>NW_027526456.1:855000-911659 GCF_048455015.1 Haemaphysalis longicornis
TCCTGTACGCCTGCTGTGAGTCGGTGACAACCTTGGAAATTCCCGGAAGGGTCAGGGCTAGGGCAATTTCCAACTCTTCCGTTTCTTCCACATCTCTGATTTGGAACGATGCGCTTGTCAGCAGCTCGCCCCTAGTTGTCACCACCGCCACTGCTCTGGTCGTCCCCTTGTTTTTGGAGGCGTCCGTGAAGACGACACCGTCTTCGCTCCCCAGTTGCCTGTTGAGGGCACGAGCCCTAGCCTCATGCCTGCCGCCATGGTGAGCCGGATTCATGCTCTTTGGGAGAGGCTTGGTCTTGATTGCGTCTAGCCATTTGTCCGCAAGCTGTTCTCGATCGGTCAGCTCTGCCACGCTCCAGCCAATTCTTCCCAAGACACGGCGGCCCGCCTTAGTGTGACTCATCCTCTGTTTTTGGCTGGATAGGTGGCCCTCACCAGCTCGTCCACTGAATTGTGTAGAGCCATCTGGAGGAGCTTGTCCGTCGACGCACTCATGGGAACTCCGATGGCTTGTTTCACTGCCTTGCGTATTACTGTGTCCACCTGGCTCTTTTCTCCCTTGTTCATCAGGAGGTAAGGTGTGGCGTACCTTATTCTTGACACCACAAAGGCTTGTACCAGCCTCAGGGTGTCGTTCTCCTTCAGTCCTCTCCACCTTGTTGCCACCCGCCGAAGCATGTGCAGGATCTGTCCTGAGGAGTGCATAACCTTGCGTACAGACGTAGTGGCCTTGTTGTCTGCCTGGATGGTGAGCCCCAGAATCTTAACACTGGGCCCTGGAACGATGTCTTCGCCCTCTAGGACCACCTTCACGTCTTCCTTCTGTGTCTTGGGCGCCCGAGGGCGGACAACCACCAGTTCAGATTTTTGAGGCGAACATCGCAGTCAACACTCCTTCGCGTATTTACTAACCACATCTGCGCCTGCTTGCAGCGTATTTTGAATCCACCCCAAGGAGCCCGTCTTCGTCGTCCAGAGCGAAATGTCGTCAGCGTAGAGTGCGTGCCCCAAACCATCGACTACTCCGAGCGCCTTGGGCAGGCGTAATAGTGCCATATTAAAGAGAAGAGGCGAAAGGACGGATCCCTGTAGGGTCCCCTTACTTCCCAACACTATGGGTGCAGATACCTCTTCCGCCACCTTGATTCCAGCGCTGCGGCCTGTCAGGAAATCCCGCACATAGTTGTATGCCCGCTCTCCACAGCCTGAGTCGTGAAGGTTGGCTAGGATGCTAGCGTGGGAGACGTTGTCAAACGCTCCTTTGAGGTCCAACGCCAAGATTGCTCTAGGTGATTGCTTGGTGGCTTGTTTCATGACCTCTTCGTTCAGTTGAAGCAGTACGTCCTGCGTGCTTAAGTGCCTCCGAAATCCGAACATAAAGTCCGGCATCTGATCAGTGCTGTCCAAATGTTTTTGCAGCCTATTCAACAACATTATTTCCATAACCTTGCCCACGCAGGACGTGAGGGAGATCGGCCGTAAGTTATCTATGTGTGGTGACTTCCCAGCCTTGGGGATGAACCGGACTTCCGCCTCTTTCCAGCTGCCTGGCAACACGCCGCTTTCACAGGCACTGTTCATGTGTCCAAGGAGCTCTTGTCTGGATTTGTCGCTCAGGTTGTTGAGGAGTCTGTACGTAATAGTGTCCGGCCCTGGGGAACTGCGTCTATTACCTTCAGAAATGGCCGTTCGTAATTGAGAGTCGATGAAAGGCCTGTCCGAGACCTCAATAGAGGTGCCTCTGTACGGCCCAGGTTGCTCCACACTCTTCTCCGTATTCAGGTACCTGTCTTTGAGGTCTTCCATTAGTTTCTCCGCGCCTCCTGCGTAGTTGCTTAATGTGCGCGCCATGCTTCGGTTGGTAGCGCTTTTGTTGGCCAGTGGGTCTATGAGGTGGCGGAGCAATTGCCAAGTCTTACGGGTAGAGAGTGTCCCGCGCAGATCGTCACAGAGGCTGAGCCAACTCTCTTTACACAGCTCGGCGGCATACTCAGCTGATTTCCTGCTAATTTCATTAATCTTCTTCCGCAATTTCCTATTATGTCGCTGCCGCTCCCAGCGCTTGGTGCGGCTGCGTCTGGCTTCCCACAGGTGCGCCAGTCGTGCGTCGATGCATGGAGTCTGGTGCGTCGTGGCAATCTTCTGCGTGTGCTTGTCCACTAGCGCCAGCTGCTCCTTTTCCCAGTTCTCGTACGGGCGGTCCTCCACCTCCTCCTCTGAACGGTCTTCCTGCTCATTTCTTAGCTTGTCCCAGTTCGAGATCCGTGCTGTACCCATCCTCGCCTTAAACGCCGGTCTTTTGATAGTGATACGTAGTACGTCGTGGTCCGAGCCCAGGTTCACTCCCGAATTGTGCCATGTACCATTGAGGGTCTCAGCTAGGAATGATAAATCTGGTGTTGTGTCCCTTGAGGTGCTTGTGCCTGTACGGGTAGGAGTGAATGGTTCGTTGAGGAGGGCGAGGTCAAAGTGGTCAATCAGGTTCGCCAATGTTCTTCCCCTCTTAGAACAAAATTGGTATCCCCACGTCGTGTGAGGAGCGTTCAAGTCCCCCAGGATAAGCAATGGTCGAGAGCCTGCCTTTGTCGCGTCGTCTTGAAGTGTACCGGCGATATCTAGACCTTTCTTGGTTGGTCGGCAATACGCATTGAGCACAAACACATTGTCTGCGCTTTCGATACTTCTGCTATTTAGCTCAATCAGGGTGTGCTCACAGCCCTTCTGGTCAGTCAAGTGTTGTGTAGCTGCGATGGTGTTACGCACGAGGACGGCCGTGCTTCCCTCCGTAGGATCAGTATACGTTACAAATCCGGGGAGTCTGGGTCTTTTATTTGTCTCTTGCAGAGCTATTAAATCTGGCTTTTACTCGAGAGATTCTAGGTGCTGCTGCAACTCCCCCAACTTTTCTCTGATGCCACGGCAGTTCCACTGAAGAACTACCGTGACGTCCGCTTTTTTCCTAGTTCGGCGCTCCATCTTGGCTCAGACTGTGATTCATCGCGGTGAGGTTCCCTTCCGCACTTGTCTTCACATAAGGCACCCCTTTCCTGGTTTTGTGAGCAAGTAAAAGTTGATTCATGTTCGCCTCCAACGTGTCCATCTTGGCTACCCGCGAGATCAATTGCGTCATTTGCGCCATCAGCTGTGACACCTGGCTTGCGAGCTGCGATACTATATCTTTGATTTCCTGCATAGGCCTAGCCGGCGTGAGTTCTTCCTCGGTAGGCGTGGTTGTAGTCTCATCGTCTTGCTTTGGCGATTCGGGCAGGATGTCCCTTTTAGCCACCTTGCGCCTCATGTCGTTTTCATCTTGGCGTCGATGCTCTACAGCCGGTATCAGCGTCTGGCTGATACTGAAACTAGCCACAGCCCTTTTGGCGGATCACAGCTTTCACGTTGAAAGGAACTGCTTTAATTTTGTAGGGTAAGACGGAGACAGTGTCTTAATAGGCGCTCTTAAATAGGCTCGGATAGCGAGTTGTGGAGCCCCAGGTGTAGAATAGGTGTTCATGAGTAGATTCAGTGTCTGCTGAAACTCTTTGTACTGAATTCCATTACTTTGCCGGGGACTGCACATCGGTCAGGCTGCTCGTTGTCTGAACGTGGATTTACTAAAGAGCGCTTGCATCCCGAAAAAGGACTTCCAACTCCGTCCGAACATTGCTGAGTGCGTGACTGCGAACAAGTATTTCATGACGCAACAGTTCTATCCGGCCCTATGGATGCGGCCCCATGTGAAAGTGGTCCCATCAGTAGGGCTTGATGCGACCACTGCCCCACTATTTTATAAAAAAATACTGCCCTCTCTCTCCTCCCCCCGTCTTACTAAATTATGTTCAGGAGTGCTATGAGAACACTTGCATGTCTTCCTGATTGACACGCAGTGAACGGAAGAGTTCTAAAAAAATTGCGCCCACCTCCCCGCGAGGGGAACCCTGTGTAGATGCGACGCATCGTGGGGTTCACCTGGTGTTTCCGTTGGATTGATTCTGAAATCGCGTGAAACGTGTCGGGAACGCGTATGATTATGTTTTATGATTATTATTATGTTTTATTGGCCAATCTTGGTCAATCTCTCTAAGTGGTATGCTTGGGGCTTCGCTGTCGCAACAACCTTTACTCCATCATTGTTGCTGTAAGTGGGAGCTTTTCTTTTATTGCAAGTGTTAATCATTGCCCCATCATGCGTTGTATCAGTAGCTTCTTGACGTAGTTTGAGTCAAGGATATAAGGCGCGTTCGTAGCCTTAGATTCTGTCTCGATTTTGTGGCGCAGTGAGAAGAGCACCATGTACCTCGCGTTCCGCCCACAGGGTCGTGGGATCGAAACCGGGCGCCGCTAAATATTTTTTTTTATAGTGTAGGGGGAGGGGTGTGGACGGACAACAACGCCGTATGGAGGGACAAGGCGAGTGAATGAGATGCAGCCGCATCTAAAACACTGTTGAAGCCTTCTTCACCACACATGCTCCGTGGCAACCCAACGCAGAAATATGTTCACGTGAAACGGCTAAAAATTCGCCTGTAATTCGGCCTCTAAGAAGTGATTTGATCGCTAATATAACCTGCATTTCTTTCGGATATTCAGATGGTGAATGTCTATAGATACATTACAAGTAAGAGCGCTCAGGGAAAGGACATGACGTGACCACCTGAGCAGCCCTTACGTCAACCGTTTTGTGAAAACAGGTGTAATGAGGTTTACGCTGAAAATTTCACGAAATTTTAGCACGTTTGTCGGTTGGTATAAAAATCAAATTATAACACGTTACGTTGAAATAAACATCCCAGCAGTACGGTAAGTCGGATAGAAACATATTTGCTGAAACTTGGTATTAAGGAGTTGCAATGTTGCATAGTTGCATAGTTGCATAGTTGAATCATCTTGGTCAAGCGCCGACCGAGTGAATGTGTTAACCCCTCTGAACACTTGCAAAGTCCCTCAGGTCACTTCTCAAATGGGACTGAAAGCTTCCAAATACCCGAGGTTTCTTGTGTGACAGGCTTCGTGCTCTCTGTTCTGAACGTGACAGTCAAAGCATTGTTGTGATTCCGGGATTCGGGAATCCGTCTTGGTAGCACCACCTAGTTTAGGCGGAATGGGCTTCTGACCCAGGGAAGTACGTCTGGCCGATTATTTTACGACACGGGGGGACTGTAATGCCTTTTTCAGACAGCAGATTTTTTGCAAACCTTTCAAGTTGTTTATTAACCGATAGGTTTGGCAACGTTCTCGTTAAAAAGCGTTACGACAGCTGTGGCAAGCGCTTGATGTTCGCCAAGCATTTGGTGCTTCAACGTCTCTCACAGAAAGCGAGACGAGAATGTAGAGCTCTGCAAGGCCAATCGGAATAGCACTTTCTGCAGCCGTTGAAACCATCAAATGCCTGGCAGGCACAATTGCCGCCAGTGTCGAAGGTTCGCGCTGTTCCCGTGCAGAGGAGTGTTCTGGCACGGGTCTCCTTTGGCGGGCTGAGCAGCCCCGTAGTATAGGAGCCGTCGTTATGCACCATCCTGCACCGACTGCTGGACACGCGGAACCACCCCGCGGCCAGCCGGCAAAGCTGTCTGAAACCGATGGGGCTTCGACGGCGACCCGGCACGGTGAACAAGGACGGGTCCACGGGGTCGCACACCACGGGGCCGGGTCGTCTGCTGTGCCGTCGCACGTATGGTGCGGCCTGGGAGATACGAAAGGCGCGGAGAGGGATTTTGTGCGTTAGGTTAATTAATCCCGCCACTTCCATCCCCCCCCCCTCTTTCGAAGATAAACATTAAAGAAGTGTGCAAGTTGCAACTCTTTTGCACGCCCTGCGATGAATTCCCAGGCAATAGCCAGAAATGCTAGTTTTCAAATTCTTGTCGGCGCACGTTAAAGGGACCCTGCAGCACTTTTTTCAACTTTTTTTTGAAATCTTAAATGATTGCAGAACGTGGTCACCCAACACACCCAGTGCTTAGATTAGGGGTCGCATAATACCTCAGCCAAAAATTACTGCTCTATGCCCTTAAGATAACTTGGAAACTAGCTCAAAAGATTTTTATCTCTTTCCCGGTCTTGATATTCTTCCAAGGCCCGATTTACGTCATAGAGGCCATGTAGCGGCTGTTGGCCGGTTTTCCTTCAGTTGCAGCAATGAACGCTTTTCAATAGCAACTTTAAAAACTAAAGCCACAAAAACAAAGCAGAAACGGAAGGCGTATCTGGCGCGACGAGCAAATCACGCATGCAGCGCCGCTCCGTGCTGGCGATGACTGTAGCGTTCGCGGTGCTTCCAGAAGCTAAGGAAAGAGTGAAAGCGCTTATAGAAATTGTGGCAGGGTCCCTTTAAAGATCTCCGGGTGGTCAAAATTAATCAGGAGCCCTCCACTGCGGCGCGCCTCATCACCCGTGTGTGGCGTCGGCACGTTGAACCCCATAGTCAAACAACACTTTCCTAATCGAAGCAAGTCCCGAAGATTTTGCTGCAGAGCGATACTGAAAATGCCACCCTCACGGGGTGCGTTTGTTTGACGTGGTTCTTCACAGGGTGTTTGGATATTTTTCTTCGTTTAAGGCTATTAAAGCACTCCGCTACTGTGAAGTTCCTGGACAGGGCGTTTCGAGGCTACGTTTCAGCCATGTTGCAGCACTGGCAAGGCACACTTTTCTTGCGCTACCCTCGGTGTGCAGGAAATCACCATCACTCAACATGCAGAGTTAAGGACCCTCGTACGAACTGTAGTAAGCAGCAAGAGTTTACGCGCGCTAACTGTACAGTAGGCTGTAATGACAAGGCCATCATGCAGGCAGTAAAACTGATAACATGCCAGATAAGACGACCGTAAAGCAGCCACGGGGTGGTGTAGCAAAAGAACCTGAAGAAAGGAAAGCGGACACGTCCCAATGTTACACCTCAGTCAGTGTCGACAAGGATTTCCCACCCTTACCTCTCGGCAAGTCCATGATGCCGCAGAAGCACCGGTAGCTCTCCTCGAAGCCGTGCCTGCACCGGTCCTGCCTGGTACGCCCAGGCGTGCATCGCAAGGTGCACCTGCGTTCACATCACCAGCCGGGCTTGTTACCTAGCACACAGGCCGAATAACGAGTATCCCACTCCCGGGTCAACTTGGGCTAATCGACTTACAAAAATAGCACATAGTATTTGTTTCGTTGGTCAGCCGATCAGCGGACCGCCGTTGGCCAACCACCGATCAGCAGCTTCGATCGCATAAGCGGCTGAATTTTGTTTGTGGCGGTCACCCTCACCACTTTTTGCATCGCCAGTGGCTAAGGTCATCATATACACTCTGATTTGGCTGTTTTGTGCCTTTCTTTATGCCATTTCTCGAAGAACTAGAAGCGAATTTTGCTAGTGTCCATTGTCGTTCTCAAAAGATCAGGAGCATTTTTTTTTCTTTTAAAGTGGGTGATGGCTGCTGTTTCCCCTATCAGCATTTTGGCGGTAGTTCAGCGACTCACGCGAAGAGCAAACGTTTCCACTCCAGCTTTAATGTTTTTTACTACGGGCTTTGTTCACGATGAATTCGCGTAGAAATAACGATTGGTCTTTCAGAGAAAAATCTTCCAGGTTTCATGTTTCGATTCCTTCGTCGTGAATTACGATCAGCACAAAACTCAGCCTCAGCATGGCGTCTACATTGACCGAGCTAGCCGCTCCACGCGCTGCTTTGGAATATGTCACCAAGCAGGCAGCCAATACATGGGCCATCTTTATAGACCCTCTGCGGCCCTTCAATGCCTTGAGTCTTCACGAATTACAAACTGTTAGAGGAACTCGGCATCCGCACTATGAAGCTTTAAAGGTTCACCGTTCTATTGCACTGTATATAGCTGATATCCGCAGATTATTTTATTCCAAGCGATGTCATTGCTGGCACCATGGCATGCGCAGCTCATAATTATCAGCCCCCTATCACTTCCCTGCCGTTTTTCAGGAAATATGCTGCAGCATTTGCGTTCAGTGTTGCCTGAGATAAACCTGTCGACAACGGATTGTTGGTCACATCGCTACGTATCGCTTTGCTCCATCGCCCTGACTGTACGTATCACATTGGCGACTTCCTGAACAAGCACGACGAAGAATGGCGCTTACACATAGCTTCTTCGTTTTAAAATCCACCAGAATAGTTCACCCGTATGCCCAGTGTCGGGAAGATCGATGAACATTTTAAGTATGGGCCAATCCTACAGCGGACAGAATGGCGCACTGCACCCAAATCAAAGCCGTAGGGATACAACGGCCGATGGCGACGACAGACAGCTGCCCTTCTCGAGAAGGAACCCAGCCGCCTGTGCTGGCCACGCCGGTGATTAGCTTGACGGTTAATATTGTGGGGAGCGCATACACCTGTAAATCCTTTCAGAAAGCGACACGGAGGGGCGACTATCAGGCTGGTGCAATTTCTTCCTCCATGGGTGCAATGATTAACGTGACGATGACTTTTGTCGGACACAGTCTACACCAGCCGATTATTCCAGGAAGGGGCACAAGAAAGAGGGACCGGTGAACCAAACGCAGACTTCCCGCACAGCTTCGCCAATACGGGAAACGCAGAAATAAAACGCAGGAGAAGCTCAACCAAGGAGCACTGCGGGCAAGGGCAAGTCGGTTGGTGACAACCGATGCCCGATTCAAAGGGAGAGCGACTAATCATCATCATATTCTCCGTCGCAATTCGGCTTTGAGCTATCCGGTGCTTGCCGCAACGCGCGTATGATTGTTAATGCAACTTAATGTGCAGATCTCTCTGGCGTCGTCAAATCCCCACTACCCAAAACTCAAATGTTGCCAACTTAAGGGGTAATGTTGCCAACTTGCTTTCTACCTACGCCGCCAAAAGTATCGGCCCTATTTTGGTATTTATAGGTCAGATCAATGTTGCCAGCAGCCACTATACTCGGTGACAACTTAAGAACGGCACCGGAAGTTAGCGCTGTGCCTTATCACCGTAGCCGGATGTTTCTCAGCGCGGCGCAAGTAGGGCGTTACTGGGAATATTTTGAACATGGCGTGAGCCGTTCCCGTGATTCTTTGGACTTAATATGCTTATAAACGACTCCAGTGACGACAAACAAACTGCGTGAGACAAGGCAGACGATATCACGCATTCATAGCAAACCCCTTTCAAAACGCGCGCGCACTGACGGCACGGGTCCGGCGCTTTGGCGGAATGATACAATACATGAGGTGGTGCCGTTCTTGAGTTGTAACCGAGTATACCTTTCCATTTTTTGTTGTTTTCTGACGAAGTGGTTTGCGACGAAAAACAATTCTGTGCAGCTCGGCGTCGTTTCTGATTCGGATTCTGATCCTGTTTACTGTCTCGCGGCCCCAAAACTAACGTCGTGATACTTCCACGCCATCGCGACCGTTCTTGGAGCTCGAAGACGGGCGTCGTGATATGCGTGCCGTATTCGTAAAGGTCGACGACATCAGACATCGTGAAATCGCCGTATAGTCGCTCGCCGGAGGCAGGTGACAGCGGCGGCTGTACTGGTATCATTCGCGATGACACCGGCAACGACAACGACTACTACTACTGTGACTTTTCGTGCCTGAGAAGTAAGAACCCAGGCATACAAACACGGCGGGACGATGAGGACACGTTAGCTGAGGGTTTGGAATTTGGGCTAAGTGGTAGCCTCAACATCACGGCCATAGAGGAGTGACCTAGAGACGGCTGTGGGGCATCGTGCCGTACTGCAGGTGCATCAATCTAACCGATGTATTGATTTTTAAAGTGCACTGTAATGAACAATGCCAGTTTATTTGGGACTTTTGCAGTTTCAGTGCACTTAACAACATCTGATTTTGTTGAGCTTCGCGTGAACGGTACGTATATCACGACGACAGTATTTGGGCCGCAATACGGGCCGCGTGCCGGCGAGAGAATACGGCAGTTTCACAACGCCAAGCTTCACGAGTACGGCACTCATATCACGACGGCGACACCGCTTGACGGCGCGCGCCGTTGCTGTTGGCAGTTTCTGTCGGCAACAGTAAATCCACGAATACAGCACTATACAAAAAATCGCTATATTTGGCGGAATAGGCAGAAGGCAGATTGGCAATACTGAGGGTTTGAATAGGCGGGAAGGGGGGGGAGGTGGAGATTACAAGACGCCAGCCCAGTTTTCGTCGTACCTGAGTCGTTCGCCTGAAGATCTAAGGCTGAGACCCTAGACGAAGCTGCGGGTCGGAGAAGCAGCTCCGGGTAAAGAACATCGAGGCTTAACTCCCAGCCTGTGACGTGCATGAAAACGTCGAATGAGCTAGCAGCTCAGAAGAGCACTGACAGGAACCCGAAAGGGGACGTATGCAGCGCTGACTTCAGGTTGAAATGTTCACATTGAACAACCTAGACCAAACGTGTGCCTTAGAAATAGTGGGCCCCTTCGATTTTAAAATTCGGCGCTCCATTTTTCTATATATAATCATATGGGACTTCCGGTCGGAAGGCAGTCCTGGGAATGCCCGCGGACCGTCCAGGACTGGTAAATCGAGGATTCCCAGTGTGCGTACACGCTATGCTACTCCGAGATACTCCTTAACAGCGTCTTCCGACCAGCCACCTAAATCGCGTATTGGGGTGCACGATGATCCCGGTCCATGGCCACGCGCATGAATTTCTTCACATGTCACGAAATACTTTCAGAAACGCCGCATTTCAGGCTTAATGGAGTATAGAATCACTTGGGCTACCTACACGCGAGAAATTTGGTCCGTCCGTTCGTCCGTTTATCTGTTGGTCTGTCTGTCAGACGGATGGACAGACGGTCTGTCCGTCCGTCCGTCGATCTGTCCGCCTGTCGCTCGACTCAATTGCCGCAGAGCCTAAAGAAGGAATGCTTGATCCAGAAGTACGTATGGCCATAAACATTCTAAACTACTGAAACTACTACTGTAAATCATACGTACCAACATTGTTTCGAAAAGAGGGAACGTTATACGAACTTGAATAGTCGTGGAATCTGTTTGAGGAAGAAGGCGGTAAGGGAACGGTGCCGCAGAGAGGAGGTATAAACGTAAATACAAAATTGAGAGGTCTTTTCGAGCCGCTCCAAGCAAATAGGAAGAAAAGGTCCAAGCAGATGTCGCACGTGCAGTGCGAACGCGGGAAAAGTGAATCGGTTAGAGGAAATTCCAATTGCATTCATTATGGGGAGCAGGGCAAGAAAACAGCAGTAATGGGGATGGGGGAGAGTGTTAAGAGGCAGGGGCGATAGAAGACTATGGTCTTTAAACGACATTTGTAGAAAAACAGGCGCATCAATGTCAGTTTATGTATTAATTTTGTATTATTTTTACCATTCTTATATTGCGCTGGCCGCCCTGTGATGTAGTGCTATATATATATTGGAGCTACAGGAACCTGGCGAACCAGGATTTGTTTATTTCGACGCGTCGATTCTCGTCGTTGTGTCAACAGTGCGGGCGATGGAGGACCACAGAACGATAGAGTGGAGAGAGCGCGTGGAGAGAGCTGTCTTCCCAGCCGTGTGAAGCCGGCAGGGTGACGTCAGGCCGAAACGCGGCTCGTCACCTGCCTGTACGCAAAGCGGCTATACTGGAAGCCGGAGCAGACATTTATGCGGGCAATTTAGATTGCTCATATGACACACCCCTTGAAGAATAGGGAACATCATGGCTTTATGCACCCGACTGCTTCGAAACAAGGTTATTTCCTTTCGAAACATAATTCTTCGTGCCCCACACTTCCAAAATACTGAGACTACAAGTGGAATCTAGAGAGAGAGAGAGAGAGAGAGAGAGGACTCTTTAATGTGGGCTGGAGAGGTCAGCTCTGCTAGCGGCAGTGCTTGCTACGCCAGATGGGGATGATTACAATGCAGTGAAGTGAATGTGAGAGATCGGGAAAGCAGCAATGGAGAGAAAAAAAAGTTAAATAAAAATGGCACGCAATGTAGGGCAAGGAAAAAACTCGAAATAAAGTTAAGGGGAAAAAAAATGAGCGAATGGAGCCCAGGAAGCGCAGAGCGCCTAACAAGAAAAAGGAGTCAAAGCGTACATGACGCAAACGCGTACAGACGTACCCATGCGCACAATGGAAGAATTACAAACTTTTATCTAGTCCTGAATCTCGCAAAAAACGCAGCAGAATTTTTTTCCCGTGAATATGAGTCATTGTTGTTGTCCCAGGGTCCAAGAAAGTGACACAACTGGAGGCTTGCACTAGAAGGAAATCTTGACGGGATATCAGAAACATACATAAGGTAACATATTGAAACCATCATTTGCCATTTCTCCAAGGCTGCGTCTAATCTCACGGCAGCCGAAAGAATTACCTCCGGGAAATTCTCACGGCAGTTTGCATAAATGTTGCCTGGCCTAAACTTTGCTGAATAGTATTACGTCCCAACGTAACCTAGCATAACATAAGTCACCGAACCTAGAGTGACCTAAACGAACGCGTCACAGCGTTCTTAAATCCAGCCCAACTGCAACAAACCTAATCTAACACAGCCCAAGGACACAAAACACAACCTATATTAAACGTAATTCAACCCATTCTAGAAGTCCTGTGCGTCGATCTCTTGATATAGTAAAAACCAATGTAAAAAAAGTATTAATAAACTCACGATGACCTAAAAATTCTGAGAGCTAAAAAAAAAAGCATCGCAATGTCGGACTCAAAACTGAGCCTTCTCATTTAAAACCAAGTATGATACCACAGCGCTGCAGGGGCAGCCGCAAACACGGCTTTTGAGGGAATATTTATTCCATAGCATCTCCATGTAGCCTGCTTAGCCAATAAGAGGCGACTGCCGTGAGAAATGTCTGACGGTGATTCTCACGGTTGCCGGAATAATGGACACTACCTTTATCCAAATAATCATTCCAAATTGACGAAGTGCGCATACCGGGGAGCCAGCCGTAATGGCAGCATCCAGACTGCTTCCCCGTCTTCGGTGCTGGCGACTGTGCCCACGGCGGCCTTAGCGGTGGGCCAAGAGACGACGAGACGAATTGCGTGGGCGGTGGGCGTCCTTCGTCTCGACGTCGCCGCTCGTGGGGGTCGCGGGCTCCGACGAGAGGCCGCTCTCCTCGACAGCCCCTGCGCAGTAGTCGACGGGAACAAGTGTCGGTGGCTTTCACGTCGTTCGTTGATTGGCTGAGGGGAATCGAAGAGCTTAGGATGCGTTCGTGTATCGGACGCACGAACAGCACGAACGGCGCGTGCTGTCGCCAATGACGACGACGATCGCGGTGATGATGATGATAGTAATAAACCTAATGACAGAAATAAACCTCAGCGCTTAAACCCTGTGAAGTACAAGCAGTGAAGCCGCGACGTGTTTTACCTCAATCAACGGATCTATGCGGGAAACAAAACACGTTCGTTCATAATTTGCGATTGCGATACATCGTTCCAGCTAATTAGCTGAGTTAAAAATGGCAAGTCTAGGGCTTCATTTGAGCGCACCAAGCCGGGGCTGTTCGGTTCCCTTCCGTAGACGCCCATGTAGTGAAAGCAGACAGGAAATCGATATTTACGACGCTACTGTGAACTATGTACTTATGAAAATAAATGAAACTCGGCGAAATAGGAGATTCGTCTGAGTGGTCAATTGTCATATAGTTTGTCTGGGGTTAGGTTCGATAAAACAAGACCACCGGCAGTTTTCTGTAACCATTCTCCTGTAGATAGCCACATGTATTGAGAGCAGCCGGAAATTGTGTAACGTTTCCAACATCATCGTGAACTATGACAGGGAGCAGACACTCGGCGTAGTCCTGGCGACCAATTTTCTTATGATCCCTTCCAAGATACCTACGTGATATTTGGAGGCACGGAGCTTTTATCAGTAGATCCCTACACGAAAATTTTTATTCTACGTGACTTTGTCGAGGGACTAACTGTAGTATCCGGGGTTTTCGCATCTCGGCGTTTCGGGGATTCTACCACCAGGGGGCTAACCCCAGGCTATATATATGACGTCACTCAATAAATTATTCTCTTTTGGCTTGACTCTTTCACCGGGCGTTTGTCTCCTGCTTTGCCCTTCGGGGCCGTCGCCGACGCGACGCCGACGCGTCGCGTCGGCGACACATTGTGTCGCGTTGTGACGCGATTGGCAGGTTGGCAATCGCGTTGTGTCGCGTTTGCAATGTGTCGCGTTGTGACACATTGTGACGCGACACAATGTGTCGCGTCGGCGACACATTGTGGTGTCGCCGACGCGACACCACAATGGCGCAGCCGATTCAAGAACCGTCCGAAATGTAAACGCTCGACATTTCTTCAGTAACGTGTAAGCCGCCGAACAGGCCGCAAGTTTTATTTTCAAGTAGTGAGGGCTGAAACAGTCGGCCGAGAGCGATAGAGAGTTAGGCCTACGCGGACGACCACACCGGCGAGGAAACGGCGGCCAGCAGCATAGTGCCGAAATCGACGTGCATCAAGCGACACGCAGCAAATACGTCCAGCGACATGTAACCTTCAGGTAATACTGCAAGATATCGTCAACTGGCAGCAAGTATTTTTCGCGCCAGGATTATGTAAACTTCATAAAGGAAAGTAATGCGGCACCACTTCGTTCATTATCGGGTCAAGATGGCTGACATAGCCGCGAAGCCGCAACCATTTTTGCCGGGCCCGGGGAGGCCGGCCATTTCATGGCGCGAGTGGCATCGCTCGTTCGAAACATACCTTATCGGAGCAGGCTGTGAAAAATTCACTCCGCGACGCAGAACAGCGCTCTTGAAGACCTTTTTGGGAGCGGAAGCGAATCGAACTGCCCATATGATCGAGTTAGCCAGACCGTCGGGCGCAAGCACCGGCAACGACTATGAATATCTCGTTCAGGGCTTCGCGGCTCACTTTGACGTTTCGACATCACAGCGGCCGAACCGCATACAGTTCCGAAGTTTATGTCAAGCAGAAACGGAATCGGCGATCGACTTCGCGCGCCGTGTACATTACGTGGGTCGACAATGCAACTTCGGCTCCGACGAAGCCGCGTCACTCGTGGATCAACTCATCGTGGGACTTGCATCCGATCGCACCAGGGAACGTTTGCTCACAGAAGGCCCGGCACTCACGTTTGACAAAGCCATCGAAGTCATACAAAACGTAACTGAAGTCCAGGATCTGCTGCAACGATATCGAGCAACCAGAGAAGAAATAGTTCAAGCGATCGACGGGACTCGACGAGCTCGACCGCTTCGATTTCAACGGCGCCCCACCCGATTTCCACGTCGCGAGTTTCGCCCCACAATCTCAACAAACAGAAGTGCACCACCGTCACGTCCTGGGCTCAGGTTAGCCCGGACCAGTGCTCTGCGTTCTCCAGCGTGCCGTCGCTGTGGTAGGTTGTGGCACCCGTTTCAACAGTGCCCCGCTCTGGGGAAAACATGTTTCCAGTGTGGTAAAATCGGCCACTTCAGGAATGCCTGCCGTACACCGCGTTCTGCAACCACGCATCCGTCCTCACCTCCTGTGAAACGGCACACCCGGCCACCGTTGCGAAACATCGAGACTCCACTCAACCACGATAAGGCAATAGTCGTCAACCACCTGGCTCAACACGAAAATTCATCACGCCAAGGATTCTACTCTGACGTCAAGAAGACCAGATTCGATACTGGCAAAAGCCAGTCTGGAATTGATCAACTGGGCGAAGTGGTTGAACAACTCCGCCTTGAACTACAAGGTCATGTATCAGAGCTAGCACGAAGCAGAAGGAGAGAAGCGAAATTGGCCGAAGAAATGCGCTTGCTAAAGTCTCAACTAGCAGATCTTCGAGAGAAATTTCGAGCGAACTCGTCTGAACTTGAGGAGGGCACAAGTGAGGCTCAGGAGGTTCAAGAGAAAGAAGCAGCCAAGCCTGAGGGAGGCGTCGAGAAGGCCTACGAAGAGGGAAAGCCCACGATCTTGAAAGAAGCCCAGAAGGCCAAAGGAGGCACCGAGAAGGCCGACGAAGCCGACAAGCCTGAGGGAGGCGTCGAGAAGGCCAACGAAGAGGATAAGCCCAAGATCGAGGGCGTCGAATATGACGAAGAGTCCGCCGACAAGAAAAAAAAAGGGGGAAAGGAAACAATGCAGTGTGAGAGGTGAAGCACAGTGCAATTACCGTGAAGTACATTTAGTTCGTTTTGGACATGTGAATGGTATTACCTCTGCTGTGTGGACTGTCAGTCGTTTGTGTAGAGTATGCGAATGTCATTTGGTCGTTTTATTCTTTTCTTTATAAGGGGGGAAGATGAACTGCAAAAAAAAAAAAAAATTTAAGGGAAGGAGAATGTAGTATCCGGGGTTTTCGCATCTCGGCGTTTCGGGGATTCTACCACCAGGGGGCTAACCCCAGGCTATATATATGACGTCACTGAACAAATTATTCTCTTTTGGCTTGACTCTTTCACCGGGCGTTTGTCTCCTGCTTTGCCCTTCGGGGCCGTCGCCGACGCGACACCACACTAATGTTTACTCGGAACTGAGCCATATACAGTTCAACTTGGATGCAACGAACCTCCATATAACGAATTCCTGTAATTAACGAAGTTTTTCAATTACCCATTGCCAGCCCCAATGAAAGTCATTTTTTGGCGACCTCTATGTAACGAATTCGCGACACAAATGAGCCATTGTTCTGAGAGCTTTTTCTAAGAAATTCTGTTGGGGAAATGCACTAACTTAGCAGCATTCGCCCGCACGGGAAACTACATGTGCGTTTCCACGTGTGGGCGCGGTGTCTGTTAAATGCTAGGCCTGCTTGTCAGTGTGTAGTCACGCGTATCCACTGCTATCTACTGTGTCGTCGGTTTGACTGATGATTTCTGCTACCAGAAAATAAAAAAAATTAAACCATCTTCCAGTGGGGATCCCTGATGAGGATGCGAAGCATCATGGGGGTTCCGTGTGGTTCCATTATGTTGCCGTTATGTTGAGTGATCTGGTGTTTAGTAGCGCCGGAGGGAATTCCGCATCCGGGTCCCCACCGGTGGCAAAGGCGCGCAAGTGCGTTGTGTGACAGTGAGTAGGCGGTGATTCTCGAGACAGACAGACAGACAGTCTCGAGGCGCCGAAACTCGTTCATCATGTTCTTGCCGATGTTGTCGTCTGTGTGGTAGAATCGGTAGTCTCCGTCAGCATTCGTGAGGTAAAGGTTGTTGACGTTGGTGCACCGACTGAGAGCAACGTACACGCCCTCCTCTTCGCAGCTTTGTCTTCTTCTTCTTCAGCGGTTCCCGTACGAGGAGATGACGACGGTGGTTGAACGCGAAGCTGTCTCGCGATGGATTCTTTGGTTGGCCAATCCCTAGGGGCATCCTGTCACAATCATCATCAGAGGCGCTGCGGACGGGGCACGGACAAGTGACATCCCCCCTAGCAAGATATTATCTGCATCTAAAAGATTTGTCTTTCCAAGATAAGCTCGCACTTTTAAATGCCGTCTCGGCCGACGAGAAAGAAGAACGTCGCCGCACGGTTCAGTATTCCAGCTGCCACCCCTTCACCAATTGTGTGCGCGGAAAGAGCACCGAGTTTCCGAAACGGCGTCTTTTCAGGTAAAGTTTGCTCCTTGAAACGAGTTTGGGGCACCGACAAGTGTCAAAAGCAAAAATAATACTTAAGTTACATTTGTGAATACGGAGTTGAGTGAGATTGCTTCTTTGGAGTAGCGTGTAGTGACTAAGCTCGTGGGAAAGCAGCAGGTGGATATCACGCAGTTCTTCAGGTTCAAATAAATACTTGATGGGTGAATTAACCGTCACTGATGTCTAGCATTTTGGTGTCGTTTCTCCTTTATTCACGCAAGGTTTAACTCACAACCTGCATGTAACGAAAACCTGGAAGGAACGAAAAATTGAGAATATTTGTAGACCTCACTGTATCCAGAGTTAACTGCATATCTTCACCGTAAAAACCAGAACGGGGAGTGGTTAGGATGTGCGCTGCGAGAAATCGTGACCGCAATTGAGTTAAAAGTGGTTATTCTCCCATTGTTTTCTAGTTTGAATAAAATGTATTCAGAGTTTTCTATATTTATTATTGCCTTTGTTACCTACACTTCTAAACACATTTAGAACAGGCGTTTACTTAAAGGGAGAGACAACAGATTTTTGTCGAGTATATATTCTCTATCCTAGATGAAAGGGCGTCACTTAAAGCACCTTAGCGAGAAACGGTTTTGCTGATAATGCCCTAGAGCTTTTGAAATCAAAATATTTAGATCTACGAGCCGTATGTGTCCTCCCAAAAATAATGCTGGCAACCATGATATACGGTAGCGCGGCAACATACTTTTGTCGGTATGCGAAATGAAAAGCGATATTTAAAAACTTGTCCCTAGCTAAAAAAAAAAGTGTTAATCGCAGGCTTTCTTCTTTATTTATGTTCTTTTAATTCACCAGTCTATTTTACACGAAGTAGCCATCTGTTGGGATGGACGATAGGTAGAACCTGGCTTCATGTTGTGGAAGTCGCCAGTTCGAGTCTCCCCCGGCGCCCCCCCCCCCCCTGATAAGCTGCCGTTGGCGTATTTGGAAACCGAAATCAAATATTTTGGCAGAACAAACGCCCCTGACTGAGGCAGAATTGTCAAAGCTCCTTCATTGGGTCTGTTTACAGAACGCTGCCGTCAATTATGGGCATGGAAGATCAGTTAGCCCCACTGAGAGCAACCCGTCGACGGCGGACGGCGTGTCGTCAAATTTTTCAAAATGTTTACAAATACATATACAATTTAACCTTGTACACATACTTGTGTTGAAAGGTTTTCAATACGTAAATAAACGTTTCAGCAGTTACAGTAGCTGCTAGGTTTGCAGGTCACGTGACAGGGACACATTGTAGTTTCAAGTTTCGACACTACGAACCGCCACCGTTCCAATTTCAGAAAGTTTGGTGCCAAATTAAAATTATTTCCGCCAATTTGTTTATAATTTGCTTGTGGTTACCGGTTAATTGAAATGGTGGCTTTCATATGAGCTAGAGAACATATACGCTACAAAAATCGGTTGTCCGTCCCTTTAATGGCACGTGAACATAGGAACAAGTCGAGCAAACTGGTGTTACCGACTGAAACCGCTGTTATATTTGTACCCCTGGCGCGCCGATCGCTGGGACGAGTCGAATCACGTTAAAGACGAAAAGTTAATCGACCAGATTTAGGGGTAATCCCCACGGTGGAGTAAGTTTCTGGAAAGGAAAGTTTGACATCCACCCTAATGCAGCCGCACGGCTACAAAGGAAAGCTATACTGCTTCCTCAGAAACAGAGCGAATTGATCAACAACTCGATGTGAAGGACAGGTGTTAATCGACCAGATTTAGGGGAAATCCCCAAGGTGGAGTAAGTTTCTGCAAAGGAAAGTTTGACATCCACCTGAATGCAGCCGCACGGCTACAAAGGAAAGCTATACAGCTTCCTCAGAAACTTCGCAGTTGAATAAAAATTCGTCCTGGTCTAGGATTCGAACCCGGGACCACCGCTTAACCGGAGCAGTCGCTCTACCAACTCAGCTAACCAGGAGGCTTTTTTTATTACCTTTTGCACAGACATAATACAAGTCACGGATAAATTAAAAACCGCTTGCCAAGCATTGGCTGACGGAAGGACTTAAACTAAAGATCAAATGTACACAGCTATTCCAAAACAGGAAGCCATTCAAGTTCGGGGTCCTGTAACTTGTACACTTCATACAACAGCCTGACATTTTGAGCAAAATACTTGCTTACTGTGAGCGCATTCGGGTCCGCATGTCGCACAGCGATTCTGGACCTCCAAATGGCATGCAACCCTAGCGCCATGATCAGCTAACCAGGAGGCTAGTCGTTTGTAGCGCGAGAGCGAATTGATGAACAATTCGAAGTGAAGGACAGGTGTTAATCGACCAGAGTTAGGGGAAATCCTCAAAGTGGAGTAAGTTTCCGCAAATTAAAGTTTGACATCCACCTGAATGCAGCCGCACGGCTACAAAGGAAAGCTACACAGCTTCCGGGTGCATACAGCCGTGCGGCTACATTCAGGTGGATGTCAAACTTTCCTTTGTAAAGTCGAAAAGGCGGTGATGAGGGGGGAGGAGCGGATTCGGCTCCCAAATTAGCTCGAAGAGGAGCGTTTAGAGGCTTTTCAGATTGGTCGGGCAGATGCAGTCAGGTGAAGATTGCACTGAAACAGTATCTGGCACTAGCAGGTTTACAGTATATAGGGACACAGCATTAACAAATTTGCTGTCTTCACTTTCATACCTATAACCGGCAGGCCATTACAACGGGGTCCAATATGATCGAACCTTCTCTATTCATCTATCATCTACAAATTTTTGTAGCGAGATGGTCGATGGGTTCATGACGACCAGAAACTCACAAAAAAACTTTCATCAGTAGAGTAAAGGCAAATTAACGGCATTACGTGGGTCCGAATATACAAGAATACCTAAATTCTCGTGCGAATGCTACTTGGAAACTATACTATTTGGGATGTTCTTTGCATTCGCTGGTTTTAAATGATTGATTGATTGATTGATTGATTGATTGATTGATTGATTGATTGATTGATTGATTGATTGATTGATTGATTGATTGATTGATTGATTGATTGATTGATTGATTGATTGATTGATTGATTGATTGATTGTAGGGATTAACGCACCGACGCAGCGCAGGCGATGAGGCGCAGAGTAGTGGAGGGTGCCGGATTAATTTTGACCACCTGGGGATTAACGTGCGCCCAAATCTCGTGCACACGGGCGTTTTTGCTCTTCGCCTCCATTAGAAAAGCGGCCGCCGCGGCCGGGAATCGAACACGCGTCCTGGTGTTCAGAAGCACAACGCCTTAGCCACTGAGCCACCACGGCGGCGGGTAACGAAAAGATCTTCTGAAGCATGTGGCGATAGGAATCCTGCGTGGATTATTTGAGAGGCATATTGTGAGAGGCACTTAGAGGCATATTGTGGCTTCGCAATTAATTTAAGTAATTTACATTATACGTGCGATTAATCAAACACAACTGTCAAGCAAAAGACTTTGGCAAAAAGCAAGGAAGAAATTGTCACATTATTGCGCACGGGGTTCGTGGTTAGGGTTGCGTATATAGTGGCATATTTCCTAATATAAATCTAAATATTATGTGAGCCTCTATGGTTACGCAGTCAGTGCTTTTGGTACTGCTTACCGTGGTTCATCTCTGCGCTATCATCAGTGGTACCATCTGCGGCACAATACCATCCGTGCTCGCAACTATCTTCAGTGGTAGTTACAACTACCTAATTCCTCATCATCTCCATCGTCGCTTTCCCATAATCAACATCATCCTCTCGGGTTGTTCCACGGCCGAGTTTCAGAATAATAGGTATCCTCAACTCTCGTCTCTCAATATTCACGGTTGTGAGAAATGAACGAACAGAAAAAAATTACAGATTACTGACAACACAAAAAAGCGCTCGGAAACAACGAAAAGACAAGAAAGACGCGTCAGCATGTAATGTACGGTAGACACAATATCGAATGAAACTATTTGCAGACAAGGTTAGTGCAATGGCCAGTAAAACAAGCACTGAAAATCGCAGTGAAAGCAGGCAAACCGCACTTTCGATAAAACGGACATAGATGTTTCGATAAAGCGGCATAAAACGGGCAATGCTTCGATAAAACGGCATTCGATAATCAGTGAGGGAACCTATTTTTGTAGCTGCTAAAAAAAGTGATTCTGATGTCAATTGAGGTAAACCAAATATATTAACGATTCTCGCGTGTCTTCTTTACCACAACGCACCTGAGCGACCAATCGGCGCTATCAAGCGAGCAAAATATAGCAATGCCGAGGGACAGTGTAAGATTTGCCAGAAACCGGGACCTGAGCTGCGACACGACGCTATGCAAACATGGTGTCTCGCATTGCGGGCTGCTACAGCACACATTAGCTTTTTAGTCAGATATGTCTACAATCACTGTTCGTAAAATGCGCTCTATCGAACGAGTGATTCATGGGACTTGCGGCGGAGCAGACCTCAGCGGATTTTTGAGACTGCAAAATGAATGTGTGGAGGGTCGGAATAAACAAGTGTTTTGAAGACAACACTTTTAAGGAAAATGAGGTGTTCAACGACTTCTCTTTATAATATAATGCCTGGTGGTTAGCCCTCTTCAGCGTATGTCCAGTACCAACCAGGGCCGTAGGCTGGAACGCCAACGCTCGTAATTTAGTATAGGCATTTTACGAGTCAATAAAATACGTAGCAATTTCTTCCCTCCCTAAGTGGGAATTTGTGCGCAGCGCGAACTGCAGTCTTCTTGGTCACGGCGCGTATCTTCCACGTATCGGGAAGTGATCGTGTGATCTGCGAACACACGGACATGCCGGCGGCATGTGCATAGCTCTCACTGATTACTTCGCACTGCTAAGGCCATGTTCAGAATACGGACGCGAGAGCCAATAGATGCTTTTCACCGAATTCTGTCTACCTACGAGTCAACAAATGTTGGATGGGCTCACCTCTCCAGCGTACGAAGTTGGCAGTCGTTACGACGACCTGTGCAGTGGCTGTCCTTGCGGGAGCACGCTCCCTCGGGGCCGCTGCCATCTGCAACGAGGCCAATAACGAACGACCCGATGATGCGCTCGCGGAAGCACCACGCGGCCAGCCGGAACGCTCGTCCGAAACCGTTGGGGCTCCGGCGACGACCGGGAGGCCACGTACGCGGGTGCCGTGCAAGCCTCGAGCACCATGGAGGTGGGGCATCACGGCGTCTTCGAGGTCGCACACCGCGGGGCCAGGTCGTCTGCAATGCCGCGGCGGGCTCTGCGATTTGGTGTGGGAGATAAATGCGCAGCGAAGGGTTTTAAATGCAGAGCATTTCAGTAACTCACGATGTTACCCGCGTTCACGTCCGTAGTCGTAGTCCGCACCCCTCCCCCTACACTATATAAAAAAAATACTATCCGGCGCCTGGTTTCGATCCCTCGACCCTGTGGGCGGTACGCAATGTACATGGTGCTCTACCCACTGCGCCACAAAGCCGACACAGAATGGGAGGCTACGAACGCGCCTTATATCCTTGACTCATTCAAACTACGTCAAGAAGCTGCTGATACAACTCATTCACTACCACCAACTCCCCAAACACTAAACGTTAACGCAATACACCCACCCCCTATGCGATGCATTTACTCGAGTCCCCCTCGCGGGGAGATGGGCCCAATTTTTTTGTGCCTAAAGTTAACCCCTCCACGTCTCCCACTTTCCACGATACATGTTAAGCAAATCTGCTAATTGCATCAGCGCTTTTGCAGTCGCTGCTCCGTTTTTTCCAGCAGCAACGGGCAGAAATGCCCGTTTTACAGCTTCAAGAAAACCCGGAACATTTTGCTGCAAGGCGATACTAACACTATATCATGCAATGAGGCCGCCCTGTTCGGCGCGCGTCATGATAGGGCCATGCTGACAACTGACCAAGGGAAGACGAAGACTAAGAAAGGCCAGAACGCGGACACGGCGCGGTTTTTCCTTTTGTTAGTTTTCGCCTTCCCTTGCGCTGTGGTCACCAAGACCGTACACCAACTTGCCCAGCTTGCCGCGTTCATAATAGGGTGTCTAGAAAATTTCCTTCACTTTACGGTTTTAAAGAAACGCGCAGAGTACAGCCCTCGGACCGCGTGCAAAATATCAACGTTTCGGCCCTGCGGAATTGCCAACTGCCCAGTGACATGCACCAAAGCCTAAAAGAGCACCGACTGCAGCACGCAGCGCGAGTCCCCTTCCGCTAACTGCCCTGTTCAGCATAATGAAAATGCTGTGATAACGCGGAAGGTAGTGCGCATGCGTGCCCCCACGTGCTTCATGTGGAGGCACGCATGCGCTCCATGGAAGCAGATTGGTTTATGATGTACTTAGGTTACACTGATGACCGCTGTGAACTTCCTGCGACGGCGTCCCGTTGACGCCCGATCATATTGCCACGTAGAAAAGAAGACAGTTGTAAAAAATATCGATTTTTCGGGAGCGAACTTGAGCCCCAACAAGACGAAAGAAACAAGAAAAAAATTGGCCGCGTATCTGCTCCTTTCGTTGCAAATGTCGTCAAAAGACAATAGTCTTTGTAGACATTTGCCAAGCAAATCGCCCCTTTGCTTTCCCGCTCACCTCTCATGCTGTTCCTGTACCGTCGCGCTCATCCCAAGGTAAACTCACGAAAGGTTTGCGCAAGGCGATTTGAATTTACCGCGTTCCACTGCTACAGGCCAGCGCTGCAGTACGGCGGAGACGCGCGTGAATCGATGCGGCCGACTAGAAGGTTTATAGAGCCGCGTGGCCGTGCTCCACGTGCGTTCCAAGCAGAACGTGGAATCTAGCTAGTGGAACCTTTCGGTGCTGTTGCCGCGTGATTTTTCATACGCCGCCAGGAGGCGGCGGTTTTCTGCAGTAGATGTAAAATATCATTTGCTATCGAAAAACCAAGCATCCAGAAATTTTTTTAATAAAGGAACACTAAATATCCCTTGTGTACTAATGTCCTGTCTTATATTTGCATAATGTCTTGTTCTTGTTCAACAAAGTTGACAAGTATGAACATATAAACCGGGCTTAGACGTTTACATGTGGCTGTGAGTATATAAGACTATTGCGCAATAATAATTTTACTTTGGCCGAGTGGCTGAATCGAGTCACAGGCAGACAGACATACAGACAGACAAAATTTATTTAAGTAGCCAAAGAAAGACTATCGTCTTTAAAAGCCCTGCGTCCCTCTCGACCTTCGTGAGTCCTGTGCCAGCGTCCGTGGCGTGGACTGTGCGCTCGCTCTCGCGCACGTGCGCTCGCGCCTCGAGTGGCGAGCACAGACAAGGTCACGCTCCCGGCGCTGAGTTTGCGCTGCTGGTTGTAGCCGGTTCTAACGCGGCCCACTTCGCAAGAAATGTGAAAGCATGGGGAAATATCCACTTTATGCATGCGTCCGCTTTCAAAATAAGTTTTTTTTTCTGTACAAACAACTGACAGTTGGCCACAATTAAAAAAAATGGCGATGGAAAGTGCGATCTAGGAAGGAATCGTCCAAAGGCATCTGTACCGCATATAAGCTAAAGCATTCCACCAGTAAATTACTGTTTTTGCAAGTCAGTATCTTAAATTGATGGCAAAGTGCGCATACCTTGCCATCGTTGGGGACCCGGCGATGGTGGCACCAGCAGGGCTGCTTTTCCGGCTGCCGGAGGGGCGACCGCAGGCCTGTGCTGGAACGGTGGGCCCCGCGACGGCGAGACGAGCACGATGGGCGGTGGGCGTCCTCTGTCTCGACGTCGCCGCTAGTGGGGGTCGCGGGCTCCGGCGAGAGGACGTACCACAAGCGCGCTCTGACTCGCCACAGGTGTTACTGCAAGGTTCCGCTCACCAGGATCCCTTTCTGGACAGCCACTGCGCACTAGCCAATGGGAACAAGCTTCGTTGCCTCTCCAGCCGTGTCGTCTGTTGATAGGCTGAATGGAAATCGACTATACTCCGCTGCGGCGTTCCGATGCACGAGCAGCACAAACGGCGCGTGCCATAAACAATGACGACGATGATGATGAAGGTTGCAATGAGCGAGACGAGAAAAAAGAGAGAATGCTTCATCTTATAGGTGTCCAGGTGTGTGATTTCGTGATTTTTATAGCGCCATATGTTAACACTAATCTCTTCCGACGAAAGCGCGTCGCCGCTTCGAAACTCTAGCACCAACTAACCGTCGGTCGTCGTCGTCTTCGTCGACGGAATGTGTCCATCATCATTTTTGGGGCCCATCGATTCACCTGTTCTGGACGATCCGAGGGCAGTTCGAGGACTGCTCTCGGATCAGAAGTCCCGTAGAAATGCATGGGAAAACCGTGCGCCCGATGACGTCCTCTGCAGTCCGCGGACAATCCAAGACAGAAAAGCGAGGAGGCCCATCGTGAAGGCGCGAGATGTGAAACTGAAAATGAGTGAGCTGGCACTACAGCGTGAGCATTAATTGAGACGAAGGGAAGCATTCGTTGGGAGGGTTATTCGGAGACTGAACAGCAGCCCGATGGCATAGAGACAATTTTTTTTTTTCATTTCGCCTAGACCACAGGCAGTTTTCTTACTTCGAACCCGTTGCACACACCATAAGGGAGGATCGCTTCCGTTTCTTTTAGTTTGCAGCAGCCGAAAATAACGCATGCGCATGGACGGCCTTAAGCGCAAGACACATGCATGATAGGAGCACACGATTGGCATGTGACTGGTCGTGACGACTAATCGTTAGGACCGGTTTACGCTTGTTGGAGGAGCCTCACGGAGTGCGACTGGCGAGCCAGATGCAATCGTATGGTCGTTGCGACCGTCGTGCGACCACAGCCAATGAGAGCCCGAAGATGTCGTTTCAAAGCCGCTTCCAAAGCATCGAGGAGGCGCTACTGGCAGTTCCGAAGGAAGCCTACAAGGCTAGTGATGAAATACGGAAAGAACAGCGGAGAATAAAAGACAGCCAAGGTAACCAAAAAGGAGGCAAGGCAGATAGGAACGAAAAAATGCAGAAAAAAAAAAGGCAGCTAAAACGTCGTTAGAGATGTTCACGGCTGAGAAATTAGACATTAGAAAGGAAAATTTCTACAATAACTTCAAGGGTAATGCTCTCCTTTTCGAGGCTAGGGCAGGTTGCTTGAGAACTGAGAGCTATGTAAGGGAAGTATACGCCTCGAGCGCAGCCTGTAGGAGCTAAGGGACCTTAGTAGGGACGCCACTGAAGTCCCCTAGCGGCCCGTTTCGAAAGCAATCGTGGGAGTCTCCGGCCCGCTCACCACTGTCGGCTTTGCTTTTGCGGCACGTTCGCGATTGATATTTTCCGTTTGTATGCGTTGGAGATACATATTTATGTGGAGCAGTCACTGTGTTCGCAAATGTGGTGTGTTTACGAGGGTGTAAATGGTTGTGACGCGATATTGTCACGAAGCCAAAGACGACGCAGTTGTCTTCAAAGAAAATAAGTTTATTGGAGCGAACTTGTGCTCCCCTAACAACTCAAAGAATACACAGGCGGCGAAACAGCAGTCAAGAAACATGGTGACTAAACAGCGCAGAAGACGAACCACAGAGAAGAGCAAAAACAGGACGAGCGCTGACTATCAACTGGGGTTTATTTGGAAAAGAAACATATTTATATACAAGGTCACAAGTAAAAAGCGCGTGCACTCCGTTGGTATCACCTCAGACAATAATAAGTATGTCACTTGTTGTATTTGTGTTGTTTACCAAATACCGTTATCATGTGGACGGGTATACGTCGGCCAGACGGGCCGTTGTATTAATGTACGTTTAAGAGAACACTTCAATTCGTTGAAGGGAACGCCGACGTCCCACATGTCAGAACACTGTCGGTCATGCTCCACGCCTTCATGCGAGCCCATACTTGATAAAACTGTCATTCTTTTTAATCATTCTAATCAGCGTAAACGTGAAATAATAGAGGCTTCACACATAACAAAGCTCGGTGACGCTTGCATTAGTCATGCCTCAGTATGTTTGCAAGAGAAAGAAGTAGCTTTTCTTGATTGCCGATAAAGGTTTTGATTCTGCTTGTTCACTCTTTTTCTGATTGTCTGAGGTGATACCAACGGAGTGCACGCGCTTTTTACTTGTGACCTTGTATATAAATATGTTTCTTTTCCAAATAAACCCCAGTTGATAGTCAGCGCTCGTCCTGTTTTTGCTCTTCTCTGTGGTTCGTCTTCTGCGCTGTTTAGTCACCATGTCGCAACACCAACTCGCCCAACTTTCCATCCTGCAGCAGTCAAGAAATTGGCGTGCGTAGTCGAGCGACGAGAGTCGAATACCCCGGCGTCTGCTCTGCAGGCTTTTTTATCTTTCGGCGCGCGCGGTTCTCGAACCGTCGATTCACATCTAGGACATTGTAGGTCCAAGAAGATTATTCCATGCTGTTCACGTTAGATCTAAATGCTCTCCCTATCAGAAGAGATAACACATGCGGCACAGAAAGAAAGAATGGAACACACGCTTCCCTTGGCACAGAGATAACACAGACCGGCGCAGCCGGCCAGTAAAATCAAAACATAAATAAACAAACCCAATGCACGTTTGCGGAATTATTAGTGTGGTACATTTGGTGCGCATAAGCGCCAGGTGTGCGCCACAGGCCGGCGTCGCGAAACCGGCATATGCATGGAGCTGATTGCAATTCCACTGACCTGAAATTTGCTCAGTACCTCCGTGAGCAGCGTTCTTTCAAATGCTCATGCTACGGCTATACACTACGATATAAATCGGTTTCGTGTGCTTACATATTCCAGCGAAGCACTCATATCTGAAAGCATGCAAATTACGCATCATATCTTAGATATTGATCATTTCCCTGAACAAGCCAATTTGGTATAAATTTCACGGAGATTCTACGCAATACGTACGATGGTTAAAGCAAAATTATATACCGGAGTCAGCACACGACAAAGACTTTACTGCTGGGTCGTATTGTCATGAGGTGAGCCCTCGCAAACATTGATCTGCTACATACATCCTCCGCCTATATCCGCGTCCACGACTGAACGCTTCTTCGAAACATCGTCATATGACACAGGGAGCCTGCCGAATCTATCACAAAAGTAAAATCAGAGGGCCTTATCAGATACCACACTCTGCCAACGACACCTTTTATCACTTGTGAACTTACCTACTCTATACTTCATAAAATGTGTCCGCCGAGTGATCAGCGGTTCATCAAAGTCGAAAAACCAAATAAAAGTGAACGCCAAGCTTGTGTGCGTGATTACTAAAACGGTCATTCCTTGATTTCGCTGCGGGAGTGAAGCTTACCGCCCACCCTCCTTTTCTTGGAAAATATCAGTGCATTTCGCATCTATTTGGTCTAGTGAGTCATACCTTACCTAAGTTAAGACGAACGTCTGTAGCATTTCCAAGCTGCACTGGGTTTTTTAATTCCCGTACGAGCTATTATATTGCTTCCGGAGTTGGCAGAAACTTTTTCCGTGGTTTCATTAACTCTCCTGGATCCTTGCTATAAGGCGGGAGTGGGCACATGATTAACGAACCACAGCCTTGGAACTTAACATTTTCGCGTGGCCTATATTGCTATAAAGGGCACAAGTTATCGTGGGGTTTGGGTATAATCACATCGCCGAATCGTACTTCTACGACGTATATATTCGAAACAAAGCCGGATTCTTTGTCCACGCTGAAAACAAAACCAACCTCTCACTGTGCCAGTATCAGGTCTAAACGAGGCGACAATGTAATTCACTTGTGCCTGGCGTATTCGGAGGTGACAGTGGTGACATGCTGCTACCGTGGCCTACGCCCGTAAGAGCGGCGAAGAAGCGCGCAGTACCGCGTCCCCGGATAGCTCTTGTTGGCGTTCGAGCACACTCTGTCAGGACGCCGCCATTTTTTAAAGTGCCCTAAGTGAACCATTTGCTACCAGAAGTCACCATAAAAAGTTGTTTAGGGCGCGGAAAGGCAAAAGGAAGTGAAAGAGAACCAAAACACTGCATGAGCCGCTGTCAGCTGTGCAGCGGACATTCGTAAGCGCCGCGGAGAAGCGGCGGCAGGCAGCGCAGCGATAGCGAAGCTCGAGGCGCATACACAGAATGATGGGGTTTGCACGGTCTGCGGGAAAGAAACGGAAACTATGCGGCACATAGCGTTGGAAAGCGAGTACATTTATTCAAATCCACACGAGGGAAATATCCGCCATTCGGAAGTCGTAGGATTCAAGAGTAGCACAGAGGTAGAAGAGAGAGTAAGTGTTTATTGAAAAGGAGAAGAAGTCGGCCTGACAAAGCGATCTTGGTCCTGCTACTTCCCACTGGGTGGAGGGTACTGGAGCAAAAAGAGAAAGGAATGAATATGGAAGGTATGAGAAATGGCAATGAAATCGACAGCACAGAGGTATTTAACTTCAGGACTGTCGAGGCGACGAAAAGAAGATCAGAATGCTAGTGTACGAAAAGCAGAGAGCTACCACCTGTAACAGAAGAAATAAGTATTTTGTGCCTGCCCTAAGAGCAGTGCTAGTATTTAACGAAGAGTATAAAACATATTAGTTGTTTTGGTAACATGACACGTCATTACGTCTTTACAAGGTGGATACCACTAGCAGTCATCATCATCGTCATCATCATTAGTATTTTGAGAAGAGGGCGCCGGGCAGTGCGGGTGCGCTCGCCCGCTATCAGCCGACTCGCCGAAAATATAATACAGACATCTGGTAGACATACGTTCCCATCGGTTCCAACAGCACGGGCGAGGGGAATCGCTGGTGCTAGACGTCCACACACCGCTTTACTGAACATAGAAAATGCAATGTATAACGTAACAGCATTATTCATGTTTACTTCGAGTTGATAAATATTTTCTTTTCCTGCTCGGATTTCTCTCGCACATATCTAAATCGGCCGGAGTGCACTGAGACAGGGAGGAAACCATTGAGCGAAAGCAGTGGGCGGAGCGACCCCGACGATGCATCACACGTACGCATCGGACCATGTTTCTCAAATTCATGCGTGTGACTAGTCGTGGCAGCCATATTTCCGACAAGTCGTGCATCGCATTTGACGGCTCCCTCGTGCATGCGTCTCGCGCTTTGTCTGGACAGCGAGAGAGAAGTGCGCATGCTCGGCGAAATGTTCCCGAGCCGGCCGCATAGGACGAGAAGATCAGAATAGCAGACAGGAGCTAGTTGGCACCTCTGCTTAAAGATGGAAGAAAGAGAAGGAGGGGGAGCAGATGGGAAAACCGTTTATTGGAGGCAAGAATAATGAACAAATGAACTTAATTAACGGGATAATGGCGACTCGGCCGCAATTGAAAGAAAGGAAAAGTGGGTGCACATGCTGTCTTCTCATTCCAGAAAGATGCGGGCTACCGCTGCCGCCCGGGTCCCATCACCTCTGCTAGGCCGCGCTCAGCAGCTCCGATTCCGGCATTCAGGTCCTGTTATTTGGCCGGGATGAAGAGGTCGCTGGTCAGTGGATGCCAATAACAATAAAGTTATCTCTCTCTCTCTCTCTCTCTCTCTCTCTCTCTCTCTCTCTCTTCCCATCTATCCATCCATCCCACGGCTCCATGTGACCGTTGTGCTTTGGTTGGTAGGAACTTATTGAATGCCTGCAGAACTTTCGCTGACCGGGCCTAAGTCACCCGCTTGGGGGCGTCGCCGCTGTTCCTCTTCGCCTGTTTGGGGGCGTCCAAGTCCCTCCACTTCACCGCCTGACAGGCCTTCTGGTGTACTCCGTGGTCGAGTGTTTGCGTTGGTGTGTTACACAGAGTAAGATGGCTACGACAACGGAAGAAAACCGACAACCCCTGTCTGTCCGCTAGAACAAAGCTCATGTCTTTCCAAGCTCCATTCAGCTATTTAGCTATTATATCCAACCGCAAATTACCAGCAGACGTGTTTTGTTGTGCGAACTTCTTCGGCTGCGCCCAGCTTCACAGGTAGATGATGATGATAAATAAATGTTTATTTGTGAAGCTGGTGCAGATGTAAGGGCACCCGCCCGGTGGGGGGCTTCCCTATTCCGGGATACCCTGAACTTCTTTACGGAGTGAAAGGGCGCTGAATTTTTCTCGTTCTCTCTGTCTCTCATCTTGGGGCTGTGAAGTTTATGCCCAAATTATTGGAGATAATTCGGCTGCACGTAGGCTGAAATTCGGCAGTGAGAGCGCTAACAGAACGCCCATTGTCCAGAACAACAACATAAGTTCTCTGTAACATAATCCACTCAGAGATGTCGTCGTGTGTACCGCTGCGGGGGTGGAGACGGGGCTTGCTGCCACTATTTTTAAATGCGGAGCATTTCTTAGGCTCGCCTTGTCCTGCGTCGTTGATGGCGGCGCCGTCCACACGCTCACTGCGCATGCGCAACTCTCCTCCTTACACCCACAGCTCCGCGATACTACACTATAAAAAAAAAGAAATAGTTAGCGGCGCCCGGTTTCGATCCCACGACTCTCTGGCCGCAACGGGAGGTACGCGGTGCTCTTCCCACTACGCTACAAATCCGGGACAGGAGCAAGTGCTACAAACGCACCTTATGTCCTTGACTCATTCAAACTACGTCAAGAAGCTACTGATACAACGAAGGCACGCGAAGCTGAACGTCAACGGAAACGACGAACTGAAAACTTTAGAGGGGGATGCTGAATTTCCCGTGGGAAAGCTGTGGCGGGAAGCGCCACGCGCCTTGCAGCTCAACCAGCCCCGTCCGCAGCGCCTCTGATGCTGATTGTGGCAGGATGCCCCTAGGGATTGGCCAACCAAAGAATCCATCACGAGATAGGTTCGCGTTCAACCACCATCGTCATCTTCCCGTAGGGGAACCGTCGAAGAAGAAGAATGAGAAGACAAAGCTGCGAAGAGGAGGGCGTGTACATTGCTCTCAGCCGGTGCACCAATGTCAACAACCTTTACCTCACCAAAGCTGACGGAGACTACCGATTCTACCACAGAGACAACATCGACAAGAACATGGTGGACGAGTTTCGGCGCCTCGAGAACCACCGCCTACTCACCGTAACACAACAGCACTTGCGTGCCTTTGCCACCGGTGTAGACCCGGACGCGGAATTCCCTCTGACGCTTGTAAAAACCAGATCACTCAACATAACGGCAACACAATGGAACCACACGGAACCACCACGATGCTTCGCATCCTCATCAGGGTTCCCCACGGGAAGATGGTGTAATTTTTTGCGAATTGCCGAAGTGTTCTCGTTTTCGAAAATGCACTTCGTGACTGCCACTTATCAATTGCTTACCTGGTGAACAAAGAAGCGTGATTTGGAATTCTATGATGATGGTTGTGGGGTTTAGAGCATCGAAGGTACAACTGGCCATGAGGCGCCCCGTAGTGCAGGGACTTCTAACACCGTGGTGCAGGGATAGGGATCAATTTTGGCCACCTGGGGATGTTTAACGTGCGCCGATATCTCATCACGCGGGTGGTTTCGATTTTGGTTTCCATCAGAAAAGCAGCCACCGCGCTGGGGTCAAAGCTGCGTACTCGGGCTCAACAGCACAATGCCTAGCTACTGAGCCACCACGGCCGGTGCTTGTATTCATTCATTCATTCATTCATTCATTCATTCATTCATTCATTCATTCATTCATTCATTCATTCATTCATTCATTCATTCATTCATTCATTCATTCATTCATTCATTCATTCATTCATTGAGGAAGTACTGCAGGATAAAAAAGGCCCAAGCAGGAGTGGGGGTGCTACAAAACAAACAAACATGACCAAATACGAAACAATACTGGGGGAGGCAAGAAATAACAGGCAAATATTCAATACAGTCAGGCACAAGATGAAAACCGCACTCTACAGTACTCATAATTAAATTTTAAATTTCGCTAACAATGGATTCGTTTCGTGAGCCCGTAATTTAAGGTAGCTTATATATAGCGTTCAGTAAATCGGACGTTGCTGTGGCAGTATCGCACCTTTTGTGAACCTGATTATGAAGTGTGAGCTAGTCTGTGTTAAAATTGATACGTTTGTCCCTGTGACACTACAAATGAAACGAAGCTACCTTGCTTTGTGTCGGCACAGCGCCTTTCAAATGCGGGAGTTTCATTTTGATAGTGGCAAACAACGGAACTTGACAACTGTAAACTGGCACCGGAGTCGATAGTTTATTCATGTTCGACGCAAAAAAATGATGTAAAATCCGATTAAAATTTGTGCACAGGACACTCCATGACGTAGCTATTCCCACGTAGGCTCTTGCACCACCACCTGTAGAAATAAAATCTCGCTTAGCACTCATGTCCAGTATCCAGGAACTTGAAGTGCTTTTGGCTAATGTAGAATGGTAAACAAGCGCAGAAAATTTCTTGTGGCACCACATAAACGTTGCGCGAAGGAGAGCTTGTTTTTTTAGTTTTAGACAACACATAAAACACTTTAGTCAACGTAGGGTGGACGCACACTCTGGTTCCGCACTTTGAAAGTTTGTTGTTAAAGTAGGATTTGTTTTCACAGCTAAGTAAATGACCGGCGCAGTTGGCAATAAATTTCTACAGCTGCCGAATTACGGCGAAACGCTACATGTCATTTCCCACCAGTTCTAATTCCCGTGAAGCTACTTTACCTTCTCATCGGTGAAGCTACTTTAACATCGCCACAGCAGAAGATTTTTCCACAATTACGAGATCGGCGAACGGGGCTGGCGCGATTATCAGCGGTTGCACTTTTAACTCACTATGCGACGGATGCGTCTTGTTCGCTCGGAGGATGATGAGCGGGAATTGAAGGAGCATTGGCGTGCACACAAGCGCGAATATGTGCGAAAACAACGGCATCCCGCTGCTGCAGGACGTGCGGCATTCGACATTGCCGCCACAAGCTCCACCTCGTCGAGTAGCTGTGAATCTCTCCAGGATGAACAGGGACTTGCTCGCTTTGAACGCCGATGGGAGTCAATGCCGATAATATATTGATTAATTACGGCGAAACCCACGATAGCTACAGCTTCTTTCGTGTTTCCTTCCTCAACGGCTCCAGGAGTGACGTGTTTGGCCGGGTTTGTTCCCGTCCATCTTGACGGGTTCCGAACGACGTTTTGGCCGGCGTCTTTCATGTCTAAGCAAGCGCCCAACACGGGTTGCTTCTATATGCGCGCTTTTGGGGGGGTTGGGGGATGCGTGCACGTGCAGGCAGGTTTCAAGTGCTCCCCGTTTACATAAACATTCTGCAGGCGGGAGATTTAAACGTGCACGTTTCACGGCCGGATTCGATGTGACTGCTGTCCTTCGTGGTCGTGGAGTTTGGGTTGGTGTGTTACACTGATAGCAATATGCTTACGGCGGGGGAAGGAAATGGAGATTGATTGATTGTGGGGTATAACGCGCCGACGCAACGCAGGTGGTGAGGCGCGCCGTAGTGGAGGGCTCCAGATGGATTTTGACCACCTGGGGATCTTTAACGTGCGCCGAAATCTCGCACACACGGCCGTTTTTGCTTTTTGCCTCCATCAGAAAAGCGGCCGCCGCGGCCGAAAATCGAGCCCGCGACCTCGTGCTCAGCAGCGCAACGCCTTAGTTACTGAGCTACCGCGGAGGGTTACGAAAATGGAGAGCGCTTTATTTGTCCGCTAAAATGAAGCTCGAGTCCTTCAAAGTTTCATTCAGGTAATTGGCTACAGTTTCTGGCGGGTGTTGACGAGGATGCGGTGTTTCGTAATCTTGCGGTGGTGGAGTACTGAGCGTCATCTCGAAAAGGAATTTGGAAAGGCGTAGCCACAAGGCACAAGATTCAGTTGCCCACATTGCGTCCTCTGAATAATTCGAAGGGGCGTCAATGATGGTCAAGGAAGTGCGGCGTGAGCCGCCATCTTGCGGGATTTGCGCAGGGTATAAAACATCGTTGTCACGTGTAAACGTATAAAATATAGGAAAACACGGGCGCTGCTTTAACGTAAATTTTACAGAGCACTCCCCGTCTAAAAAACTGTGCCGAAGCATGTTCTGCCCCCACATCATATGTAAATGTGTGCCTTTATTAAGGAACAGTGATATACTATATATATAGAAGCAAGGACGAGATCGCTCGTGATTAGGCGGAACCCTTCTACATTTAAAAAGGAAACAAATCATCTCTCAGTCAGACCTTGGTTGTATGTACTGCAGGAAAACTAATTTCGCTCAACCCCTTCATGTTTCAGGAACTTCTTACTGAGCATGCGCAACAACATACCAAGCACATGAGATATCTTAATCGCACGATTGTATGCAGTGAAAAACAGTACAACTGACGGGCAAAGCAGAGGGAACCGTACAACACAGGCGCAACACAGGTTCCTGTGTTTTGTGGTTCCCTTTCCCTTGTCCCGTAAGTTGCGCTGTTTTTCACACGAGTATCATGTACAAACTAGCCCTTTGGCGAACCCTTTCTGCAAGAAACGTATGCTTCAGTTTAAATACACATTTATTTTATAGTCGCACTCCTGTCTTTGCTTCCTTCATTTGCACTCCCTTTGGGCACTCTACATTTCCACGGTGAACCACCAACTCAGCTTTGTCATGGTTCTTTTTCACTGTCAATTCTTTCATTTACCCTGTCGTACACTTATTGTGCTGATTTACAGCGCTGATAAATTCTAAATGAAAAGCGCCGTCCAGCATGAAGAGAAAGGTGATAAAGATTGGCGGCGGAAGTAATCCCACCTACTCACGAGTACGGGTTCACCGTGGTTAGGTATGCAGAGCAGAGCCCGAGCGAAGTACCAGCTACGCAAGATGGCCGGCCAAAGCGCTGGCCCACCGGGCGAGCAACCCTAGGAGATCGGGTGGGCTGCTCCTAGCGGTAGTCAGGACCATCCCGTTGAACAGCCACGGCGACAACAGCGACAGCGGTGGCACAGCGCGGGTTAGCACAAGCCACAGCAGTGCGAGCAGCGCCGATATTTGAAGCACGGCGTTGATTGCGGGGGCCAACCTCGGAGTTTCGGAAACCGCTACGTCTCCAGTGTTGTCAACTGAAACACACAAGCCTGGCAAGTGCCAGAACACAGGGTTAGTGGAACGTGCACAAACAAATTGACCGCACATCACCTGGTGTATCGCTGCGAACCACCCCTCTGGCTCAGGAATTCATCATAGTCCCCTCATGAAGAATTCAATGGAGGTTCACTCAAATCAGTTTCACCGCGTTTAACAGCACGAGGCGACACATTTCTTTTACTGTTTCCTTTTATCCCACCAATGAAGCTTATACCCCACATATCATTCAGAAGTGGACAAAGGGCCCCACTGCACCCTCACCCCGCAATGTCCCTACTGTAACACGAACACCAAAGCAGACCTTCACCACTTAGTATGTGTATGCCCTTTCTTCGATGCACATCGTTCAGACACCATTCGACACATTGGTCTAAACACCATACGCCAAGAAGCACATGCCGTATTAGATAAGGCTTTATTACACGAAATAGGCCAATTTGCAACCAAACGTGGTCTGTCGCGAGTAGTCTGACGAAGGACGACCCCGGCGAAGCCTCCGAACAGTCAGTGAATAGAAGAAAAAGTGATTGGAAAGCTGAAGCAACCCGTGTAATACACTCCTTCATATCCCACCAAGTGGCTTTAGCCCTCCCTTCCCCAAATAAAAGATTTACTACTACTACTTTTATCCCACCCCCCATCCGCAACCGCTTTTAACGCAGCAAGCATTGCTACATTCTACGCAAGTGACGCTATCCTAGTTTCTAAGCATGCGCGCCTGGACTCGGTGCCTGCTGTTTTGTACCGTGCAGGAAGGAAATCGTGCACTGTAAAATGATTCACATCTTTTTTGTCTATGACTCACACTCTTTCCCTCTACCAAAAGAAAGAAAGAACATCCTTTGAATGGTGTAGTTAACGATAGAACACCTTTAAAAATCGTGTATTGTGTTTTTTCTAGGGCGTAATGGTTTAAGCTATAGGCACTGATTTACAGCCTTAAAGGAGTACTGACACGAACATTTTATGTTACCCTTTTATTACTTTTATCGATGCTTAATGGTCTGGCGAACCTGAAACAGCACTTCAGATACTTCAGCGCCCGATAGTTCATTACATTGAGCGGCCTGAAAATCGTTTGTTTCAAAGTCCCGCGCTTTCATCCCGAAACGCGCATATGACATAATCCCGGCCTGACTTCACCGCTCTGTGCGGACGTCACCGGCGCCCGCTCGCCGCTTGTGGGGCCGCGCGCGTGAAGTGGCGTCACGAGTTTTTGACGAGCGCTGTCGCATCACTTTTTTTGGCTTCACGGGGTGATGTCACGCTGATGTCCATTTGCTGAGTGCCGCTCCGCGCACTGCTCCGTCGGCGCGATAAATGAGATCCAATTGAACTATATTCTCCGCATCGCAGGCAGCTCATATTTCAGCCAGGGTGAGTGAAGGAAGCGAACTGTGATGTAATATTAATGCCGAAAATTGGCGTCAGTGCTCCTTTAGAGCTGCAAATCATTTTGCAGTGTAGTCTAGTATTCAGGGCAAAATAAAGAAGTATGGTCAGGCAGTTTGCTTCCATGAACGCGCAACCAATATGCACGAGGACCTGATCAAAAGTTTGAAATGAGGCTTTCCTACCTGAATAGTGGCGATACTCCAACTTTCAAACCGACGACTACAGCTTCAGTAATCAGGGGCGTTTGTACCCAGGCGCAAAGGACACTTACATAGAAACGCAGCAAGCAAAACACGAACCAGTTTGGCACAACTGGAAGAGAGGGCCGCACTTTCGGATCGAAGCAAAGCACAGTGTCGCACTGCTGAGAGCTGTCAAAACGCCCGCATACAAGGGCGCTGCTCGAGCCGGAGCTGTTAGATAAAAACGCCCTTTGGCAGCTGTACCTTCTGCATTGGCATATTTAATATCTAATGTAATCGTATATCACAGCTGCCCCCTACCGTATCAGAGCGGGGAGTTAAAAAGCTCAGTAACACATCCGAAGCTCGCTTCTTACGCCTATGGCGGGTGCGGGGCACACACAGGGCCCTCACCCACAATTTTCTTTTTGCTGCCTCGGTTTTGATTTCCTGGAGCGTCGGGGCCGCATTGCAACAGACGGATAGAGGGTCCACAGGTTGGCGCAGTATTCCCGATCGCATCTCCCAACGTCTCTGGCGCACTTCCAGCGCACGCGAGCTGCCGGAAAAACGGCGCGCTATCACAGGAATCTGCAGTGACAGTTTTTCTTTCAAGTATTTTCAGGGTGTGCACTATCAGCGCCATCGCCGAGACCAGTATACTGCGAACAATGTTCGAAGCTGGGTTAAAAGAAGCGGTTTGCGAGGTATAGATGGGCTATCACCGTCGGCAGGCGCGCATGCGTGTTCTCGTCCTTTCGTTTACCTCCGGTGCAGCTACACGGCGCTCCGATACGGTTCGGCAACAGCTCCCGTGCTCCAATTACTTTTGACGGCACCTGTACAACGCATGCGCCTCGATCCCAAGAGAAGTAGCTACAGACGTCCCCATAACGTGTGTTGGCCGGGGATCTCACATATCGAACAAGAACAGGAATTTTTTGTCCACAGCTGTATACGCATACTGGGTGCGTTAGAAACAAAATGTGTACGTATGGGGGGTGAAGAAGAGACAGGGGAAAGAATGCAAAAGACCGCGTTGAAATCAGCTGTTCCGGCAACGTCATTGCTTGTGTTGTTTCCTGTCGCCAGGTCACCAACGATCTTAAAGGAGTACTGACACGAAATTTCGCGCTTTCAGTTTTTATGCTGTAAAGAATACCCATTGGCCCAGTAATTACGAAAATCGAACCGAAAGCCGTCAGCCGCCAACACAGAATTAATTATAGCACGTTTATTTGGTCGCCGCGCGGGAAAATGGCCGTTCGAAGGCCAGCCTGCAAGCGGGCCAGCCTTACGTCACGGTCTCACCCGTGACGTCAGGGACGTTTTTTTTTCCTCCATGCGTTCGCCGCATCGTCTGCTACGATTGCACATGGTCCGCGACTCGCCCGCGCAGTCGACATGTCGTCTGAATCTTCAGACTCGGATGAGTCACTGCCACCCGACAGACAGAACAACTTTATTTGGCCAGGCGATTAGGCCGGCGATGTCTTCGCCGTCGTCCGTTTTTTAATATCACTGCGGCTCGAACCGGCGCAGACCGTGATAGCAACAGCTTGTCGCCACTCTTCTAATCAATCTGGTCACGAAAAAGAAGCTCCACATGCGAGAAAGTAGATGTTAGTGTGTTGAAAATTGTGCTAGTAGTTGTTATCAGCGCTGAATTTAAAAGTGGCGTTCAGATATTTGCGGCGATGGGAAGCCTACGCTGACCGGAAGCGGAGGTTCGGCGCTCCGACCCAGCACTGCCCGAACCACGGTGCGGCGAGCGGCCGAAAGATGGCGCCACCTGCGCGCTAGAATCAAAACAGGCCGCGGCAGATGTCTTGGTCACCGATCGCTGAAACGGAAATTATTGCCAAAATAAAGCTTCATATGCGAAAAAGGGGATGATAGCGTGGTGAAAAGTTGTGTAAGGGATGGTCACTCGCAGTTGTACAGATACCAGCGATCAAATAGTCGCCACGATACTAAGTTCCCAACACCCAAGGTGACCCGTGCAACCCCGAGCCCGCTGGCTTGGGCGACAGTTCTTGCGGCAGCCGGCGCTCACGAACTCAGTCCACGTTTAGCGCTGCATGTCGTCGCGTGGAAAATAATGCATCTTGGCGTCGTCGTCGATTTGCTCGGACAGGCTTCCACGAGCAGTACTTCGCATACCGCGAGCTTGCCATAGCACAACTTGGGCGAGCTCGGCGACGCGCACCGCCGCGTCGCCGCGGTGCCCGTCGACATCGGCACCAGTGCCGAACACCATGCGCCGGCAATGAACTGAAGAGCAAAGACGTCGAACACGGAACGTTTACAAGCATTGCTCTCACAGCTACGCCCACGTCTCCTGCCCAAACAAATACCACCGACAACAGCAGCGCAGGATATCGTTTCCGGTTCTGAAAACGACTATATGACGTCACCCTGAACCGGCCAGACACGCAGGCCAATGTTTCGTCACGCCGAAAGCGATTGCGCTAGTGCTGCCGATTTGTGGAAGCTCGCGGCCTGGACAATCAAAATCGATTTTAGATGTGATTCCGGCCTCGGATCGCTGCAAAAATTTCTGTGAGGCATCTGTACACACTACTGAAGCCAATTATATAATTTTTTAGATATCAAAATTTGGTGTCAGTACTCCTTTAACGCTTAGCGCGAACTTTTTCCTACACGGTGGCCATAACTGCCGTCAACAAAAGTGTAATCGGAAGACGCCTATTCGTGATCACCCGCATCGAAATGCTCTGGATGTTAAAGGGATCTTGGTACACAAATTGTAAGACGCCCCTGAAAAAGTCAGGGTAGTATCTTACCGCGACACGAGGCAGAGTCTGAATATACTGCTGCCACCCACGCCGAACCCAGCATCCAGGCAAGCGACGACGGCTGCATCACTTCGATGGCCTCGCGAAGGGATGTCAGTCGCGCTGGCACAATACGCCACACTGGGGTAAATGCAGCACACTTGTTTCCTCCAGCGAAAAAAAGTACAAAGCATGCACTGCTTCCATTGCTTGAAGGAGCGCAGATTTTCTCTGCACTATCGTCGCCTGACGACGCCACTGCGCATTTCTTTCGGCACATGGGCGTTGCCACGTGGTTGGCCCAAGTTCTATTTGCTGGTATATCTCGAGAGCGGTAAGTATCCGAGAACTTGTTATCTCAAGAAAAAAAATGTGGCACGTATTCCATATCCTCTCGATCAGCTGACCTGCGCACACAATGCTCGTTTAAAAAGAAAAAGGGACTTGCAAAGAGCCACAAGGGCATGAACGAGTTCTACAGAACGTTACAACCAAATACTGCGATGAGCGGTCGGCTTCTGAGTGACAATTTTGTTCTCGGACGTTCTCATTTCTGCGTTTGTCACCCATAAGTCATCTTAATTTGGAGCATTATTTCTTTCTAATACAATCAGCGCCCTTTTCCCACTTCACCAACTGTAGTACGGAGTGGTGTATGCAGGCGCTCCGGAAAGGAAAAAAAGGGAGGCGGGGTGGTTGGTGCTCCTCCCGGGGTCAAAACTTGGGTGGCACAGTGACCCCCCCCCCCCCCCCCCCCGCCCCCTTCAACCACTCCATCCCAGCCTTGCCTTGCCGCTATTACATAAACATGGAGAAAAAAGCAAAAAAAAGGAAGAAAGACTGGCTGAAGGGGTCTAGAGCGCGAGTCTCAACGCGCCTGAGTCATTATTTTGCCTGAACAAACGTCACATCTACAAAGGCTGATTGTTATTTAATTTCCCGTTCACCTTGTTTCTTCTCTTCATTATAACTTGTGACTGACCCATTAGTATCATTAGGGTTTTGCTGTTCGTATAAGGGGGAGTAAATCATCCATTTCCACTGATTTTGTTCTCGATGCTGACAGTACTGTATCCGCATGAATGCGCTTGCAAGCGCGTTTCGGGTGTCACGCAACCGATACGATTTCTCTTCCTTAACAGAACAAATAATAGCTTTAATTGTTAGATCGTGTAGGATGTTTCAAGTGGACAATATGCCGTTATAAACAGTGTTTGATTAAAAATTCGGTTTTGCATGCGAGGGTTGACTTCTGTGAAAAAAAATTCATTTCACTTAGTCCTGTGGACTGCAAGAATCCCGGCCGGACACGGGACACCTCTCTTCGCACAATCCAGTGGCCCCTACAAACAATAATGACCTCCGATGTAGCATGGGGCACTCCTAAGTAGGTGTGGTGACATTGTGTGTGTCTCTGATACAACATTGGGGACGATTACCCGGAGCAATTGCCAGCAGTTATACAAGGCTGTATACGTCCGCCTTATCCAAGAATACATACTATCATAATAATAATAATAATAATCAGCATAATAATCCTCGGTGGCGGTCTTGGTGCGATATTCCGTTCCGAGATTGGCGCAATTCACGCACCTCTTATGCGATCCGGAACATTAATTAAACGTGTTGATATACTGCGCCCCTCTCCTAAACCGACCTAAACCATGCCACACTACGCGTATTACCCAAAGAATGGATATAATTGACACAAGAGAATATTCTCCAGTAAAAACGTCACATGTCTTTCGCAACCTTTGGCTCGGCTGGGGCTCGAATCCAGGGCGCCCGCGACAAAGCGTGCAAGCCCTAGGATACAAAGGCAGAAGATCGGGGATGCTTTGCAGTTGCGCAAAAGAATAAAGGCGTAGTTCGGAACAAACCAGTAGATGGCGCTTGGGGCGTACACGGTAAGGACCTCTCACAAAAACATCATCATCAGCATCATAAACCGGCGGACTTGTGCCCACAGGGTAACGGAATCGCGTCTTCCGGAAAGAACAGAACTTGTTTCTTGTGATCAGTAATTAAATCCCACATAAGGTTCCAATCGGCAGCATGCATGAATATCGCAGTTAAGCCATTAATCGAGGTAAAAAAAAAAAACTTGCTGCAGCAAATCTGACAAAAATAATGCACGAATGGGTAAGTACAAAAAAGAAAAACTAAGGACGAACAAAACTTTTCCCGTCGTATAGGTTGTCAAAGCAGTTCTGCAGTAGAAAATACGAAAAAATGCTCACATCAACAGCCTTATGCGCCAGCTCCGAAAAAAAATTCATGTTCTGACAAAGCTTCAATTCGAGCGTTCAGAAACTTTAGTGTACGCGTTAACTATCATTTCGCCGATTGTGCACGTGCGCTCCTAAAGGTAATTGCCTTGCATATGCAATTTTTTTCGTCCACTGTATGCGCCACGTTGCAGTTTCAACATGCGTGAGGATTACTAGCGCACACCGAACAGCCAACAGCTGATAACGCGGAGCATGAATGCAAGGCCGACTACGTCAGCTGGAAGCCAACTGACAATTAACCCTGAGCGCTGCCGTTTTTTCCATGGCACGTCGAACAGTGAACAAGGGTCAATGAGAAACATATAACTTCCACACCTTTGCAGAATAATTTTCTTTTACAGCTTACATATTCATAATATGCTGCGTCCACAGGCACCCATTATAGCGTATTAATCGACCAGATTTAGGGGAAATCTGGAAAGTTTGAGAGAGAGAGAGAGATAACATCTTTATTGGCCGGCTAAATTAGTCGCAGATACCAGCCTCCTGTAGGGGAGGCAGCATCTATGACTGCTGGCGTTGAAGGGCCTCCATCGCGAACTGGACGGCTCCCCGTTGAGAGTCTAAGTCTTCCTTGCCCACCGCACGAGCAAGATGGGGTGGAAGCGCGTCTGTTGGGTCCGGAGTCACAGCACATGTCCATAGCATGTGCGCCATAGTAGCGCGACTAGCACTGCACAGCACACACACGTCACTCGGCTGTAGTTCGGGGTGGACGTGTTTCGCCCATACAGGGGTCCACGTAGCACGCACTTGTAATTGTCTGAACAGTACTGCCTCTTGCCTAGAGAGGTTCGAGTGAGGCCCAGGGTATCGTCTCCGGGAGTCCCGGAAGCACTTCAGTACCTCCCCGTACGTAGTAATCGGGTTGAAGTCTTCACCTTCGTTGTCGTGATCGTCCACTGGAGCAGGGGAGACCAAGCCGGCGTTGCGTCTAGTGAGCGCACTCGCCATCCGGTCCGCGTCCTCGTTGCGGTTCGTTTCGGGTCCCACTGTGCCCATGTGGGCTGGGAACCACTTGATGCACACCGTTGTCTGTGATGACCGTAGGGCCCCGCACACCCTCACAACACTCGGGTGCACCTTGTTCTCGGCGAAACGCAGGACGGCCGTCCGGGAGTCGCTGAGGACGGTGGTGCAGTTAGGGTTGGAGAGAGCCAGCGCGATGGCCAGCTCTTCCGCTTGTTCAGTGGATGATGCCACGATGCTGCCGGCCGTGTAGAGCTCACCGGTGGTGGCTGCGACGACGGCGGCAGCGTACGTGTTCTTGCGGTCCGGGTACCTGGCCACGTCCACGTAGAAGGCCCCGGTGTCGTTGGAGTGAGTGGTTGTAAGTGCCCGCGCTCGAGCGAGCCGTCTTTCGTTGTTCTCCCCTGGACTCATGTGGCGGGGAAGTGGGGCGACCTGCAGCTTGCGCAGTAGGTCCCGCGGAAGCGGCAGCCAGTCCCTACCTTCCTGCAGCCTCGGTTGATATCCTATCCTTTGTAGTATTGCCCTGCCCGTTCGGGTCTGCGCGAGACGTGTAAGCTGCGCGGTTTGCTGCGCCTCGACTATCTCGCCTAGTGTATTATGCACACCTAGCTCAAGGAGCCGTTCATTATTAGTGTGGTTGTAAAGACCAAGTGCAGCTTTGTGTGCCTTGCGTATGAGCGCCTCCAGTTTTCTACGCTCGAGGTCGGTCCAGTCATGAAAGGCCGCGACATAGGCCAGGTGGCTGATGGCGAAAGACTGTACGAGTTTGAGCAGGTTGTGCTCTCTCATGCCAGCGTATTTGGTTGAAATCTTCTTAATTAAGCTTATGGCTCTGGAGACCTTGGAATCCAGTAGCTTAACGGTGTGGCCGTTGTAGCGTAGCTCTTCGATGTGGAGGCCCAGGACACGCAAGGTGCTGACTCTTGGGATGGTAGTACCGTCACCCGCATGGAGCTGTATGTCAGGTGCGCTGTCGGATCTGAACTTGCGGCGTGGCAGTAGTAGGAGCAGTTCTGACTTGGCTGGGGAGCACTGGAGGCCCGTGCCTTGCAGTTGGTCTTCAACGACGTCGATGGCTTGCTGCAAGGACGCCTCGATCTCGCCGTCACTGCCACCCGTCACCCAGAGGGTGAAAGCATCGGCATAGATCGTGTGTTTGACTTTCGGGAGGGCGCGGAGGCGTTCGGCCACTCCAATCATTACTAGGTTGAACAGCGTCGGCGAGATCACGGCCCCCTGCGGTGTGCCTATGCTCCCCAACGTCTTGGTCGGTAGCTCCAGATCCCCTGCCACGATGGTGGTGGTACGGGCTGTGAGGAAGTCCTTGATGTAGTTGAATGTGCGTTCTCCCATGTTGAGGTGGGAGACTTGCTGTAGAATCGCCGAGTGGTGGATGGTGTCGAAGGCACTCTTCAAATCGAGACCGAGTATGGCCCGGTTGTCCATGGGGCTTGTGGTCGTCGACGGTTTGTCAATGATCTCGTGCTTGATGAGGAGCATGGCGTCCTGTGTGCTCAGCCCTGCCCGGAATCCCAGCATGGTATCCGGGTAGAGGTTGTTCTCTTCCAGGTAGTCTTGCCACCGGTTGAGCAGCACGTGCTCGAGGGCCTTGCCGATACACGATGTTAGTGAAATCGGGCGAAGGTTCTCGATGCTTGGTGGTTTGCTGGGCTTGGGGATGAGTACTGTCCGTGCCTCTTTCCACTTGCGGGGTAAGGCTCCGTTTCGCCAGCAGTGATTGAAGAACTTTGTGAGTGCTGTGATCGCCCCGTCGCTGAGGTTGCGTAGCGCCTTGTTAGAGACACAGTCGGGTCCCGCCGCGGACTTGCTGTTGATCTTCTGTAAGACCGCTCGTACCTCCCATTCTTCGATGTCTGTGTCGAGCTTAGGGTTGGAGTCGCCCGTGTAACTCGGCAGAGAAGAGGGTGGCGTTGCCGGTAAATACTTGTCGTTGAGGCGCTTGCACACCTCGTCGTCACCTAGCTCTTTTCGAGCTTTAAGCAAGGTACGTGCCAGGGTGTGTTGTTGCGTGCCCTTGGTTTGACTGTCGTCCAGCAGGTGACGGAGTAAGTGCCATGTGCGACTCTTATGTATTTGACCGTCTGCCTCCTGACAGATCGCATGCCATTGTTGGCGACACAGCACGGCACAGTGCTTTTCAATTTCTCGGTTGAGTAGGGCTATGCGCTTGCGGAGCTTGCGGTTATGCCGCTGACTCTTCCATCTTCGCTTTAGTGAGTTCCGTGCCTCAAGTAAGTGCGCTAGCCGGCTGTCCATGTTGGGCATGTCGTCCGTCGTCTCTAGCTCCGTGGTAGCTCGCTGGACCTCGGTGAGTAGTGCCTTCGTCCACTCTTCTATGTCGTCGATGTGGTCTGGAATGGTCTCCAGGTTGGTACGGAACCTGTTCCAGTCCGTGAGTTTCTGTGTTCGGGGAGGGGCAACGTGACTGTTGAGAGGGATAATGATCTCGATAACACAATGGTCACTGCCGAGTGTCTCCAGGGTGTTTCGCCACCGCACTTTCGTGTTGTTGCTGAAAGCCAGGTCGGGGTTGGTGTCCCGTTGTACGGACGTGCCGTGCCTGGTAGGAGTGGATATGTCATTGATGAGGTGGTAGTCGGCGTCCCGGGTCTCCTCTAGGAGGTTCCGGCCCTTCGCCGTCGTGCGCTGGTAGCCCCATGTGGTGTGTTGAGCATTGAAGTCGCCACAGATCAATGTAGTGTTGTCCCCCGCAAGCTGCTTGATCTTGCGAATAAGGGTGCCGTAGCGCTGTGATGAGTACTTAGGCTTGGTGTAGATATTAGTGATGTAGATGTGCTCCTTGTGCTTCCTGTTCCTCTTGCCGACGACCACTTCAATCGTAAGATGTTCGGTGTTCGTCGTATGCTTGAGGTCGTGCTCCAAGTATACTATTCCCTTCTTTACCAGGGTACAGACTCCCCCTCTTGACCGGGCCCACTTCTCTGTGGACTTGGGAACTGAGGTAGCGTAGGAGCGGTACCCTGGTATCTTCGGGGAGACTTCACAGTGTGTCTCTTGCAGGAGGATTACGTCCGGTTGTCTTGTAGCGTGTTTGATGGCTTGAATGAGCACTGCCTTCTTTCCGTGAGTACCGTTCATGTTCCATTGCCATATTATCAATTCCGTTGGCGGGGTCCTGGTCATTACGGTTGACTGGTTGTTCGTTGCTGTGGTGCCATTAAGTTCTTCTCTATTAAATTGAGGACCTTTTCCATGCTTGCAAACCGGGCCTCCATGTTTGAGGACGGCGCCCGGGCCTCCAGGTTGGTGAATTTGACGACCATGTCTGCCATTGTGGCTTCTATGGTTGAGAGCCGCTTGTTGATTGACTCAGCCTGCTTGTCAGAGTCTTCATCCTGCCAAGTGGATCGTTCGTTAATGCGTCGTAGTGCGCGTTTCTTGGCCTTTAAGGCCCTTCGTTTCGCCCTAGGCTCTGACATATCTTCTATAATCTCTTCCGGGGAGCTATCTTCTGTCGTAGTATAGGTGGGGGTAGGACTGTGTTTGGGCAAAGCCTCCACGATGGGTTCCGGCAAGGCCGTTCTCGGGGGTGGTAGTGTTTGGAAAGCCTGAGGCTGGGGCATTTGCCTGTGTTCGCCGATCAGGAGCATCTCGACCTTGCGGTTCAACTCCTGGATGAGGATGTCTTGTTCCGCCATTCTTTCCCGCAGGCGAGAATTCTCTCCGCGCATTTGCTGTAATTCCGCCTCGAGCTGTCTGACTGGAGGATCCGAGGCGTTGTTGTTAGAGCGAGGAGCCGTAGTTCCATTAGCCACCGTGGCCCATGTATTGCGTGTGCACGGCGTTGCTTGGCTGTTCTTATTGCTCTCCACGCCGTTGCCTGCAGCTGCTCTCACGTCAGCGCTGACGTTCGCCCTTTGTGTGTTTTCGCGGGCTTTCGGCTGCAGATGTGGAAAATTTTCCACTGTCGGCTGTGGCATCTGTTTCTTAGTAACCGACCTTTGCTGTTCCTTCTCCCAGCGTCGTTGAGTTACGACGTGGGGCATCTTATATCTGTTGCGGCAACCCGTGGCGCCAGTTGGGTGAGCCCCGTTGCATAACTTACAGCGGGGTTTGCACGTGGCTTCGTGCGCTTGATCTGGGTTAGGCTTCCCACACGCAAAGCACACTTTAGTCTCTGGGTATGGGCAAACATCTGCCCGGTGTCCTAATTTACCGCAACAGCGGCAAACTTCGTGGTGTTGTCTATAAAGGCTGCAGCGCACAATCATGGCGCCGTACTTTACGGTGTTAGGGACTTTAGTTCCTTCGAACGCTACAATAATGGTTGTAGTGTTTCCGATCCTATGAGCTTCAAGAGCTAGCGGGTTCGCTTCATTTACAATATTATCCTGTAGATCTTGGTGTGTTTCCGAGAGGTCGATGCCTCTGATCACACCTTTCGCGGTTCCGTTGGGAGCTGAGACGTACGCGAAAGTTCCATACTCCACGTTCCCTATCTGCAGCCGCTTAACTTGCACGTATTTCCGAGCGCGATCTTCACTGGGCGTGCTAACAATGATAATGTTCTGGGTAGGGTTTGTGCATATGGTGTCTATCTTAGACTCCTGCATAGTGATTCCCGCGGCCGTAATTATGGCCGTCATGAGGCGAGTGGCCTCCGTTCGGGCTACGTGTAGCCCGCCACGTGGCCGGACAATGATCTTGATCTCTTCTTTCGGTAGTGACACGGGCATGCGAGCTGCCTTGCTAATTCTAGCGGTCATCTGCCTGGCGAAACGCGAGTTACTCTTAGGCTGCGAGGCTGCCGGGGTAAGGACTGGCTTACCTGCGGGCTCCTCGGCGTGCCGGCGTTGTAGTTTCCTTCCAACTGTGATCCAGCCGTCGTTGTCCGTTGGCGCGGCTTCTTCTCCCGCCACTATAGCGAGCGTTCGGCCTCCCTCGTGATTTAGCACAACAGTCGTTTCGGTAGGTTCCATACCAGCGTTCGTTATGGTTCCCTCGAACTCCATGTCTGCCGTAGTGTCGGCAGAAGTGGCTGACGTGGCCGTAAGAGCGGCCGCCATGGCGCGCTGGGCCGAGGTCGAGCTAGGCCTAAAGTAGGCTTAGCGGGGCGGCCTCGCCAGCGAACTTTAAAAGGCGATAACTTCGCGAAAAATGCGAGGACTCACCAAATTTTGGTGTCTGCAGATTCCGTAAACTAAGCCTTGCACGTTGACAATAGATTTGATTCGATGGGAGAGAAAGGTCCGGCAGAAAATGGCATAATATGCGGAGCCGATGTGAGACACGTCTGCCGAACGCCCGCACGTGCCGCACGTCTCAAAGTTTGAGAAGGAAAGCTTTCAAATCAAACTTGATCACGTTAGAGCGGGGTATCCCTTTCAAAGATACGTACACGCCAGGCACCTCCTGTGCGATCCGGAACGTCAATTGAACGTATTGATATGGTGCGCCCCGCCCCAAAACCGACCTGAACGATAACAAACCACCCGCATATACGAAAAATATTGCATAGAATTGAGCCAAGGGAACATTTTACAGTAAAAATTGTATTGCATGCAGATTTGTGTTCTACATGAAGAATTGTTATATATGATGTTACAGCCCTTAGGCTCTGTTGCTGTAAGAGAGTACGTAGAAAAAAAAAAAGTCGTCGGCCAGATTCATGCTAAACGAAGTTTAAGAACACCCAACTAGGTGACGGACGCCTGTAAAAACAGCATTCAAACAACCTTTATGTATAATTTTTCGTGGTTCAGTAATCTCTGAATGTTGGCACACACGGTGGACGCTAAGCCCCAATTCATAGAAACACTAGAAAAAAAATTGGCCGCGTATCTGCTCCCTTCGTTGCAAATGTCGTCGAAAGACCGTAGTCGTCTGGCACCCCTGCCGAGTAAATGCCCCCCTGCTGTTTCCCGCTCCACTCTCGTGCCGTTCCTCTCCCGTCTCGCAGTTCCCACGACAAACACGATAGACGTTTGCTCAAGTCAATTTAAATTTAGCGCATTCTACTGCTCCACACTGTCAATGGAACCGAGAATCGCTCACACTATCCGTTTGCTGTACCCATTGGGAATTTCGCGCCGGCCGTCGCCGTCGCTGCCTGTCGTTATCCCTTGAAGTATGCACTGGCTTAGACAGGCGCAATGAGGCAACATACTTAGCGACTCGACTCGCCAAGCCAGTATTTATTGGCCATTTAAATCATTACTGCAATTTTATAATGCTTTGCGCGCGTGAATTACTTGCAGTAATAGGCTTCGCCTCAGGGTTTATTTATATCTGCTTGGACAAAACAGATAAATACAACGCGACGACATCACTTTTGCATCTCTAGCTGTTGCAGCTGCTCCGTTTGGCAAAGCCCGACGCAGACGATAATAATACAGTATTGAGAGGCATCAGAACAGAGTTTAGGGCAATGTAAGTAATTTTTCTTCAGCGAACTATTACAAGAAAGCAAAAAAAGACAGCATCTATCTTGGAGTATGTAATGATATAAAAATATATCCCGGAGGGCCAGTTTTATCAGGCGGCGTGAGCCAAATGCAGGACTCCTGATTTTTCTTTCCTTTCTATCCGCAAAGTTAGTTTCTGAACTTAAACACTCTAAAGCAGTATATTATACAAAGTGAAATTTATTAACAGGGGCAATTTGACAGTAATTGTTTACACAAAAACTCAAATTTCGTAGCGCCAAAGTCGTTGCCGGCCATGCCAAGCCGAGCTTCCGACCCAACTACACGGTATGGCGGCAGTCATGGAGCGCTTTTTCAGAATCACGTCGACACTAGTTCGATCAGCATTCTATAACCATTCATATCTTTGGAATACGTTACTTAGTTGCATGTTTTGTGTTTCTTAGTAGACAATGGGGAACAACTGCTGTTCTTCTTTTCGATCAATCGCAAATGAATAATATTTGTGACCCAGTTTCGCTAGTTGTCAAAATTTCTGCCTTTTTGCTACGCAGTTCTTTGAAAAGAAAGTACTACCATCGCTTTTCTCAATATGGCGATTAATTTATTTTCAAACTTCGAATTCAAGGTGGCGACTTCTCTGGCTACTCTCAGCAATTTTCAGCCGACTTTTCTTCTGAGTACCTGGCAACCCAGGACGCCGAAGGCGTTGGCCGAAGGTATGTGACGCTTTCTTTACCAGCCGGCTGCAACTATCTTTGCTCCGGCGAAAGCCCACCAGCCCTCCCGGCTGCCGGCCCGCGCCTTAGGCTGCTCCTGCTGTTCCTACGCTTGCATATAGTAAGGCCGTACCTACCACTCGACGATCACGCCGTGCGGTACGCGCCTGTGAGCGAATGGGCCGCGTCTCCCTCGCTGCTGCGAGCCAATCTGGCCAGCACGGCGATGCGCGCGCACAACATGCGCCACACCCCGGATTTTGCTCTGCGCCGACGACGCGCACACTTGCACGTGGCGCCCCATCGCCCCTTTCACCCAAAGGGAAGTACGTACCTGTACTGTAAAATATGTCACTAGAACGTTAATGTAAAATGAACGTCTTCCCTCCGTACACCCTGGGCATATTCCTTTGCCGCCCGTTTCTCCACCTGCCCAACAGAGGCGGTGTTGAGCTGGCGCGGTGTCGTTTCAGTATCGTGAGCGTGCTCAGTTACCTCGAACCCACGGTGGTTCCTCGCAGTGTGCATCAGTGCCTGCCTTGTGCAATGCCAGGGTTGTGCGTATTGTGATTTAGAGAGACCACAAGCTGTTTTATCTTTTCTTTCTTCTCTACTACGTCCAGTGGAAATCTTTGCTGGAACATCACCATGGTCGAGTATTGACACAAGTTATAACGAAAGTTAACACGCAGCCGTTTTTGCAGCATTCTGATAAATAAATTTTACAAAAAACAACCAGTAATTTGCATTCATCATTTTGTTGCTTTTATTCTGACCGATATGATGTTACAGCGTATATTTAGCGGATGTAATAGACAAAATGATAGTTAGGGACACACATGGAGGTTAAACAAACGCTGTGTAGGACTATGCAGGATTTTGTTTTTCAATCATACATAGGCGAAAAGTTGGCACAGGATTTCTTAGAGAAACACAGGACAAAGAGTTTCTACGAGGGTGACCCTGAGTTTTAGTTGCACAGAGTGTATATCGCCACATGAATTAGTGATGATTCCCACTTGCCAATTTCTCCTTAAAAATAGAATAGCAAAGTTATAACCAGCAGGTGAGTTCTTGGTAGCTGGCTTGAGCTCGACGGCTCGTAAGAGTGTGCTGGGTCAGCAGAAGTATGTTGTACTTGGCTTCTTATTCGGCTCCCAAGTGGTGAATAAATGATTCAGCAATATAGCGAATACCCGAAGCTGCCACATATTTTATCGATGCTCCTGCCTGAGCGTGACGCCGTAAACAAAATCAATGCAGCATTGTTCGTGGCGTCTCCGTCTGATAGGAGTTTGTTAAAAACTCCGACTGCTTGGTCTGTACAGTAACATTTCTCTATGACACACGCCGTCAATGCGTCCCCGCAGATCTTTCGATGCTTTTGAAGACGCGAACACGTGAGCCTTCCCGGTGCGCGTCTCTTTGACAGCAAAGTGAATGTGCGACAGTGTTGAACTAAATGTTACGTATACGTGTTCACCTGCCGCCGCTATACAGCCAGTGCGCCTCCCCGGAGGAGAGCTAGGGCGAAATGCCAGGAGGGTCAAGCGACTGAACACGCGTTGCCACGGCCGCGCTCTTCCCTTCTGGAAACTCTTTAGGCAGGAGGCATGGTTTTAGCAGCTTACGCTGCCAAGGACAAGCCCTTGGAGCGGCGGAATGCCCCGTTGCGTCTGTCATTCGCGTCGAACGCAGTTATACGAGAGGGCGCGCAATCGAATACGTTTATCGAACGATCGTAAGGTCAAAGTGGGCGGCGGAAGGCAATGGCGTGCAGCAGCTCGAGCAGCGGCGCCCCCACGTCGACGCCCTGCTCCTGGCAGTAGCCGTCCACGTCATCCAGCTCCACGTCGTAGGCCGCCAAACACAGGTTGGGGAACTGGTTCAGGATTCGCGACACCTGCAGCAGCAACAGAAGCACGAGACAACTATTGCTCGGTACGTCCTGGCGTGTTATAACGAGCCAATGGGGACATCACATTGGCAGGAAATAACACTAGTCCAGCAAAAGTTTAAAGTGGCCATAAAGGCGAAATACAAGTCTGGTTCAGTAAGAAGACTGCTTTGTCCAGATGGCAACGATACCAATTTTATCAAATAAACGAGATATCAAAGAAAACGTATGAAGACGTAGCCACTCCCTGACCACTTTCCGGCAATTTGCTATGACCTCACCTAATATGGTTGTCCCGTAGTTGGTTGGTAGTATCGTATGAATGGTAATGTGTGGTTAGCGCCCTGAAAGCTGTTTATAGTGCTAGCCCATATCAGGTCACTCCTGCCCGTAATACGTCACCGGAGCGCGAAATTTGAAATATTCAAATGTTCGTTGCATTGTTTCAATTCAAAAGCGTCTTTCGTGGTTGGAATAGAGCTCGGTGAGCTACCAATGACTAGTCCTTTCAAATTTAATACAGTTGTATGTATAGTCGTTAGGACTCCTTAAACTAGCCCCGTGAAAAGCGTCCATCGCTTCGGCCAGCCTGCCATGCGGAACGCTTGCCTTCTCAAAGATGGTGTCCCGGTCGTCGAATGTATAGAACACGTAGTCGGTCTTCACGTAGCGGGACACGCTGTCATTGTTCGTCTCGGCGTGGGTCTCCTTCAGCAGCGCGCACACCTGTGATGAACGTCCAATAGAGCAGTCAAAGCCTATAACGTAGTGTCGGGCACGTGCCCAAGCGTATGCCACGTACACAACCAATAATCAATCAGCAGGAACAAAAAAGAGACGCCGACCCGTCCAAACAAAACGTACTGACGTTTCGGCTTCCAGCACGGAAGCCTTGCTCACAAACGTCAGTACGTTTTGTGTAGACTGGTCGGCGTCTCTTTTTTGTTCCTAATGTACCCTCCCGGCCAAACGGGATTCCGTCATCCTCTCGACTTCAATAATCAATCAGACATACCTGCGGCAAAAGATTGCCCCGCTGGTATAAGACTCAGGTCTGTTATCGAATAACTTTAACCGAATAATGTTAACAATAAAAATAACAATGATCACTGTTGCAGTTAAGATATGTTGCCGCGTGTACACCGGTTAAGCCAAGCTATCCCCTGTTTCAGGTGTGTACAACGTGTACAATGTCGACAAGCAGTTCTTCTGCTTTGTGCAATATCCAATGTTGGAGGGAGGCAGTGTTCCGTGGGCAGCCGATAGCTCGGTGATGGCGGCGTTAGAAGTGCGCGCCCTATGCTTGTGTGCCTGAGTCTGTCAGCCATCTTTGCTGAGACCCGACGTTCAAGTACCCCGGTTAAATTGCCTCTCCAGTTAATCCCCACTCCTTATAAATAGGTGCGCCATCGTCCTGCTGCTTACACTAGCGTCTACAGAGGCACACATATGTTGAAATTGACGGTGCCTGTTCTCGTTTTCTAGATGTTTTCTCGGGCGTCCCACAGGGCTCGGTGTTGGCACCGGTTCTGTTTAACATTTATATTAATGATCTTGGCCAAATTGTAAAGCCCCCTCTACGCCTCAAGCTGTTTGCGGACGATTGTATCATATTTAGCCACATAGTATCTGCCGCTGACCAGCAAGTTCTTAACCACGCTTTGCATACAATAACGAAATGGTGCAATAAATGGGATATGCTTATAAATATCGACAAGACGGTTCACATGTGCATCTCAAATAAGAAGAATAAATCTCATTTCATGTATAGTCTTGGCAATTATCAGATTAAACAAGTGGAGGAACATAAGTACCTGGGGTTAACCTTGACGTCTAGACTTAACTGTTCAACACATATAAACAACATATGTTCCTCCGCGAGAAAGAAATTGGGATTTCTGAAGCATAAACTGGGTGATGCCCCCTCGTCGCTTAGACTTATTGCATACAAATCCATTGTAAGACCCACCCTGGAATACGGGAGCATTGTCTGGGACCCCCACACTATCACTAATAAAGAAAAGCTTGAAAAAATTCAGAGATTGGCAGCTCGTTTTATTTATAAACGTTTTAGACGTCGCGACTCCCCTTCAGCTATGTTGGAGCTCGCACACCTAGAGCCATTGGCCAACCGACGTAAAAGTGCCCGTCTCAACTTTCTACACCAGCTGTATTTTAATAAATTGGGAATCCAGTCACAAGATTACATAGCTAACAACCCTAGTCGAGCGTCTCGTCACAAACATAGCCGAAGCATTAAACCGTTCTTTGCCCGTACAGACCAATACAAAAATTCATTTTTTCCCAGAACTGTTTCCGATTGGAATGTTTTGCCAGAGTGTTCACCCTTGCTGTCATCCAATGTATAATGATTGCATACTTACCTGTGGATTATGTATCCCCACGTTCATGTATTGATCTTGTATCCGTACGCATGTCATCTGGATGTGTACATCCCTCTCCTGCTTGGACCTCTCAAGGTCCGCAGTATTGTACAAATACAAATACAAATACAGTATAGACTCGCGATAATAAACTTGAAGGGACCCGAGGATTTCGTTTGAGTTATCGTAACCTTGGATTATCAGAATTTCTCTTAAATATGACTCGGGGCAACATACCAACAAGTGTTGTAATGAAACATTCACCTATATTTATTAATACGATATTCACAGGCAATACTGAAGTGCTATTTACGCTTTGAAAGGAATAATCACGAATGGATGACTGCTTCGAATTTGCACGAGAGTTCCAAACAATATTTTGGATGCCAGCTACGGCAGCCAGTTTATTGCAAGATTTTTCTGCCCTGGTCAAGTACTTGCGGATCCCAGCAGTGTGCTGTAAGGATGGTAATGTGCGGAAGCGGCAAATTTAGCAGATATCTTCCGGCAAGGACAAGGAATTTTTTAGCCGAATTTACGCACTGATGCGGTTTGAATTAATCGGTATTAAAAAACACATAGCGGGCCAACCAAAATTTTGAAATTTGTTTGAATTAACCGAAAGTTCGAATTAGCCGAGTTTGAATTATCGCGATCATACTATTGGGAAAGCCGAATAGAAGGTGGCCAGTGTGGAAAGGTGTTTTAGAGAGGGCGTGTCGCGAGAACCCCGAAGCCTAGCTATCAGGGGAACTATAGTTCCATAATAGCAGGCGGTAGTTTTTCCGCGTGAACCTGCTTTCCTGCATGTTGCGTTGTGTGCCTTGGTGCGTGTGTTGGTGTGTGTGTACGTCTGTTTAATGCAGTCTGCTGCGCTCGGCCTGTGAGCCCGAGATGCGCAGCCGATCAGGCGAAGCAAGTGGTTGGAATCGATGAAGCTAAATGTGCGCGCGGGCTAAAACAGAGGTTTTCGTGCTTAAAGACACCTCAGCTGGCAGGACGCTGTAGTCGTTGCACTGCCATGATGGGAAGGAAACGTGCCACGATGTCTACCAGGAAGTGCCGAAAGCAGTTGTAGCAGCAATCCTGGCGTAAAGTAACTCCATCCTCG
>NW_027526456.1:911759-945107 GCF_048455015.1 Haemaphysalis longicornis
AGTTGTATAAAATAACGTTTCTTTAGGGGCGAACTTTTGACCGAACAAAACCATGGATACGAGAAAAATTAAAGCCGTTCCACTCAATGAGAAAGCTGTCGGAACTGCAGAGCAGTGATTCGCCATAATTGGCTGTAGCGCCGTTATCCGCTGACTGCTACCACCGCATGCAATTCAAATTTCCCGCCTTCGGAGTTCTCGCGCGCCCCCTGCCTGAAACTGCGCCAGCGGGAATTCTGTTGTCTTTGTGCTTTTCTCCCCGCACGTCTCGCCGTTACACTGCCACGTTTTGCGTTTACTATTGCAAAAACCAACCCAACGGGCGTCCTTAACTAAAGGAACGCAGGCGCTGCCGGTTAATTACGTATATTTTTTGTTAAATGTACATATAGTTTTCTTTGCGCTGAACAACGAGAAGAATTATGGCAAGCGCCAGCGTTTCACGAGTTTTGAATGCTTATGACTATAAACCGCTTGGCTTTCGAAGCCTCTGGGGTACGCCGCGAACAACAGTGTTACCCGGGATATAGGCCTCGTGCGCTGGTATGGTGGCGCCACTGAATTCGAACCAGCGGCGCCCCCTGTCGACACGCGCCGCATCTTTTGCGCGTACCGCGCTTCGCCTGCATGTGGCCTGCCCGCGTATCCCGTGCGCACGGCCAGCGTGACTACGCGAAGCGAGCCGTGCGTGAACTGTTCTGCGGCTTAGAATAAATATGGGGCCCTGAGAACTACTTAAAAAATAAAGGCTACTTGACCTGCAAAAAAAAAAAAGTCTAGACGGCAGCAACCATGTCTTCGGCCTCAACGCAGAAATTCAGACCGAAATAGGGCCCTCTATATAGCCCCGGAACATGGTGTGATTCAAATGAATAGTTTAAAATGCAAGTGCGCTGGGAGTAAGGAAAAAATATGGAATGTAAATTTTAATCCATCAGCATTTTTTGCTAATACCCTAGAGCCCAATCTGTGTAACGCCTGGCATTTGCACAATAACGCACAATGGGAGATCGAAGTTAACGCGTCGTAATAGTGTAACTGTAGACCATTTGTCGAGTGAAGTTAAAAATACAGGAAAAAAGAATAAAAATGAACTTGCTATACCGAGAAGTCTACCTAATCACAACATTCACACGATTAATAAAACAAAATTATAAAGAACCCGGAAATGCAACCCGAAGAACACAAGAAATTATTAATACGCACCAAATCCCAAACGCCTTGCATTCGCACAAAAGGGCACAATTATTAAAACATTTGTTGTATAATAATGTAAATGTATGTTATTTGTATAAGAAAAACTAAAAATACCAATAGAGCTAGAAATGAACCAAGCAAAAGGAAAACCGATTCGCCGCACTAACCTGTTTATTGATTCCAAAATAACACAAACCAGAAAAGCAAACAAAAAGACGAAGAAATTAGAAAAGCACCAATCTGGCTGCAATTAAAAGCCTCAAGATGAACAGAAGCGGCATAGGAATCCATACACACGTGCAATTTTCTAAATTTCTCGAATTTTTTTGATAGTTTCTGTGATAGTTTCTGTGCTCGTCGGCAAACCCAAAACGCGTTTTTTTTTCTTTCTTTTTTTTTTTTTTTGTTTCGAGGAAGCTGCTGGAAGGCTGTATGCCGCGGCTGGGGCTAACACACGGCGACGGCGATTTTACATTAGTAGCCACGACAGCCGGGAAGAAATTGTCCAAGAAGTTGCCGCGTGCGTGGGATAAGCCATCCGTGCGTCCAACGCAGGACACACAGCAGCAAATAAAACGCTTATTTATATGTTAGCACGACGAGCGCTATTGAAACTGTCCAACATCGAAATTAGTGTACACGTCACCCGAAGAAGGTACCCGCACAAATTCGTGATGTAAAATGTGGTTTTGCTGACGTTCCTGCGTACGAGGGCAGCCACAAAAATGTAATGTAGAGCCAACATATGCTCCGACAGACGCTGTTGACGAAGAAATGCTGGAACCAAGCGTTGAGGTGATCAGATGGCTCCTCGGAGCTCAGCCTGCGCTTTCCTTAATAACATTCGCACAAAAACCAACATAATTTATTCTTTGGCGATGTTCCATACTTGTTTTTGTAACTGTTGAGCCATCGGCAAACATAAAAGTAGGCAGAATTGTTTATTTTTCGCCCGTAAAGGCGCCGTTCTGTGATACCTCCGACGCTGGGGGCGGCTGACCGCGCCGGCCCCGTACGCGCAAAATATGCCGCCGCGGCTGCCAGGAGCTAGGCGCTGCCTATGCCGCTCAAGTAGCAGCTAACTAGCCCTATATACTTGGGTCGAGCCAGCGAGCTAGGGCAAGGCGGGCATCTGAAGTGCTCTGCACTTAAAAAAAATTCCCCGCATTTCCCTGAGGGGAAAAATGTGAAAGTGCGAATGCACGAGTTGAATTTGCGCGGTTCGGTAATGTTCGCGAAAGAGAGATCACACACACACACACACACAACTACAAAGAAAGAAAGATGCATTTATTCACAGACACCTATTTGTGTTGTCGTTGTACTTGATTGCTAGAGCGGATCTCAGCTTTGAAATTTCGTATCAGTACTCCTTTAAGCAGGTGCATTAGCCCTTCTCACGCCCGATTCTTGGCCAATCCCCCACGTGGGTATGTGCCATGTCAGCGGCCAGGCAGCGCGCGCCCATCTCCCCCCGTTGCCAAGGAAGACGAGGAGATTCCTGGCCAATCCCCCACGTGGGTATGTGCCATGTCAGCGGCCAGGCAGCGCGCGCCCATCTCCCCCCGTTGCCAAGGAAGACGAGGAGATTCCTGGCCAATCCCCCACGTGGGTATGTGCCATGTCAGCGGCCAGGCAGCGCGCGCCCATCTCCCCCCGTTGCCAAGGAAGACGAGGAGATTCCTGGCCAATCCCCCACGTGGGTATGTGCCATGTCAGCGGCCAGGCTGCGCGCGCCCATCTCCACGCGCCCATCGCCGGTGGACGCAGGTTCAGGGTCGCTTAAGAAGTGCATTGCACTTAAAAGAACGGAACTCCCGCAATCCCGCTCGACCTTCGTGAACATCCCGCCGGCGTCCGTGGCTTGGTCTGCTGCGGGCGCACGTGCGCTCGCGCCTCGAGTGGCGAGCACAGACAAGGTCGCGCTTCCGGCGCCGAGTTTGCGCTGCTGGTTGCAGCCGGTTCTAGCGCGTGCTAACGGGGCCCACTTCGCGAGAAATGTGAAAGCATGCGGAATTATCGACTTTATGCATGCGTCCGCTTTCAAATGAGTTTTTTTTTCTGTACAAACAACCCTAGGATGACCACAATTCCAAAAAAAAGGGCGACCGAAAGTGGGCTGCAGGAAAGAATCGTCTAGATGCTTCTGTAGCACATACAAGCTGTAGCATCCCACCAGGAAATTGCCATTTTTACAAGTCAGTATCTCAAATTGATGGCGTAGTGCACATACCTTGCCATCGGGGGGGACTTGGCGATGGTGGCATCAGCAGGGCTGCTTGTCCGGCTGCCGGAGGGGCGACCGTAGGCCTCGGCTGGAGCGGTGGGCCCCGCGACACACAGACCGGCACGATGGGCGGTGGGCGTCCTTTGTCTCGACGTCGCCGCTCGTGGGGGTCCCGGGCTCCGGCGAGAGGTCGTACCGCAAGGGTTCGTGCCCCACCACAGGTGTTACTGCGAGGTTCCGCTCACCAGGACCCCTTTCTGGACAGCCGCTGGGCAGTATCCAATGGGAACAAGCTTCGGTCGCTTTCCAGCCGTGTCGTCTGTTGATAGGCTGAAAGGAGATCGACTAGACACCGGTGCGCACGGCGTTCCGAAGCACGAGGAGCACAAACGGCGCGTGCCATGGGCCATGACGAGAACGATGACGACGATGATGATGAGGGTTGCAATGAGCGCGACGAGAAAAGAGAGAGAATGCTTCGTCTGATAGGTCTGTACAGATGCGTCCATTCGTGTATTTTGTAGCGCCAGATGCTAAGACTAATGATCCGAGAAAATGGCGTCGCCGCTACGAAACTCCAGCACCAATTAACCGTCGGCCTTCCTCGTATTCGTCAGTGCAGGGTGTCCACCGTCATTTTTTTTTTTGCGAGAGTTTGCCTTACGGCATAACAGTTATATATACAACATCACATTTGTGTCACGCAGAAACGTAAGCAGAGACCGGTACTGCGGGCCCCAGGTCCACCGCTGTAGATCAGGGGGTCTCCCAGGATGGAGCCCTGTGCCCCGGAGGTGTTGCAGGCCAGAGGTTTGCAGGACAGGGCAGGTCCATAGAAGGTGGCTCGTGTCGGCTTCGGACGCAGGGACCGTACAAAAGGGACAGGTGTCCGCAAACGGTGAATGATAGCGGGCTGGCCAAGCGTGGGTCACTGCTGGGGATAAGGCCACCCCAACTCGAAGCCTCCGCAGCAGCACCTCCTCCCAGCGAGCGAGCCCACTGGGGAGGTCGGTTCCACGCGGTGGAAGTAAAGCACGCGTGGCGAGGCGGAGGCTCTCTTTTTCCACCAGCAGTTCTTCTAGGGTGGACACTGGAAGAAGTGGTAGCGGCCGTGGAAGGTCTATACGGCGACAGGCGCGATCCGCCGCTATGTGGGCAGGAAGCATGTCCCGGCGAACCCACAAAACACGCACAGGGCATGGGTATGTGTCCAGGATCGCGTGAATACGTGCCGACATGCTGGTGCTACGCGCAACGCGACGTAGATCACGTATCGCTGTCGTTGAGGCCGTGTAAATTTCCAGTTTCACGCCGGTAGTTACTGTCGATGCAAGTGCTTGGAGACCATCCCGAATAGCAGTAAGTTCTGCCAACAGGCTTGGTAGAGGTCGGAGGGTCTCATAGACGCAGCTCTGGTTTAAGATTGGGTGAGAGGGACAAGCCAAGGCTGTGGTTACGAGGGAGTCGTGTGCCCCGGCGTCCACAAAAGCCTGCATGACTCGTGGCCGCGTCGGAGGCGCCCAGTGACCGACATGAAGTAGGGCTGCATCCGGAGGTTGATGAAGGCCAGAGGTTCGGACATGTAGCCTTGCCAGAGGCTTGTTGTCCGTCACCTGATGGTAGAGCCAGGGCGGCCTTGCGGCGGAAAAGGCTGGCATCGTATTCGGCGGCTGGCCCATGCACGCGGCGAGAGCTGCCGCCTCTGGAACCAGCCCACGTTTCAGCAGGCGTGCGGAACGACGCTGATGAATGAGTTCATCAAGCGTGTTTAGCTGGGCTTCGGCTCGTAGCGGTGGAATTGGTGTTATGCGAGGGAGGCCAGTAATGGTGCGCATGGCGGCCCTGTTGATGGCCTCAAGCCGAGCCCCCTCCGCGATTAACCTGTCCTGGACGATTCGCGGACACTCCGAGAGCTGCCCACGGACCGGAGGTCCCGTATGAATGCATGGGAATATCGAGCGCCCCGTCGCGTCCTGGGCAGTCCGCGGACAATCCGGGACTGATGATTGGGAAGACCCATCGTGAAGGCGGGAGATTCGAAATTGAAAAGTAGGAATGAGCTGGCACTACAGCATGAGCATTGAGACGAAGCTCAAACATTCACTGGTAGGGTTGTTCGGAGACCCCGATGGCATATAGACCATTTTTTTCCATTTTGCTTCGACCCCAGGCGATTTTCTTACTTGGTACCCGTTGCACGCACAATAATTGGGGATCACTTCCGTTTCCTTCCGTTTGTAGCAGCCGAAAATGACGCATGCACATGGGCAGCCTTAAAGGGGGCCTGAGATGGATTTCAAAGTGTTTTTGTTTGTGTCAGAAATCTACTCTATAGTTCTTGTAGAAACAAGACCAAAAATAGTAAGCATATTCGCTCACGCTAACAAAAGTTATTACCCCGACGAGACAGAACTATTTGTTGGCTCGGCGGCTTGCGATGACGACATAGTCCGACCTCGTCCGAGGCGAAGCACTCATGTCATGGTTGGCCGCCGGAATGTCCGCGATTTTTGACGGCGGCGGTTTGGTTTAGAGCGTCGTCGTTACCATGGTTACTTCAGCGAGTGGGTCGCACACGTCGTCCTTTTTTTTTTTTTTAAGCTACGTTTTCAGTCTCGGACTTTGAGCAGGAGATACTGGTGATTGCGGAAGTCGACCTTGCACGCGCGAGAGTTTCCGTGAACGGTAACTTATTTTTACCGTCGCTACATAGCGATACAGAGGCTAGAATTTCTACCGACTGTAGTAGCGAGCCCCCTGCGCCGGCGAAATGTACGCTGGCGTTTTGATTAGATTACCGGAAAGTTCCGAGTGAACGCCCTCCCCCGAAACATCGCCCACCCCCTTTTACGGGTGAAATATTCAATTTACTGAAAGACGCGCGCCCACCCCGTAAAATCCATGGCTTTAGCCCCGATGAGTGAACAAAACAAACCCGAATCATCTCTTCATGTGTAGATGCGGTCACTTATTCGTCCTTTCCGCGCTTGACCCGAAATTTCGCCCATCTCGTATTTTTCACTTGATATCACTGTACTTAAATTTGGGTGGGCGTTCTTCCGGAACTTTACGGCACAACAAATGCGCTGTGCTCTGCGCTTCATGCAAGCAATCTTAGTTGATGTTGTTTACTACATTCTTGCTAAATGATGATCAGGAGCACGATAAATGACATTTTTTTTTTAGAATGAGCGAGCAAAATTTCCGCCCTTACTCCAGCTTCCCACGCTTCCAATGGTTCAGATGCCTTTATGAACTAGCATAGCTCTTTTATGCTTTCAAAATCGTCTTGAGCAAGGCAATATAGGTAACTGTGGAATCATTACAATATATCTTACTCATTTTATATCGAAATATTTAGCGGTGGCGTGAATTCTGGTTCATGCAATACTTGGTCCTAATTCTTCCCACTAGATGGCGACGTCAACGTCATGTTTTCGATTTTTTAAGCTCTACGGTAGAAGTATACGGCTCTTTTTAAAAAAAATTATTGTATTGTGAGTTCAATCTAAGACGTCTAAGATTCAAGCCATTTCAAGCGTAAGCGAACAGTTCTGGGCAACAAACGTTTGCGTCATTTGCTTTGCGACAAATTCGCCAGATGTCACTACTCGGCAGAGCCGGTAAGCCGGAATGCAGAAACCGCAGAGTGCAATCCTTTCGTTTTCAGTGGAAAACGGCTACTCTTGCTTCATTTAACACGGTAAACGGTAAAGCGCGCTAAGGACACTACGCAACAGGTTCATTCACAAGGCCGGTACAGCAAACCACACTTTCCTGCGATCATGACTTGATGGGAAGCAATGAAATGAAACTCTTTGGCAGTTGTCGTTACGGGATGAGCATGCTCTTGCCCTTGTCGCGACCGCCGCAGAGAATCAGCTGCGACAGCGTTTGGGCTTGAACTGATTTATTCAGCCCGCGTGAGCGCACTTGAGCCTGCGCCTCGTGATCACGAGCAGTGCCCGGCGTCGTCCAAGCGCTGCGTGCGGAGCTCCTCCTTCGTCGTCGGCGCGGCGCTCCCTTGGCGCGCCGTTCGTTACCACCTCTGAAACAACGTCGAGGCTACGCTCGAAACACAGATGGTGCAAAGAAACCTTTCCGGTACAGCGTCCAAGAAAGCAAATGCAAAGAAAACTGATGATACTATAACACCAGACACGGAGCGCTGAGCGATCACGCTGGCTGCAAGCGTCGTTGCTCCTGCGCTCACTGTATCCTTCCGCCGAGAACGGAGGAGCGTCAAGCCCGGTTTGGCCCGGTGTGTAAGTGCTTTACACTCCGGTATAAAACAAATATGTGTGACTGTGTAAAAGCACCCACACACAAAAGATGTTTTTTGTAGCTTTCTGATGTTTTTACGCTCGTAAAAAATTGATTAAATCAAGAGCGCACAAACACGTCACGATTAGTTCAAGAAATAGCCGTTGCACTCCGATACCATCGACCCCCCAAAAACACCCATCTCAGGGGCCCTTTAAGCGCGAGACACTCGCACGACTACAGCACGCGATTGGCGTGCGACTGATCTTGACGACTGGTCGTTGAGACCGGTTTGGGCGTCGTGCGCTGGTCGGAGGAGGCTCACGACATGCGAATGGCGAGCCAGATGCAATCATATGAGAGCCCAAAGGTGTAGCCAGAATAACGTCACAGTGAAAGCTCCTTTCAAAGCCCCGATGAGGCGCTAGTGGCAGTGGCTAAGGAAGACTAGAAGGGTAACGATGAAATACGGAAAGAACAGTGGAGAATCAAAGAGAGCCAAGGTAACCAAAAAAGAACCAAGGCAGATAGAAGCTTATAAATGGAGAGAAGAAAATGGAAGCTAAAACGTCGTTAGAGGTGTACAGTGCTGAGAAATGGAACATTAGAAACTAAAATTTCTACAATAATTCCCAGGGCAGTGCTTTGCTTTTTCAGGCTAGAGCAGGTTGCTTGCGAACTAAGAGCTTTATAGGGAAGTAGTCACAAAATGATGGTGTATGCGTGGTCTGCGGAAAATAAACAGGAAGTATGCGGTGCATATATGTTAGAATGCGGGTGTATCCATCCAAATCTACACGAGGGAAATATTCGGCTTCCGGAAGCCCCAGGATTGAAGGATAGCACAGAGGGATTTAACTTCAAGGCTGTCGAGACGACGAAAAGAAGATTAGAATGCTGGTGGAAGAAAAGCAGAGAGTGAAATATTGCCTAGGACCGCTACCAGCTGTAGCAGAAAAAAAATATGCATTTTGCTCCTGCCCTAAGAGCAGCATTAGTATTAAACGAAGAGTACAAAACATATTAGTTTTTTTGTAAGATAACACGTCATTACCCCTTTACACGGGGAAAGCACTAGCAATCATCATCATCAGTATTTGGAGGGGAGGGGCGCGTTTATGTTTCGGGTTGCCAAAGTATGTAGCTAACTCTGTATTGTACCTTGAGGTACGGTTGCCTTCACTTCTGGATCGATTTAAATCGTTAACTGTTGTAACATTTCTAAACTGTTTGAATCTCCATTATACGAGGCTCAACCCATTTTCCTCTTGAGGCCTGACCTTTTTCGGGGATTTACGTGGCCCCGATTTCAGCGTCCTCAATTGGATTGCGTTCAGGCATGGCTGCAGCCTCTTCGTGCAGATCTTTTTCTACTCCAGCCCTTTTCTGATAATTTGTCGCCTGTCGACATAAGCTTGGACAACATTTTTCCTTCGCATGCGAAATTATTGCCGGCCCGATTACTCAATCATTTACTTGAAGATCACTTGGCTACTCTTCATACTGATGTCGTCATTGCCACAGATGCCTCGCAAAGTGATGAGAAGGCTGGGGTAGGAATATATTCTCAGTCTCTAGATTGGTCCTTCTCAATCAGGCTGCCAGACTATACCCCGATCTTTCAGGCAGAATTATTGGCGATAATCTTAGCCCTTAATAAACTACAGCACAGATTTGCGGGGGTGGTTACCCTTTCGGATTCTCTCTCCGTGTGCACCGCTCTAACAAATGATAAAGATTCTTCCCTTCTCCGGTTATTCCGTTCATTGGTTCCTTACCAGCTTCGCTAGATCCGGTTAGTGTGGGTCCCTGGTCACACAGGGATAATCAATAATGAAATGGCAGACGAATTAGCCAATTTGGCTCTTGGGGGTCCTGCCGTCGTGAATTGCCCAATTGACAGTTTTCTTTTGGGGGCGAGGTTCAGGCGCCTTCAAGTTTTACAAATTAATCGGCAAGATGCCCTTCGTTCATGCTGCGACTATATTCACCTCTCTCACTTATGGAAGCCTAAATTCTGCGAATCTCGTAAATGTTCATGAGGTCGCAATCACAAAATTTCGTTGCAGAATTCCCCCTTTAAACTTTTATCTACACAAAGCTGGTCAGGCGTTATATCCTCAATGCCCTTCCTGCAAGGCCCCCGAAACTAGTGAACACTTTCTTTTAACTTGCCGCAGCTTTTCCTCGATGCGACGCACGCACCTTGAATACACGTTTAATCGGCTGAATCTCCCTTTATCTTTAACCGTTATTCTTTCCCTGGGTGCTTCCGTCATAGGATATTGCCACAGAGATGTCGTGATCGCCTTTCATTCCTTTGTTGCGGCGACAGGCCGGATGCCCTGCTAGATAGCTATGCCTTCATTCGCAAGTTTTTTTTTTTTTTCCTGACAATCCTGTTCTATCCAAAGATTTCTTTTTCTACTCTCAATGTTTTTCTCGTACTTCTTTTTTTTCTTTCTCTCTAAAATAAACCGGGTCACAGCCTAATTATTACAGGCAGCTTCTTGGCCAATCCCCCGCGTGGGTACGCGCCATGACATAAGGAACCAACCAACCAACCAACCAACCAGCCGGGCAGTGCGGGGTGTGCCACTCCGCCGACCCGCCGACAATAGAATACAGACACCTGGTAGACACACGTTGCCAGTGGTTCCAACAGCATGGACGAGCGGAATATTCCCGTCTGTGCTTAACGTCTCCACACCACTTTACTGAACATATAAAATGCAATTTATAACGTAATTGCACTGTTCAATTTTACTTCTAGTTGATAAATATTTTCTCTTCCTGCTCTGATTGCTCATGCACGTTTCTAAACAGGGGGGGCAACCAAGGAGCGAAATCAGTCGGCGGAGCGGCACGTATCGGACCATGGGTTTCAAGTTCACGCGTGTGACTAGCCGTGGCAGCCATATTTCCGACCAGTCGTGCATCGCATCGGACGGCTCCGTCGTGCATCTGTCTCGCGCTTCATCTGGAGAGCGATAGAGAAGTGCGCATGCCAGGCGAAATGTGCCCCAGCCGGAAGGAAGGAAGGAAGAAAATTGGCCGCGTATCTGCTCCTTTCGTTGCAAATGACGTCAAACGACGATAGTCTTTATCGGCTTTTGCGAAGTAAATGCCTCCCTTCGCTATAACCGCTCACCTCTCATGTTGTTCCTCTTGCGTCGCGCTCCTCCCAAGGTAAAGACGCCAAATGTTTGCTTAAATCATTTTAAATTTCCCGCGTTCCACTGCTCCAAACCGGGTGTCTCGATGCGAACGCTGCCGTACGGCGAAGACGTGCGTTAATCGAGGCACCCTACTTCAACGTTTATAGAACCGCGTTTCCCTACTCCACGTGCGTTGCAAGCAGAACGTGGAAACTATCTAGTGGAACCTTTCCTGACAGTTGCCGGTTGGTTTCTTAAAATGGCGCCAGAAGCTATAGTGGCGCGGGCGACAGCAGGCGACGGCGGAGTGAATTCTTTTTCTGCAGTTGATGAAGTATTTAATTTCGCAAAAGTCAAGCATGTTTGAATTTTTATTAAGGAACACTGCAAATATCACTTCTGTATTGATTTGTTGTCTCATATTTGCGTAATATCTTGTTCTTTTTCAACAATGTTGACAAGTATGAACATTACACCGGACGAAGACGGGTAGATTTAGCTGTGACTATATAAGACTATTGCGCAGGCATTGGTTTGCTTTGGCCGGGTGGCTGAATCGAGTCACAGACAGACAGACGGGCAGACATACAGACAGACCAAAATTTCTGGGTTTAAGTAGCCGAAGAAAGACTATCGTCTTTAAAAGACTTTGTTGAATGCCTGCAACAGACACAGTGTGTACACTGCGCCCGGACGTAGCCACTCGTCGATCCCGACGTCACCCCTACTCGGACCACCCCTTCGTTACTCCCTACGGGGTTGGAAGCCGCTGCCCCGTACCAGAGTCCTTCAATGCTGTACTGGTCACGAAACTTCGGCGGTCGTTTCATATAGGGACCGCGCGCGCCACTACAGGCGCCACCGCCGCACGAAGGTCATCCAGCCGCCGCGCGTGCGGCGTATTGGCCTGCTCATGGCGTGCAAACGCTCGCTGCTTTTGGTGTCTGCGCGCTGATTAAGTGTGTTTTTTTTCGTAGTAGTTGGCGATGAATAGTTCAGTCATCCCCTGCCTTCAATGGGGTTTTATTTTTCGTAGTAAATTACCGTAGACTTCGGCCGCGAACGGCAACGGCTTCTGCGTGCTCTGGCACATGCGCTGCGCCGTCGTGTTTTCGGATTTTTAAATCTCTATTTCTTCTTTTCTTGAAGCAAAAGTTGTAAATACCACACATACGGTAGCTGCGTAGTCACGGACTGCTGTGGCCCTATCGATAATACAATAAAAAAACTGGAAGAAACCAAGTACGCGTCGTTCAGACTACGCTTAACTAATCCGTTGATTGCTCTGGAATTCACAGAACACTAAAAGAGATAGCCCAATAGTATTGTCGTTTCAATGAGTGGGTACATACTTGAGAACATCTAAAAACGCTGCAGAAACGCGAAGGATCAAAACACGAAGAGATATATGTTGCACCATGTGTCTTTCCGCTTCCACGCTTTGCAATCCTTGCAAAAACAGGAAGCGAAAAAAGAACAATAAAACTGATTTTATCACACGCAACAAAAAATCAATGTTACGAAGGGAGACAGAAGAGCGTGGTCCAGCGTACAAAAATTTATTTTTTCGCGCTGCGATGTGCAGCACACGGAGGAAACAGAATATTGCCACGTATCCAGGAACGACGCAAAGCTTTTCTGACCGCAGCGAGCTAGCGAGCTCCTGTTCTACAAAAGACTAGAATAAAACACAAACGTCGAAGAAGCTGTCCGCAGTGTGACGTGCACAGATGAACGTCGATAAAGTGAGTTGCGCGGCGTTTGCTATGCATGCATTACTCTCGGAACGTTACTAATTTCAGATCCATTGAAATGGGATCGAGAACATTGTCGAAGAAACAAAAAGTCAAGTTGGCGACAAGGTGGCGCCCTTTTTATATCAAACAATATTGCCCGACGGGACGTACGACAAAAAGAGCAAACGGGCGCTCCGGTTGAAACGCCAGATAAGAAACCGGAATCGGCCACGCGCGGTTACAAAACAAACAAGACGAGCCCTAAGGGATAATTCACGGAAATATGAAAAGTAAAAACACAAGGACGTCCCAAAGCTTTTTTACACGCGAGCCTGAGCGCAAGGTAATACAAGTTTGGAAACAGGTAATGAAGCACAGCTACAACCTGACTGATATGACAAAAATCCGGCTTTAAGTTAGCCTTGCTCAATTCTAGGTCCACGATGCTCTCAAAAGGGTACAGTCGCCAGCAAAAGTTTGCGGGATGTGCAGCGCGTGGCGGAGCGGCGCAAAACTGCATTGCTGCGCCATCTGCAGCCAGCAAGCGTCGGGTCGAGGCTCAAGGAACTGGCGTGTTAGGCGCGCTTTGGGCATGCCTGTCCTTTATTTGTTACCGGGCATCTCTGATCGCTCGCTTTCCCGTGACATGCTTTCGATATTTGCGGCAGCCGCGGTGGCGTCGCGTGACCATCGCCGTCGTTGTGCTATCACTGGTGCTACAAAATACGCAGCCCGTGGCCGCCGTTTGCGCGGCGCGCAACGTTGAATAAATCTTAGGCTATGTTCAGACTATCGACGCAAAAGCCATATCGTGATCCATGGACTTAAAAAGACGGCATGTCACGCTGTTTGGTGGATTGAGACATGAAAGGACATCATTCCTTAAAGTTAGTTACGACAGTTGCGGACAGTCTGAACCCGGCCTTATCTTTGAGGCAGTGGTGGTTGAATAGGAAATACTTTTATTTTATTTTCAACCTAAGCACCGATAAACTGTCAGCTGACCCACAATTGCCATTGTAGTCGTCTCAGGGGCTAATTATCACAAAATTTTCTTTGGGGTAGTTCCAACAAAACAAGAGTTATAGCCGTTTTCTGTAACTGTACCTCCTGCTTAGTCTGTCATGTATTGAATGCCGCATCGTTTACAGCTTCCCTAAAAACTAATTATGGCAAGTAAATCTGATTCGGCGTAATGCTAACGGTCGTCCTCGCGGCCAATTCCAGTATGATGTTTACATGAGACCTACATTACATTGAGAGCTAAGTCTTTCCCCAGAAAGTTTGCTTTGCCGCAAGATTAAATTTCGCGACGCGACTTTTTTCGAAGCACCACATCTCAGGTACGCAGTTTCCAACAGGTAGCCTTTATTAGCTCCTGTAAAATAAATTTAGTCGTGGACCATTACATCACTTATAAGATAAGATTTATTGAATGCTGCGCGCCGCGCAAACGGCGGCCGCGGGCTGCGTATTTTGTAGCACCAGTGATAGCAGAACGACAGCGATGGTCACGCGGCGCCACCGCGGCTGCCGCGAATATCGAGAGCATGCCACGGGCAAGCGAGTTCCCGGTAACAAATAATAACAAATAACACAGATGCCCGGTAACAAATAAAGGACAGGCATGCGCACAGCGCGCCTAGCCCGCCAGTTCCTTGAGCCTCGACCCGGCGCTCGCTGGCTGCAGATGGCGCAGCAATGCAGTTTTGCGCTAGAGTTCCTGTATATAGCTCCCTGCGGGAGCTATATACAGGAACTCTAGTTTTGCGCCGCTCGGCCACGCGCCGCACATCCCGCAAACTTTTGCTGGCGACTGTACATTGCTTTTTCCATTCTCACACATAGTGCATTTCCACACACTGTCACACTTATAATCGAAGCTGAAATCTCCCGTTTCTTGCCTTCGAATGGCGTTCCTCCATTTCTCTCGCAGCTCCCCGTCGCTCGGTCAACTGAACAAGGAAACAGTTTTTGTGGTATCGTTGTACAAGGAACGACATCCCGGGACGCAACACCTGTTAGGCATCGTCATTGCACTACTTAAGTCGCATCACAAGAGCGCGAGATGCACGTTACATTTTTTTTCCCGCACAAAACAAACAACTCGCCGCGGCTCCGCCGTTCGAGCCAGCGCAACGCCGCCCGAGGAGTGACCTCAGTGAGAGGGTGGCGCCACCGCGCGGCGGCCAAACGCAGCATATGAAGCTCTCTCATTGAGTTACGGAGCAGTTTCGTGACCAGTAAAGCATTGAAAGACTCTGCCCGTACGGAGGGCGTCGCCCCGCAGCTTTCGCTCCGGTGCTGCTTTTCGAGGGCCGCCAGGACCTGCTGGATGGCTGATGGTTGGGTGTCCTTGTCACAACTGCGCACTGCTTCTTGGATCCACGGCGGTAGGTCTGTCCTGGTTGCCGCCTCGTTAGGTCGCACTTCACAGTCCCAGAGTAAGTGGGCGGTCGAGGCCCTAGCATTGTTATATAACACGCATGTGCCGTCCGCACAGAGTTCTGGCTGTATGTGCTTCATGACGACCGGGGTCATCAGTGAAGTCGCCTGCAGCTGTCTGAACGTGGACGCTTCCTCCCTGGTTAGCTAACCGGCCTCATGAGACATGGCGATCAGAATAGCGGGCAGGTGCTATGTAGCGCCACCGCTTGAAGATGTAGGAGGAGGAGGGGAGGAGGAGCTGATGGAAAACCGTTTATTGGAGCCGAGAATTAATGAAGGAAGAAACTTTATTAACGTAATTATGGCGACTCGGCCTGAGTTGAAAGAAAAAAGTGGGTGGTGTCTTCTTATTCCAGAAATCTGCAGGCTACCGCGGCTGCCCGGGTGCCATCGCCTCTGAGAGGCACAGGGAGGCCGCGCTCTGCAGCTCCGATCCGGACCTTCAGGTCCATTTAATCGGCAGGGCTGATGAGGTCTCGCTGGTGAGTGGATGGTGAGTGGATGAGTGGAGTGGACGAGAGAAGAAAACTGAAACCCCCATGTCTGTCCGCTAGAATGTCCTTCCAAGCTTAATCGCGCTAAATAGCTACGAGGTATGTTCGACCACAAATTACCAGCAGACGTGTTTTGCTCTGCGCACTTTTCGGACTGCGCCCAGCGCCGCACGTAGAACTTCTTCACGGAGTGGAAGGGCACTGAATTTTTCTCTCTCTAATCTTCGGGCTGTGAAGTTTATGCCCAAATTATTGGAGATAATTAGGCTGCAGGTAGGCTTGAATTCGGCAATCACAGCTCAACAGAACGCCCATTGTCCAGAAAACCAACATAATTGTTTTTTAACATAACCCACTCAGAGATGCCGCCATTTGTACCGCTGCGGGGGTTTAGACGAGGCTGGTTGCCGCTATTTTTGCGAATAGCCGATGTGCTCTTACAGGTTTCGAAATGGCGCTTCGTGATTCAGCCACTTATCAATTGCTCATCTGCTGCAAAAAGAAGTGTGCTTTTGAATTTAAGATGATGATTGTGGGGCTTAGCCCACTACAACTGGACGATGAGGCGCGCCGTAGTGGAGGGATGGGGATCAATTTTGATCTCTTGGGGATGTTCAACGTGCGCCGAAATCTGGAACAAGCGGGCGTTAGCGCTTTTCTCTTCCACCAGAAAAGCAGCCGCCGAGGCCGGGAATTGCACCCGGGTCCTTTGGCTTGGCAGCACAATGTCTTAGCCACGGAGCCACCACAACAGTTGGTTTTATATATTCATTCATTCATTCATTCATTCATTCATTGAGAAAATATTGCCGAACGAACATGGCCTAAGAAGGAGTGGGGGGTGTTACAAAACAAAGAAACATAACCAAATACGAAACAACAGAGGGGCGGCAGAAAATAACCGGCGTATATGCAATACAGCCATGCACAAGATCAAAATCGCACTCTACACTAATTATAACTGATTGACTTCCGGTCACAAGGAATTCGTTTCGTGAGCCCGTAATTTAAGGTAATTTTAGCCTTCAGTCAACCGCACGTTGCTGCGGCAGTATACCGCACTTTTTGTGAACCTGATCACGCAGCTTGAGCGTAGTTTGTGTTAAACGTTTGTCCCCGTGACACTACAAATGAAACGAAGCTAGCTTACATTGTGTCGGCGCGGCACCTTTCAAATGAGCGAGTTTTATTTAAATGATGGCAAGCAACGCAACTTGGCAACTGTATTCTTGCACCGTAGTCGATAGTTTATTTTTGTTCGATGCAAAAAAAAAAAATGATGCAAAATCCGATTCAGGTTTGTGCACCGGACCGCTTCATGACGTAGTTGCTCCCACGTAGGCTCTTGCAGCGCCACCTGCACAAGAAAAATCTCGCTTAACTCAGCAACCATGTCCAGAATCCAGGAACCTGAACTTCTCCTCGGTCATGACTGACTAAAGTAGAATGGTGAGCTAGCGCAGAAAATGTCTTGTGGTGGCACAAACGTTGCGCGGAGGGGACAGCTTTTTTTTTTTTTTTTTAGTTTTAGACAACCCATAATCGGGCACTTGAGTTACCGTAAGGTGGGCGCACACTGTGGTTCCGCACTTTTTCAGAGTTTGTTGTAAAAGTTAGGATCCGTTTTCACGACTAAGAAAATGATCGGCGCCGTTGGCAATAAATTTCTACAGCTGCCCAATTACAGCAAATCTGTATATGTCTACTCTCCCTGTTCTTATTCCGGTGAAGCTACTTTACCTTCTCATCGGTGAAGCTACTTCCCGTTCTAATCGCCACCGCCGAAGCCTCTTTCACAACTGCGCAATCGGGTGATAACGGGGCTAGCACGTTCATCAGCGGTCGAACGTTTAACTCGCTATGGGACGGATGCGTGTTGTTCGCTCAGAGGAAGAAGAACGGGAATCGAAGGAGCATTGGCGTGCACAGAAGGTCGAATAGGTGCGAAAACAACGGAAAGCCGCTGCCGCGGGACGTGCGGCCGCCGCCGTTGCCGCTTCAAGTTCCACCTCGTCGAGTAGCTGCGAACCTCTCCCGGATGAAAAGCCACTTGCTCGCTTTGAACGCAGATGTAAGTCAATACCGGTAATATATTAATCCATTGCGGCAAAACCCACGGAATCTACAGCTTCTTTAGTGTTTCCTTCCTCGACGGCTCCAGGAGTGACGTTTTTGGCCGGTGTTGTTCCCGTCTATCTTGAAGGGTTCCGAGCGACGTTTTGGTCGGCGTATTTCATGTTTAAGCAAGCGCATATCACCGGCTGCTCCCATATGCGTGCTTTTTTTTGGGGGGGGGGGGGGGAGGGGGGGGTATGCGGGCACAAGCAGACAGGCTTCACGCGCTCACCGTTCACATACAGGTATGAATGAATGAAACAAACTTTTATTAACAACAGGTTCAATCCGCGTTGCCTTCAGGAGACGCTCAAGCCTCCCCTCAAGGCAACGCGGATTGATCTTTCGCCTTTCACATACAGGAGAGAGAGAGAGAAATGAACGTTTATTTGCTGAAAAGACTAGCCAGGACTTGATCCTTGCCGGTCCGAGGTGGTAGGTCTCCTCAGTCCAGGAAACCTCTGGCGGTGGCTGCCGTCTTCGCCCGGTTCACAGGAGGAAAAACTTTTATTGCAGAGCATGCCAGTGCTAAACGCGCTGGATGAGAGTGGATCCCTCTTCACAGGATTCCATATGCTGACTTCGCCACCTGGCCCCAGGTAACCAGCCGTAGCTGATCCTCCAAGGCGGGGCTGGACAGCAAGATCTCCCATCGCTCGCTAGGAGAAAGGGCGGGGTTCTTAGTGGAGCAGTGGAGGATGGGGGGTGGGCGTTTTTGGCTGACGTCGCACTCTCGTATCATGTGGCGAAGAGTACCGAGCTGCTTGCATAACGGGCAGGTCTTGTCGTACTGATTTGGAAACATGCTTTTCAGTAAGTGAGGGTGAGGGAAAGACCCTGACTGAATCTGTCGATACAGTACTTGCTGCTCCCGCGTGAGTTCTGGGTGCGGGGCAGGAAGTTTCTGCCTATCATCTCGATAGTACCTCTCTATCTCTCTGTGGGTGACCATAGTTTCACCTCTGGCCTCCTCCTCAGCCGTTGCCCGGTACGCTAACGCGCGGGCCTGTCGGTGGGCAAACTCATTTCCCTCCACCAAGGAGTGGGCTGGAAGTTGGAACCCATACTAATTCAACATGGCTCCCTGGAGGTGTTTTGGCTCTCAGGATGCGAAGTGCCCGCCGGGACACCCAGCCTGACTGGAAGTTCCTGTGCGCCTGCTGTGAGTCGGTGACAACCTTGGAAATTCCCGGAAGGGTGAGGGCTAGGGCAATTGCCAACTCTTCCGTTTCTTCCACCTCACTGATTGGAAACGATGCGCTTGTCAGCAGCTCGCGCCTAGTTGTCACCACCGCCACTGCTCTGGTCGTCCCCTTGTTTTTGGAGGCGTCCGTGAAGACGACACCGTGTTCGATCTCCAGTAGCCTGTTGAGGGCACGAGCCCTAACTTCACGCCTGCCGCCATGGTGAGCCGGATTCATGTTCTTTGGGAGAGGCTTGGTCTTGATTGCGTCTAGCCATTTGTCCGCAAGCTGTTCTCGATCGGTCAGCTCTGCCACGTTCCAGCCGATTCTTCGCAGGACACGGCGGCCCGCCTTAGTGTGACTCAGCCTCTGTTTTTGGCTGGATAGGTAGCCCCCAACCAGCTCGTCCACTGTATTGTGTAGAGCCATCTGGAGGCGTTTGTCCGTCGACGCACTCATGAAAACTCCGATGGCTTGTTTCACTGCCTTGCGTATTATTGTGTCCACCTGGCTCTTTTATCCCTTGTTCATAAGGAGGTAAGGTGTTGCGTACGTTATTCTTGACACCACAAAGGCTTGTACCAGTCTCAGGGTGTCGTTCTCCTGCAGTCCTCTCCACGTTGTTGCCACCCGCCGAAGCATGTGCAAGATCTGTCCTGAGGAGTGCTTAAGCTTGCGCACAGACGTAGTGGCCTTGTTGTCGGCCTGGATGGTGAGCCCCAGAATCTTAACACTGGGTCCTGGAACGATGTCTTCGCCCTCTAGGACCACGTTCACGTCTTCCTTCCGTGCTTTGGGCGCCCGAGGGCGGACAACCACCAGTTCAGATTTTTTAAGTGCGAATGCACTTCTTAAGCGAGCCTGAAGCGTCCGCCGCCGTCCGCATAGCAACAGCTGCGGGTGCGCGCGCTCCTCGTCTTACTTGGCAACGGGGGGAGATGGGCGCGCGCTGCCTGGCCGCTGACATGGCACATACCCACGTGGGGGATTGGCCAGGAATCTCCTCGTCTTCCTTGGCAACGGGGGGAGATGGGCGCGCGCTGCCTGGCCGCTGACATGGCACATACCCACGTGGGGGATTGGCCAGGAATCTCCTCGTCTTCCTTGGCAACGGGGGGAGATGGGCGCGCGCTGCCTGGCCGCTGACATGGCACATACCCACGTGGGGGATTGGCCAGGAATCGGGCGTAAGAAGGGCTAATGCACCCGCTTAAAGGAGTACTGACACGAAATTTCAAAGCTGAGATCCGCTCTAGCAATCAAGTACAACGACAACACAAATAGGTGTCTGTGAATAAATGCATCTTTCTTTCTTTGTAGTTGCGTGTGTGTGTGTGATCTCTCTTTCGCGAACATTACCGAACCGCGCAAATTCAACTCGTGCATTCGCACTTTCACATTCTTCCCCTCGGGGAAATGCGGGGAATTTTTTAGCGAACATCGCAGTCCACACTCCTTTGCGCATTTACTAAGCACATCTGCGCCTGCTTGCAGCGTCTCTTTAATCCACCCTAAGGAGCCCGCCTTCGTCGTCCAGAGCGAAATGTCGTCGGCGTGGAGCGCGTGCCCCAAACCTACGACTACTCCGAGCGCCTTGGGCAGTCCTAATGGGGCCACCTTCTGGCGGTGGTGGGGAATATAAACGTGGAGGTATCACTGCCCGATTCAACCTGACTGCTGTCCTTCGTGGTCGTGGGGTTTGGGTTTGTGTGTTACACTGCCAGTAATATGCTTACGGCGGAGGAATGAAATTGACAGTCCAATGTTTCTCCGGGAAAATAAAGCTTGAGTACTTCGAAGTTTCATTCAGGTAACTGGCTAGAGTTTCTGGCTAATTTTGATGAGGATGCGGACTTTTGTGGTCTTTCGGTGGTAGAGTACTGAGCGTCGTCTCGGAAAGGAATTTGGAAAGGCTGAGCCACAATTAGGGCACAAGATTCAGGTGGAGAAATTGCGTCCTTTTATGAGTTCGAACAGGCATAAGTGAAGGTCCAGGAAGTGAGGCGTGAGCCTTGCGCCTGGCGGGATTGGCGCAGTGTTTAAAATACCCTTCTCATGTAGAAATGTATCAATAGGGCAAGCATGGTCGCTGTGTTAACGTGTATTTAGTAGAGCAGTCCTCGTCTGTGAAGAACTGTGCCGCGCCTGATCTGCGTCCTCATCATATGTAAGTGTATGCCTTTATTTAGGATCAGGGATATACTGTATCGACGCAAGGATGAGACCGCTCGCGACTTGGTGGGAGCCTTCTAAATTTAAAAAGAAAGCAAATCATCTGTCAGCCAAACTTCCGTTACATGCACTGCGGAAAAAGGAAGTTCGCGCAACGTACCCGTTTTATGTTTCAAGAACTTCTTGCTGAGCTTGCGCACCAAGATACCCAGGACGTGCGATATCTCAATTGCAGAATTGTATGCCTGTGAAAAACTGTGCAACTTACGGGGCAAAGAGAAAGTGGTTGATTGTAGGGTTTAACGCACCGACGCAACGCAGGCGATGAGACGCGCCGTAGTGGAGGGCTCCGGATTATATTTGACCTCCTGGGAATCTTTAACGTGCGCCCAAACCTCGTACACACGGGCATTTTTGCTTTTCGTCTCCATCAGGAAAGCGGCCGCTGCTGCCGGGAATCGAACCCGCGTCCTCATATGCTCAGCAGCACAACGCCTTAACCACTGAGCCACCGCGGCGGGTGCAAAGCGAAGAAGGGAACCCCACAACATAGGCGCAACACAGGTGCCTGTGTTTTGTGGTTCCCTTTCTCTTGTACAATAGGTTGCGCTCATGTCGTTGCTTCGTTCATTTGCACTCCCTTTGTGCACAGTACATTTCCACGCTGAACCACCAACTCAGCTACGTCTTCGTTGTTTTTCACTGTCATTGTTTTCATTTACCCTATATCGCACATTTACTGTGGTGATTTACAGCGCTGATAAATTCTAAATGAGAAGCGCCGTCCAGCATGAAGAGAAAGGTGGTAAAGACTGGCGGCGCAAGTCATCCCACCTACTCACGAGTACGGGTTCCCAGTGGTTGGGGATGCAGATCCGAGTCCGAGCGAAGTACCAGCTATGCAAGATGGCCGGCCAAAGCGCGGGCCCACCGGACGAACGACCCTAGGAGATGGGGTGGGCCGCTCCTAGCGGTCGTCAGGATCATTCCGTTGAACAGCCACGGTGACAACAGCGACAGCGGTGGCACAGCGCGGATTAGCACAAGCCAGAGCAGTGCGAGCAGTGCCGACATCTGAAGCACTGCGCTGACTGCGGGGACCAGCCGCGGAGTTTCGGGAACTGCTACGTCTCCGGTGTCGTCCACTGCAACGTACAAGGCTGGCAAGTGCCAGAACACAGGGGTAGTGGAACGTGCACAAAAACAAACAATTGGCAGCACATCACCTGGTGTATCGCTGCGATCCACCCCTCTCGCTACAGTATTCTCGTTCTCTATACCTGCCGCTCTTGAATTCATCAGGGTCCCCTGATGATGACGAATTCAATGCAAGTTCACTCAATTCAATTTCACGGCGTTGCACTGCTAGCGTACTATTTTTGGGACATTATTTTCTCTATTGTTTTAGAACAGCACGAAGCGACACAATTTGCTTTAGTGTTTTCCTTAATCCCACCACCATCCGTCACCACTTTTAACGCAGCATGCTATATTCCAGGCAATTGAGCGCCGCAGTCCTTGTGCCTGCGCATGCGTGCCTGGACGCGGCGCCTGCTGTAGTTTTGTACGGTGCAAGAAAGTGGGCGCTGCAAAATTATTTACACCTTTCTTGGTTCTAACACCCTTCGCCCTACCAAAAAGAAAAAAAAGAACACCGTTTGAATGGGTGTTTTATGGATAAAACACCGTATAAAACCGGTATTCTTGCATTTTTGCTAGTATGTAAGGGTGTTAGCTATAGACTGTGATTTACAATCGGGAAGTTGAAAATTATTTTACAGTATACTTTTGTAAAAGTTGCGCACGCACCAAGTCGGTGCGGTAAGGCGAGCCACGTTAGACGCCTTGGCTGGATTTGGTGGCAGCATAACGTGAAAGAAGTGGAGTCACTGACTGACTTTAGTATGCAAGAAACGCGTGCAGGCGTTCAGGAATGACTTCGTTCGCAGTTAGCAGACGGCACGGTTGTGATAGCTGGACCAAATATCTCCACTAAAGTTGCATGAAGAAGGGCTTCGCTGAGCCTAATTGTGTGACAGCTATAATTTTCGTACCCAAATGTTCCTCGAGCGGACACATAAGCGTCATTGTGCCACCTTAAAATGCTCACTGCCGCGATGCTTCATATCGCCAACTACGTTGTCCAGCTAAGCGGGCACGAGATTACGGTGAGTGCAAACAGGATGCGGCTACTTTTAGCTTCATTCCGTATCATGCGCGGTGTATTGTCATGACTGCCACAAGACAAAGTATCGTGTCTTTGAAGCGCGAAGCGTTCCCGCGCGAGGCGTTGGAAACGAGTGTCCTGGTGGCTTAGTACCGTGTCTACATGAAAGGACGACGACGACAGGAGACGGCGACAGTCTGAGCCGGTCTGTCTGTCGTGTCTGTCTGCGTGGTCGCTTGCTTCTAAGCTGCTTGGTTTTTCGCTTTCCTGGTTCAGGTGATCGGCCAACCTTCAGGCGGATTAGCGGTTGTTTCCCGCCATTCTTTTGGTCTTTTCTTTTCTTCCAGGTTGCTGGTTTCCGCGCCTGGATGTCTTTTGAGTCTCCTGGCCGGGGGAGTTCCCCCTGGGCGGCCTCGATTCGTCCGCAGGACATGCAATTGGAAGCCCTAAAGCACAGTGGGGTGGGCAGCATCCCCGTGGCCTTGGTGCCAGTAAGTGGCGGATTCATCCGGCTGAAAAACCCGCGGGCTGTACAGGCGGCACTTCGAGCGGCTACTGAGAAGTTCGAGCACATTACGGAGGTCCGCCCGTTTGGCAAAGGTGGCGTCTTGTGCCGATCGTCAGACGAGACCTGTGTCGCTGACCTCTTGAAATGTACAATGTTTACCTCTGTTCAGGTGAGTGCATTTATCCCCCCTCACCTTGCTTGCGTGAAGGGCATCGTTCGAGGTGTTGATGTTCAGATGACACCTCAGGAGGTACTAGAGCAGTTTTCGGTAGCGGGAGTCACCTCAGTTTACCGTTGCAGCCGTGTTGTAGAGAAAAACAGGGTGCCAACAGAATCTGTCATTGCTACATTTGTTGGGACGCAATGTCCATCGGAGATTAAAGTATGGCCTCTCATTTACCGTGTGGAACCTCTCTCTCCCCGGCCTCTTCAGTGCCACAACTGTTGGCGTTTTGGCCACACATCAAAGGCATGCAAATCGTCTCCCCGGTGTCGCGCATGCGGTGAGAGCCATTCTGTCGAGCTATGTACTGCCCAAGATGCCAAATGCTGTTTGTGTGGAGCGGCACACCCAGCTGACTATTCTAATTGCCCTGCGAGAGCTCAAGAAGTCCAAGTTGTCGAGGTCATGGGTAAGCGTCGCTGCTCGCGCGGGGATGCTGTTACAATTGTCAAAGAAAGGACACATGGTTATGCTGGAGTTACGGCCAAACACTCTCCATCACTCGCTGATGCAGCCGTAGTGAATACCATTGTTGCAGCGGTTGAACAAGCCGTTGCCAAGCTTCAACAGTCTTCCCTCGCTGACCCAGCTTTTGCTTCCGTTGTAGCAGCGGCTGTTGAGAAGGGTGTCTCTTCAGTAATCACCCAGTTAACTTCCACCATAATCGAGTGCGTGTCTCGCACAGTGGTGACTCAGCTGGCGCCACATTTGCAGCCCGCTCCCCTTTTGTGTACCTCCTCTCCCCAAGTGATCCAGCAAGTTTCCACCGTCCCTGAAGGTCCGCTGCTCTCAGCAGCTAATCTTGCCTCGGATTCTGTTAAAGTCTCGTCTACTCTCGCTACTTCGGTGCGTGGTTCGGAACATCCTACTTACGCTGAGGCTGGTACTTCGTCTGTTCGTGGTCCTACGGCCGACAACGAGTATATTCCTCCCCTTTCGCCCTCTTCAGACTCGGACATGGAGCTTCAGGCTTGGCCTATGGAGACTGTTCTTCAGTCTAGTAAACGTTCCGGATCACCTAGTACCGAAACCCTGGAAGTGCAGCCAAAAGCAAAATCCAAGAAAGGTAAATCTGTTTCAAAGCCCAAGAATCAGATATTACAAGCTGCAATTGCTGCAGCCGGTCTCTCTGAATCATAGGGGTTCTAAAAGTCGTTCAGTGGAATTGTCGCTCCGTTTCGGCAGGCTTTGCGGATTTACTTTGTTTGTGCTCCCAATTTTCCCCAGACGTAATTTTGCTACAGGAAACCTGGCTTAGTAGCAACCAAAAATTTGGACTTTATAATTACCGCACTTTTCGACTAGACAGGCCAACCCGAGGTGGCGGTCTGTTAAGTTTGATATCTACAAAGTTTGCCCACACCGCGAAGGTGTCCTTCCAACTTCAACGCCCAGACTGTGAAATTTTAGTGCTGGAATTAAAGCTACCTGGTTGCCTCCCCTTCTCATTGGCCAACGTGTACTTTCCTAGTGGCGTCGTTGATTCCGAACCACTTGATTTGGCTATTGCTTCGGCTGTACCTCCCATTATCTTTGCAGGAGACTTTAATTCCCACCACGTTACTTGGGGCTTCCGGACGGATTCTTGCGGTAATCGCTTGTTGGATTGGATTACAGATAACAACTTAACATGCATAAATTCGGATTCTCCAACCTACCATAAGGGACAAACGCAATCTGTTTTGGATTTAACTATATCTTCTCGAGGTGTTTCAGTGCCTTCTTGGTCGACCGTTGATGGCGGGTCGAGTAGTGACCACATCCCAATAGTTTTTGACATTGGGTGTCCCATCCGTTTCGTTAACCGCCAGAGCCGTTCTTTTGTTAACTATAAAAGGTTTCAAACCTCTCTGAAGGAGTCCCTGTCCTCTCTGGTCACACAAAATGAAGCTGAATGTGCGACAGGCCTTTGTTCCGCCCTTTCCTCTTCAGCTCAGTCGTCATTATTTGAAGTGATGTCGAAGAAGTCAGTATTACCGAGTCCCTGGTGGGACGAAGAATGTTCGCGCTGCTTTAGACGTAGAAAGGCGGCCTGGAAGAAACTTTGCCATAACCTATCCCCGCTTAACTGGTGCAACTACAAATATTTTTCAGCGGTATTCAAACGCGCTGTTTCTAATGCTAAACAGACTTATGACACAGATCGATCTCTGTGTCTCTCCAAGCCTAACAATAAGCGTGCGCTTTTTCGCTTTCTTCGATCGCGGAAAGCAGTACCCTCTCCAGATAATACAGACTCCGTGGTGCTATCGTCAGGTGAACTCTCAGAGTCCCTAGAGTCGATAGCTGATGGGCTTCAAGCTCGTTTTTCATCCTTCTTAGCGATGTCATTTACTCCGCCAGACGTGGTAGACGACTTCATAGAGGTAACGCTATCAGAGCTCGCTGACGTCATGACTAAATTGACTGCTGCAGCTCCTGGCCCAGATGGCATTACAACTGAAATGCTGAAGTTATTATTTGACGAGGCTCCCAATCATTTACTTAACATGATCAATTATTCTATTCGACATGCATGGATCCCCGATGTCTGGCGTCTCGCCAAAATACTTCCGGTACTTAAGAATGCTGATCAGGGCCTCTCGATTGAAAACGTCAGGCCTATTGCGTTGACATCTAATGTGGTTAAATTAATCGAGCGGATTTTGCAGCAGCGCATTATGCAATTGGTGTCCAGTTCTAGAATCTTTAGCCCGAGACAAATCGGTTTCCGCCCTGGGTGTTCCATTTGGAGTGCGCATATGGACCTTGAAAGCCGGATTAAACTTGCCCGTCGCACTAACCAGTTTTCGGCCCTAGTAACCCTAGATGTAGCAAAAGCTTTTGATAGCGTCGAATACCCTGTGTTGTTGTCCCGGTTACAAGTCTTAAACTTCCCAAGGTATATCATAGCTTGGATTTGTGAATTCCTGAGAGACAGGCAGTTCAGTTGTGTAAAATTTAATGTTACCTCCTCACAGCGGCCACAGTCTAGGGGCGTACCGCAAGGGGCGGTCCTTTCCCCTGTTCTTTTTAACATCCTTGTAAGCGCTATTCCGGTGGTTTCTGGTGTTTCTACATATGTATATGCCGACGATATTGCGTTTTTTGCATCAGCACCTGACATTCAATATCTTTACAAATTATTGCAGTCTTATCTGAATATTATTGCCTCCTGGTTGGACAGTATTTGTCTCTCTATGAATGTGAACAAATGTTCCTTATTAGTTTTTCCAATCTCAGGTCCTGTTAACATTACTCTCAGTTACCGACAGTGCATACTTCCTCAGGTTCCTTCTTTAAAGTACCTCGGGATTATTTACACCAGTGAACTTTACTGGACCCCACATATAGCCCTCATTGAGGCCAAAGGTGCACGTGCTGTTGGGATGTTGAGAAGTCTCAGTCATAGAAAGAAGGGCATGCGCAGAGAGACCCTTCTTATGATATATAGAATGTACGTTCGCCCCATTTTAGAGTTTGGGTGCGTGTTATTCTCTGGGTGCGCCGCGTATAAGCTTCATCGTCTGGTTATTCTGGAGCGCCAGGCTCTTCGCTGCTGTTTAGGGTTGCCTAAGAATGCAGCAAATGCAGTAGTTTACTTGGAAGCGCGCGTTCCTCCTCTGCTTAATAGGTTCCGGATTCTGACGGTTGAAACTTTTCTGAGAGCTTATAGCTCTGAGGTGAACAGGGAGCAGTTTATCTTTATTGCAGAACCAAGTGCGTTTATGGTGCACCATTGGCCCAGGTCCTTATGTCCACAAAGCACTTTGATACAGAGCTTCCTTTCTCCATTGGGTGTAGCAATAAATCAGATTATTCCATATACTGACAGGAGTTCACCTCTTTCTATCAATTTCCGGAACATTTTCCCCAAAAATGCTAAACTTTTACCTGCCCGGCTACTCAATCGCCTTCTCGAAGATTATTTGGCCTCTATGCAGCCAGATGCTATAATTTATACAGATGCCTCTCAACGAGAAGAAAAATCCGGTATCGGAATATTTTCCCTTTCCCTTAACTGGTCCTTTTCGGTTCGTCTGCGTGATTTTATCCCCATATTCTTTGCGGAATTCCTGGCAATAGTCCTGGCGCTACGAAAGCTGGATGTGTCAATTACATCTCCAATGATAATTTCCGACTCTTTTTCTGTATGCCTAGCCCTTTCTTCCCCTAAAGACACTCCCCTTCTGCGGACGTTTCGGTCACTCCTGCCACCTCACTTCACTGAAATTCACCTTCTTTGGGTTCCTGGTCATGCAGGGATCACATTCAACGAGACTGCCGACTCTCTAGCAAGGGTAGCACTCTCTGGGCCTGTAGTAGACGTCGTAGAGCCGACACCTTTAATAACAGCAGCTAGGTACCGTAGGATGCTGAAACTCCAAGTACAGCAAGAATCGGTTTTATTATCATTAAGGGATTTTAATCATCTTAAATTTTCATGGAAACCTGAATGGTGCCCTTCACGCAACTTGGAGGTGATTATTACAGCCTTACGTTGTAGAGTACCCAAGTTAAATAGGTATTTGCACAGGTCTCGTCTGGCGCCAACAGCTCTGTGCAGCTATTGCAACGAAGACGAGTCAGTCGATCACTACCTTTTGACATGCCGACGTTTTTCCCGACTCAGACGTCAGTCCCTGGAGGTGCCGCTTAACAGTTTGGGGATATCCCTAACAGTGCCGGCTATTCTATCGTTCGGGGCATCCGAAACGGGGTTCTGCCGCCGGGATGTATGCTCTGCCCTCCTGCGCTACATTGAAAATTCAAAACGATTCTCTTTATGATTGCGATTGGTCACCCTCGCTTTGATTTTTCAGGATTTTTTTTTTCCTTTTTTCTCAAAAATTTTTCAAACCGGTCTAAATTATCTTTCCTAAACGTCACGTGATTAGAAAAGAATTCCATTCATTTTAACCATCCTCTGTTGATTGGCCGATCCCCTGATTGGGTATGTGCCATGCCTAAAGGCGCAACAACAACAACAACAACAGTCTGAGCCCCTAAAATCATGCACAACTCCGGCTAATTGGGAAACGAGTCCGTTACTGGGCAACCGTCGGTGGCTGATGTGGGGGGTCCTACATGTGTGCTATGGACCATCAGTTACCATTGTTTGTGCAGTCGAAAGCTTTATGACTGTAAACACGGGAGCGCGTGCAACTCAATACATGCAGAACGCTCTGGTGAGAGGCTGACGTGCTATCGCAGCTTGTGGGATTGGCATACGCACTTCCTGAAAGCGCTTTATCGCGTGGCTGCCTGCTGCATTAGGCACAGGTGCCGTCAGAAGTAAATTGAAGCACGGGAGCGGTGGCCGAACCGCATAGAAGCGCCGTGTAGCTGCACCGGCGGTAAACGAAAGGCGTAGAACACGCATGCGCGCCAGCCAGCGATGATAGTCCACCTATATACTTCTCAACCCACTTCTTGTAACGCGGCTTCGAGCACTATTCGCAGCATACTGGTCTCGGCGATGGCGCTGATCAGAGGCGGTATCTGGCAGCGTCGCTCACACACTTTCAGTGCACGCGAGCTGCTGGAGGAGCGTCGCAATAGCAGGGATCTGAAGTGACAATTTTTCTTTTCTAATATTTTTAGGTGGGTCCATACCTCGGCAAAGTTGGCGCGGCTCACTCAAACTCACTCACAATTTTTTTTTTCGAATCACCACTCACTCAAACTCAGACTCAATGCTGAGCAGCACATCTGCGCTCACTCAAACTCAAACTCACATTGAGCTCACAACTCAGAACTCACTCGGACTCAAAACTCAAAATGTACTCAGAACTCAAAATGTACTCAAACTCAAAATGTAATCAAAACTCAAAATGTACTCAAACTCAAAATGTACTCAAACTCAATTTGGACTCAAAACTCAAAATGTACTCAAAACTCAAAATGTACTCAAACTCAAAATGAACTCAAAACTCAAAATGGACTCAAAACTCAAAATGTACTCAAACTCAAAATGAACTCAAAACTCAAAATGGACTCAAAACTCAAAATGTACTCAAACTCAAAGTGAACTCAAACTCAAAATGGACTCAAAACTCAAAATGTACTCAAACTCAAAATGAACTCAAAACTCAAAATGGACTCAAAACTCAAAATGTACTCAAACTCAAAGTGAACTCAATACTCAAAATGTACTCAAACTCAAAATGTACTCAAAACTCAAAATGTACTCAAAACTCAAAATGTACTCAAACTCAAAATGGACTCAAAACTCAAAATGTACTCAAAACTCCAAATGAACTCAGAACTCAAAATGGGCTGAGAACTCAAAATGAATTCAGAACTCACATGGCCTCACAGAGATTGAGACAGTCAGAGAGTGAGAGTGAGAGTTTGAGAGTGTGAGATTGAGAGTGTGAGAGTGAGAGTGAGAGTGAGAGTGTGAGTGTGAGTGAGAGTGAGAGTGTGAGTGTGACTGAATGAGAGTGAGAGTGAGAGTGAGAGTGTGAGTGAGAGTGAGAGTGAGAGTGAGAGTGAGAGTGAGAGTGGGAGAGTGAGAGTGAGAGTGAGAGTGAGAGTGAGAGTGAGAGTGAGAGTGTGAGTGTGAGTGAGAGTGAGAGTGAGAGTGAGAGTGAGAGTGAGAGTGAGAGTGTGAGTGTGAGTGTGAGTGAGAGTGAGAGTGAGAGTGAGAGTGAGAGTGAGAGTGAGAGTGAGAGTGAGAGTGTGAGTGTGAGTGTGAGTGTGAGTGAGAGTGAGAGTGAGAGTGAGAGTGTGAGTGTGAGTGTGAGTGTGAGTTTGAGAGAGTAGAGTGAGAGAGTAGAGTGAGAGTGAGAGTGAGAGTGAGAGTGAGAGTGAGAGTGTGAGTGTGAGTCAGAGTCAGAGTCAGAGTCAGAGTCAGAGTCAGAGTGTGAGTGTGAGTGTGAGTCAGAGTGTGAGTCAGAGTGTGAGTCAGAGTCAGAGTCAGAGTGAGAGTGAGAGTGTGTGAGTGTGTGAGTGTGTGAGTGTGTGAGTGTGTGAGTGTGTGAGTGTGAGTGTGAGTCTGAGAGTGAGAGTGAGAGTGAGAGAGTGAGAGTGAGAGTGTGCACCTTTTGCTGTATACCTTTTGCGATATCCTCGTAATTATAACCAGAAAGCATTTTCATATTTGTCCCACGTGACCCCCTCGACGAGACCTTTAATTTTATACCCCACACACCCTAGCAGGGTCATATGGAATTCATACCAGTCAAACTAACCATGACTTATGACTGTAACCAGGACGCATTGTTTAGGTGTCCGACATGATTCCCCTAACTGGAACCTTCAATTTGACGCCCCACATGCTTCAGTGGCCTCACCTTGAATTTAACCCCATCTATGACTCATAATGACCATCTCATGATTCGAACTACGAAGCCTTTTTTTTATTTGTACCACGTGATTCCCCTCTTCAAGGCCGTAAATTTGATACCCTACACTTCCTAGCGGGGTCACTTCGAATTTTACCCCAATATAAGACTCGCCATGACAATCTAATGGTTATAACCAAAAAGCATTTTTGTATTTCTCCCACGTGATTCGGCTCATCAAGACCATTGATTTGATACCCATCACATCCTAGCGGAATCAATTTGAACGTTAAACCAATCAATGACTAACCATGACTATCTCATGATATAGCCCTACCACATTTTTGTCCCACGTGATTTTCCTTATCGGAACCTTCAATTTGATACCCCGGACACCCAGTGGCATCATTGTGAATTTTAACCTAATTTATGACCCATTTTGACTATGTCATGATAATAATCAGGAAGCACGTGATTACCCTCATCGAGACCTTTAATTTGATACGCCCTAGCGTCATGAACCTGAATTTTAACCGAATCTTTGACTTACCATGACTACGTCATGATATATCCATATCTCATGTTCGTCCCGAAAGATTCCCCACATCGAGACTTTGAATTTGATTCCCCACATGCCCTCGCAGCGTCATTTTGAATTTTAACCCAATCTATGACTCATTATGACTGCCTGATGACTACAATCAGGAAGCATTTTTTTTATTTACCCCGCGTGATTCCGTTAATCCGGACCTTTCATTTGATACCTTACATGCCTTAGCCTCATCAGTTTCACTTTTCACCCAATCTAATGTGGTCATTATTCTGTCTTAAGGGGCGCTGCACAGTCAATTCAGCTAATTCATTTGAAACAGTAGAAAGGACAGCCCCCGCCCCCATTTCCCCCCGGCTCTCACCTCTTCCTTTGTGACCCCTAGTATATCAAGCCGTTAACAGTAGCAGGCGAACAACCAGCACGCCAGCGCCGCCGTGTGCTTTCCCACCACCCTTTCCCACGCTCTTAGTGGATCCGTCAGGAGGAAAAGTTAAGACAACCCTTTTTTATGACCTCACCAGTCAATTATCACTCACGCGCCCAGCCGCGAAAATTAGGTATACAGCAAGTGCTTATGGCCATAAAAATTCAACAAGAAACTAAAAAAAATCAGACACCACCTCCCTCCCAACCGATCATGCAGATCGCGATTGGTGCCATACCCGCAGGTAACTTGAATTCCGAGCCCACAGTGACGCATGAAACTTAACAGCCAACCATAGCTGCCTGCTAGGCTACTCATATGTAGTCCTCCTATTTACTCAGAACTCAAAATGTACTGAAAACTCAATATGTAATCAAACTCAAAATGTGCTCAAACTCAAAATGTACTCAGAACTCAAAATGGACTCAAACTCAAAATGTACTCAGAACTCAAAGTGGACTCAAACTCAAAATGTACTCAGAACTCAAAATGGACTCAAACTCAAAATGAGCTCAAACTCAAATTGTACTCAGAACTCAAAATGAACTCAAACTCAAAATTGACTCAAACTCAAAATGTACTCAGAACTCAAAATGGACTCAAACTCAAAGTGTACTCAGAACTCAAAATGAACTCAAACTCAAAATGTACTCAGAACTCAAATTGGACTCAAACTCAAATTGTACTCAGAACTCAAAATGGACTCAAACTCAAAATGTACTCAGAACTCAAAATGGACTCAAACTCAAAATGTACTCAGAACTCAAAATGGACTCAAACTCAAAATGGACTCAAACTCAAAATGTACTCAGAACTCAAAATGGACTCAAACTCAAAATGTACTCAGAACTCAAAATGGACTCAAACTCAAAATGGACTCAGAACTCAAAATGGACTCAAACTCAAAATGTACTCAGAACTCAAAATGGACTCAAACTCAATCGGACTCAAACTCAGTCGTGATCACTCGGCTCAAACTCACTCAAACTCAAACTCACCATGCCACACTAGCCTCGCGCTCACTCAAACTAAAACTCACGCGTGAGTTTGAGTCCAAATGAGTCTGAGTGAGTGGACTCATGAGTGAGTTTGCCGACCTCTGCCAGAGAGGGCGCGCAGCCCCTGAAAAGGCTTGTAAAGAGACGCTGGGTGAAGTTTTCTATAATTTGTGGTAATAAATGCGTTAATACTAGATCGGTGTTCTTATTTTT
>NW_027526456.1:950130-1017899 GCF_048455015.1 Haemaphysalis longicornis
CTCAAACTCAAACTCACGCGTGAGTTTGAGTCCAAATGAGTCTGAGTGAGTGGACTCATGAGTGAGTTTGCCGACCTCTGGGTGGGTCTGCTATCAGCACCATCGCCCAGACCAGTATGCTGCGAACAACGCTCGAAGCCGCGTAAAAGAAGTTGGTTGAGAAGTATAAAGGGGCTATCGGCGTCGGAAGGCGCGCATGCGCGTTCTGCTCCTTTAGTTTACCTCCGGTGTAGCTAAACGGCGCTCCTATGCGGTTCGGCCACTGCTCCCGTGGTTCAATTACTTCTGACGGCAACTCTGCGTCACGGGGGATAACACTTTTATCACCCGATCGGGCAGCGAAAAGCCAACGTTGTAATGCGTTCGCGCCGTTTCGCGCTTGATAGAAAGCCCCTCATCAGCACATGTATTCTCTCGAATCGTTTCCAGATATCTGACGTAGCTACCACAGCAGACAACAGCGCAATCAACCGTTGTTAGGGAGTGGATCCAGCAAATGTACGAACTACGACAGTTCGCTGTCCCATCGCTAAACCATCCCATCCAAGATCCCATCCCATCGCATGTATTGAGCTAGCGACACGCGCTCCCGAGTTTACTCTAATAAAGCTTTCGGCTGTACGCCTACGTTTTTACGTTTTATCAAACTCTGCCCAGCCTCGCATAATTTGCTGTCGCACTCACGGCGGTAGCGATGCGATCTTCAGTAAGTTGGTCTCTTATTTGCCTGCCCAGAGCTGTTCCGGGGTAGGACAAAACTGCCCCCGCCATACAAATTCTATGGGAAAATAAAACTCGCAGCTGCTTGGAGCTGCTTAGAACTGCAGTAGGCAAATAAAAGAGACCAAGTGATAACAGCGACTATGAAAAAACCCAAAGATTGTGGCTTGTTGACATATTGCTAATTGACGGTAGAAATAGTTCGGTAAGAGTAGTCGAACTCGTGCGAGAATAGTCCGGTAACAGGCGCCCCGGCAAATAGTTCTCGTGCGCCACATCGGAAAGCAGTAGCCACAACACACAAAACCAGCGTGCAACGCATGCAGCTCGAGTCCAACAAAAATAACTACAGACGGCACCACAACATGTTTTCCCCGAGGATCTCGCATATCGAACAAACACCGGATTGTTTTGTCCACCGCTGTATACGCATACGGGGTGCGTTAGAAACAAAATTTGTGTGTGTGTGTGTGTGGGGGGGGGGGGTGGGGGGGTAGGTGTGTTGAGGAAGAGACGGAGAAAAATGAAAGACCACGTCGAAATCTACTGTCCCGGCAACGTTCTTGGTTGTGTTCTTTCCTATCACAAGGTGAGCAACGAGCTCAACTCTTAGCGCAAACTTCCTATATGGGGTGATCATAACAGCTGTCACCAAAAGTGCAATCGGAAGATGGCTATTCGTGACGACCCGCATCGAAATGTTGTGAATGTTGAAGGGCTGTGTGTACACAAGTTGTAGGACGCCTTTGAAACAGTTAGACTAACATCTTACCGTGACACGAGGCAGAGTTTGAACACACCGCTGCCACACACGCCGAGCCCAGTGTCCAGGCAAGCGAAGCCGACTGCATCACTTCGATGGCCCCGCCAAGCGATGTCAGTAGCGCTGTCAATACGACACACCGGGGTAAATGCAGTCGACTACGTTTCCTTTAACAAAAAAGTACAAAGCACGGACTGCTGTTGTTTCTTGGAGGAGCGCAATTTTCTCTGCACTACCGTTGTCTGACGACACCACTGCGCATTTTTTCCTGCGCATGGGCGTTGCGGCGTGGTTGGCCCGAGTTCTTTTTCACTGGTATACTGTTCTCGAGAACGGTAAATATTCCACAACTTATCTCCGCAAAAAAAAAAAAAAAATGTGGCACGTGTTCTATATCGTCGCGATCAGCGGACGTGCGCACACAATGCTCGTTTGAAAGAAAAATGTGACTTGCACTGCGTGAACGAGGTCTACAGAACGTTGCAACCAAAGACTGCGATGAGCGGTCGACTTCTGAGTGAAAAATGTTGTTCTCAGAGGTTTTTATTTATTCGTTTGTTACCCCTACGGGATCTTAATTTGGAGCAGTATTTTTATAATGTCATTAGTGGCCATGTGTCACTTCATAAACTGTGGTACGCAGGCGCTCCGGAAAAGAAAAGGGGCGGGAGGGGGTGGGGTGTTCGTGCTCCCCCCGGTGCCAAAACTTGAGTGGCACAGCGACACCCCTACCCTTTCATCCAACACTCGCTTTGGGAAGATTAGACAAACATTAAAAAAAAAAGAACAAAGCAAAAAAAGAAGAAAGACTGGCTGAAAGGGTCGAGATCGCGGGGCTCAATACGACCGAGTCATTTTGCCTGAACACACGTCACATCTGCGGAGGCTAATTGTTATTTAATTTCCCATTCACTTTGTTTCTTCTCTTCCTTGTACCTCGTGACTGACCCATTACTATCACTAGAGTTTTGCGGTTCGCGTAAGGGGGAGTAAATCATCTCTTTCCATTTATTTTATCCACGATGCTGACAGTATCACGCATGAAGGTCCTTGCAACCGCGTTTCCAGTATCACGCAAACGACACGATTTATCTTGTGTAACCGAACAAATAATAGCTATAAATGTTAGATTATGTAGGCTGTTTGAAGTGGAGAAGATGCCGTTATAAATGGTGTTTGATTAAAAATTCAGTTCGGAATGCGAAGGTTTACCTCTGCGAAAAACCATTCATTTCAGGCGCCGGTAGAAAACGTACCCGTACCCGGGTTTCTAGAACAACGTCATCATCATCATTATCATAACAATCATCATCATAATACTCGGTGGATGTCTTGAGCACGATGTTCCGTTCCGAGATAGGTACAATCCAGGCACCCCCTGGGCGACCCGGAACACTAATTAAACGTGTTGATATACCGCGGCCCGTCCCTAAGCCGGCCTAAACGATACCAAACCACCATGATTACCGAAAGAATGCGTAGAATTGAGCCAATAGAACACTTTACAGTAAAAAAATGACATGTCTCGCAAAAATTTTGGCACTGCTAGGGCTCGAACCCAGGCCCCCCGCTCAAAAGCCACCGATTCTACGCCTAGGATACAAAGGCAGAAGAGTGGGGATGCTCTCGCAGTTTCGCTAAAGAATAAGGGAAGCGTTCGAAGCAGACCGATAGATGGCGGTTGGTGATTACAGGGTAAATACCTGTCACCCCCACCCGCTGTAAAGGGTATAACCGCAAAACCACCACCACCACCACCACCATCATCATCATCATCATCACTAAGCGGCGCACTTGTGCCCACAAGGAAACGTAATCGTGTCTTTGGGAAGGGAAATTTCCCTTGGGATCAAAATTAAATCTCACGTAGGGTTCCAATCGGCGGCATGCATGGTTATCCCAGTTAAGCCATTATTTGAGGTAAAAAAACTAACTTGCTGCAGCAAATCTGGCGAAAATTAATACATGAATGGATAAGTAAAGAAAAACTAAGGACGAACAAAAATTGTCACGTGGCGTGCTGTGCCGAACCAGTTCTGCAATGCATAATGTGAAAATGCAAAAAATGCTCACATCGACAACTTAATGTGCCAGTTCGGGAAGAAAAGTGATTTTCTAACAAAACTTGACCACTCGATTGGAGCGCTTAGAAACATCCCTGTGCGCGGGAAGTATCATTTCTCGAATTGTGCACGCGCGTGCCTAATGTTACTTGCCTTGCATATGCAATTTTTATGTCGATATTGCACTTTCAACATGCCTGATTGCTAGCACACACCGAACAGGCAACAGCTGAGAACGCAGAAAACGAATACAAGGCTGACTGCGTCAGCTGTATGTCAGCTGACAATTACAACGCTTAGCGCTGCTGTTTTTTCATCGCACTTTGAAACACGAAGGAGCGGTCAATTAGAAACGTACAACTTCCACTCGTGTGAAGGACTATTTTCTTTTATAGCTTACGTATTCATATTACACTGCGTCTACAGCCAAGTCTTATAACGCAGGTTGAAAAGGAAAGCTTTCAAATCAAGCTTTAGAACGTAAGAGCGCGATATTCTATTCCGATATAGGTATACAAGTCCGGGACCTCCAGTGCGATCCGGAACGATAATTAAACACTTTGATACCGTGCGCCCCGCCCCTAAACCACCCGAAACCATACCGAACCACCGTTATATACGAAAATAATGCATAGAATTAAGCCAAGAAAACATTTTACAGTAAAAAAATCTTATTGCATGCACATTTATGTTGTGCATACAGAATTGTGTTATATATGATGTTACAGCCCTTAGACTCTATTGCTCTAAGTGAGAACGTAGAAATAGAAAAAAAAAAGAACTAAAGCCATCGGACAGGTTCATGTTGGACGAAACTTGGGAACAGGAAAATTGGGCGACGGACTATATATATATATATATATATATATATATATATATATATATATATATATATATATACTTGAGAAAATGGTAGACGCACGATTAAAAACAAAAACAGTGGTTTACTGACGTTTCGACTGCGGGACCAGTCTTCATCTTGAGTTTTTAATCGTGCGTCTACCATTTTCTCAAGTTTTTTTTCTGGCTCCTCGAGAAGTTTTCTTTTACTGCCCATATATATATATATATATATATATATATACAGAAAGAAATGCTGGCAGACTGCCAGCATTTCTTTCTATATTTTCTAACGAGCCCCTTATTTCCAAACCCTATATATATATATATATATATATACATATATATATATATATATATATATATATATATATATATATATATATATATATATATATACATATACAAAGTAGAAGTACGCTCTTCGGAGACTTTATTTCCAACGTTTCGACCTGAGACAGGTCTTCCTCAGGACAGGTCTTCCTCAGAGACAGGTTTTCCTGAGGAAGACCTGTCTCAGGTCGAAACGTTGGAAATAAAGTCTCCGAAGAGCGTACTACTTCTACTTTGTGCGTATTCCTGCAGCAACTAAGGACTCCACTTCACGGCTTTTTCTATATATATATATATATATATATATATATATAAACTCGCTCAAACAACCTTTATGTGGGATTTCTTGTGGTGCATTGATCTCTCGTCAAGCAACCCGCTCGAGAGTGGGCCATCTTCACAGACTCAAGGGCTGCCCTTCAATGTCTAGCATCTCTTCCAAAAGACCAGCTTGTGTGTGACATACACGCTCTACATCTCCAAGCTCTCCAAGCGCACCATCACATTGCACTTCAGTGGATTCCAGAGAAGAGCGGAGGCGCCTCACTTGCTCTCTGCATGTTTTCTTTACTCGTGGCGCAGTATCACGAATTTGGCTGCTTTCAACTACAGTGTGGCGTTCGCAAGACCATCCTGTAGCGACAGAGACCAAGATCACGGAGATCCACCCGAGAACCACTCCAGCACCGAGAATTGAAAACCGACGGCAGTGGCTCGGCAGCTAACCCTAACCAGCAGTTCGGAGCCTCGCCTGGCCGCCGCACAGCTGGAGGGCCAGCGCCAGCTGCAGACGAACTCTCCGACGCCACTTCGGTGATATGCCCGGCGCTAGCAAACCCAGACCTCCGACCACCACAGGAATGGAAGTAGTAGAAGTTGAAGGTGAGGATATTTCACCGGAAGATTTTCATAACGACGCAGGCTGGCTCTCATGCCACAAACAACGCAGGCAGAGCACGTACTCTACGCTAAGCCCAACGGCCAGGAAGTCGGGAACAGGGTGTTCCGGAGCAGCAACAAGCACGCCAGTAAGCGGCAGCTCACCACGCTCGCGTCTTCCGGCGCGCTACAGGCAACCGCGGTTACCGAAAGAGGACATCAAAATAGTTCTCCGACCGCGTGACGGGCTTGACCTTCGCAAGCACAGCGACGCGCAGATACGCGACGCCATAAACAGCGCTACGGCACTACAGCCCAGCGATGTAGAAATGGACATTCTAAGGACGAACCCGACTCAGAACATCGTAATTATCAGCACACCCAAGATTGGGAATGCCGAAAAATACAACGCGCTGAGAGAGATACGCATACCCGACAAGACATATGAAATCAGGGCCTACGCCACTGCTCCTGAAGACACTACCAAGGGCGTCATCCATAATATCCCTGATTACGACTCCGATGAAGACATCAACAAAAGTCTGAAATATAGCAAGAACCCTACCATACTAACAGCACGCAGAATGGGCAAGACCAACTCTGCTATCATCATCTGCGAGGGAAGCCAAGTTCCGTACTTCGTGTACTACAGAGGAGCAGAATATCGGTGCTTTTTGCACAAAAAGAAACAAGAAATCTGCGACGCCTGCGGGGGTGTAGGACACCGGAAAGATGTATGCCCACAGCCGGAGAACAAAACCTGCAAGACCTGCGGCGCATCCAACCCGGACAGTGCACATGGATGCATACCTCAATGTGCAACATGTGGCAAGGACCACGTAACCGGTGACAAACGTTGCCGCCAAAGGTACAAGACCCCCTACCTGCTCATTCAGAGAAAATGGGAAACAATAAAGCAACAACGCCTACACTACCAACATGCAGTATCAGTCGCCTCGGGCAGTGACAGTCGAGAGGAAACGCAGCGATCGAGAACTACGGCCCACCTTTCACGGAAAGATCTACTTGACAAAGCGCACAACCAGGAGAGAGGCCGATCAAAGTCCTTCACAAGGCTACCACGACAGACACAGGGTGCACAGAACAGCGGAAGGAGCTCCAGCTCAGCATCCAAGAATGTCTCCGGCTCAACGCGGGGGCGCTCAAAATCCCAGGCCAGGGCTGTTAGCAGAGATAATCACCCGAAAGAAGAAGACCAGCGCAACGACAATAAGGTGAGCTGGGCAGCAGCGGTTTCCCAAGACCAACACCAAACACACAGCGCACCACATCCAAATGCGCAGCTTGAACAGGAACTACAAAGGATCCGTGAACTCTTAGAGACAACGGTTCGCGAAAACGTTGCACTTAAGCAAGAAATAGCCGCACTGAAGGCACAGATTAACACAGGACAGGTAGCGGTAAATCAAGTACCCACAATTGAAAATGAGCCACTAGAAGCGGACGGGGCAGAAATTAATTCTGAGGCAGATTCTCCTCCACCCAAGAGGAAAGCTTCAGAAATCCTCAACAGGCCAAGAATTCAAGAAGAAATCAGAAGGCAATTAAGCCTTAACCTCGATAAGCTCTTTGACTCCATCACCGAGAAGATCGAATCCAAAATTGCCGATTTTGCTGCTAGCATCCAGAAACAAATGGGAATTATGAACACGAGAATCACCAAGCTAGAAAACACCTTGGCAGTACAGTGCAACGACCCCAGGCTTCCAGGCAACACTCACATCGTCGGGGAGCACAACTAGAAGCGAAGACAGGCAGTACAGGTCCCATGTCCAAATCTCGAAACCAGTATGTAATCTGGCAGTGGAATTGCAGAGGGTACCAACGGAAAAGACATAACCTACAGATATACATTGACCATTTGGAAACAGCAAAAAAAACCTGACGTCATCGCACTACAAGAAACGGGTGTAATTGCAAAGCTGTCGGGGTACGTTACATACGTACAGCCAGAAATTACCGGCAAACCTCCGATAGCAACGTTAGTTAGACGAAATATCCCAGTAATCCAGCACAACACCGAAATTGAGACGGCAGATCACATCCTTCTAGAAATGATCGGACGTCAGAACAAAAAAATTAAATACAGTATATTCGTATTAAACGTATACAGCAATCCAAGACAGCAGCACAAGTTCACCAAGCTCTTCAAAGCCACCCTCAGCATCTCGAAGAATAACCCCCTACTAATTATTGGCGACTTCAATGCCCCGCACACCGCTTGGGGTTACGATAAGGAAACTCGTAAAGGTAGAAATCTTTGGGAAGACATTCATCAATTAGACCTCGCACTCGTCACCGACTTTACCTGCCCTACCAGAATTGGAAATAGCGTGTCCAGAGATACTACGCCGGACCTATCGCTCACCAAAAACGTCAAAAACACTCAATGGCTCAACCTGCAAGAAGACTTAGGCAGTGATCATTACATAGTCGCAACTACAATAACAACCACCTCAAGTAACGTAAACTCAAGAATGACTAGGATCACCGAGTGGGACAAGTTTCGACATATCCGCAACAATGGAAGGGAGACCATCAATGAAATCACAGACATCGATAGCTGGGTGCGCCAAATAATTGACGACGCCAACACCGCCACAGATGAGATTCCCAGGGGACAGGAAGAACCAAAAGATGTGGATGCGAAACTCGCTCACATGTGGCTGGCAAAGAAATGGTTGCAACAGAGGCTCCAAGCGCACAAACACCTCCGCAATCTGCGGAGGAGAATAGCCAAGCTTAATAAGCAGATACAAGATTACACCCGGCAATTGGCCAATCAGTCTTGGAACTCACTGTGTGAAGCAATGGATCGACACATTGATAATAAGAAAACGTGGCACCTCCTTCGTTATCTTGACGATCCAGAGAATAATAGAACAACCCAAAAGCACAATCTTGCAAAACTCATACATACATACCCCGGAACAGAGCAACAACTTATCCAGGAATTATGTCATAAATACCTAAAGGCAGAACTACCCACCCCCCAGGCACCGTATTCCGGGATGGATAACCAGGCGTTGGACGCCCCTATAACGCTAGCAGAGGTTAATTACGCAATACAAACCCTACGAGTTAACTCTGCACCTGGACCGGATGGAATCACAAATAAAATGATCCGAAATTTAGACGACACCTCAGTGGAGGTGCTAACAAAATACTTCAACACATGCTGGGAAAGTGGCAACATACCAAGTCAGTGGAAGGCAGCCGCAATAAAACTGATCCCAAAACCAGGAAAGAAACTAAATCTGGAAAATCTGAGACCGATATCCCTCACTTCATGCCTAGGAAAGCTTCTGGAACACGTCGTACTCAACATACTCAATCGATACATGGAAGAAAAAGATCTGTAGTGGGTTTCAGAGAAAAGCTCTCCACTCAAGACACCATGCTTAGATTGAAGAAGCAGATTCTCGAGGGGCATGGCGGTTCCCCTCTGGACACCAGAGTCATACTTGGGTTAGATCTAGCCAAAGCATTTGATTCCATGAGGCACGAAGCTATTCTCCAGAGTCTCCAAAAGATAGGGGTAGGAACGCGAACCTATCACTATATCCGCAACTTTCTAAGTGACAGGACAGCCACACTCAGTCTTGGTTGCATCCAAAGCGAAAATATCAACCTCGGCAGCAGAGGAACGCCGCAAGGCTCAGTGTTATCTCCCTACCTTTTCAATATGGCTCTACTGGACCTGCCGAAGAAACTAGAGGGGATAAAGGACCTGAAAGTCAGTTTTTATGCTGATGATATCACGCTCTGGACAAATAAAGGCAGTGACGGAGAAATACAAGAACGACTACAACTCGCCGTAGATACGATAAACGAATTCATCTCTCCTAAGGGTCTGACCTGCTCCACGGAGAAATCAGCACTACTTATCCTCCGCCCTGCACACCGTACGCGACGGTCAATGCCCACTGATGATCCCCAGATTGAGCTGCATCACGCAGGAAGAACCATACCTACTGTAAACTCAATTCGAATCCTGGGTTTAAATATCCACGCCACAGGAAGTAACACGGAAATCATAAAGGCATTGGACAAGCAAACTACACAGACCATCCGCCTTATCTCTCGCATAACCAACCGAAAAGGGGGGGATGAAAGAAGAAAGCACCATAAAACTCGTCCAGGCTTTCATCATCAGCCGGATAATCTACGTCACCCCTTACCTTAATCTAAAGAAGGCGGAAAAAGAAAAAATCAACAATATGATTAAAAGGGCATATAAACGAGCTACTGGACTGCCAATGTCAACTTAAAACGACAGGTTCGATGCTTTGGGCCTTCACAACCGCATCGACGAGCTCATAGAGGCGCAGCAAATCTCACAATTTGAAAGGCTCTCCAAAACTCCTACGGGGCGACAAATTCTAAGAGAACTTTGCATTCCCTATGGATCGACACAAGCCGAAGAAGTTGACATACCCGCCACGCTACGAGAGCTTATACGCACAACTCCACTACCCTTAAACATGGATCCGACATATAATAAGGCCAGGAGAACGGCAAGAGCACAAGCTCTCACAAAACAATACGGCAACAACCCCGAAACAGTATTTGTAGACGCCGCCGACTATCCCGACAACAACGCCATGGCTGTGGTGGTAGTGGACCACAAAGGACAAACGCTCACCTCGGCGACAGTGCTCACAAAAAATACTACATCTTCAGAACAAGCAGCTATCGCTCTTGCGATCACCGCAACTCGAGCCAGATACATAATCAGCGACTCAAAGGCAGCCATACGTAGCTACAGCAAAGGGCGGATATCCCAAGTCGCCGCAAGAATGCTTCAACAGCTGCGAGCACCAAATTACCGGTCAACGAAACTTATATGGACTCCTGCACACGAAGGGTTACAGGGCAACGAACGGGCCCACACAGCTGCTTGCGAGATCGTCACCCGAGCAGCAGTTAACCCCCCTGCAGTGGTAACAGATCACTCAGAGAAATTCGACAGCGTCAACTCGTACAAAGAGATAACAAATTATTACAAACATAGCAGGTGCGAATTTCCAGCCGCCCACCACACACTCAGTGCTGCGCAGGCCAAAGCATGGAGACAACTTCAAACCAATACCTACCCGAACCCGCTGGTCTATAGTCACTTCCATCCAGAGATCTTCTCGGATAAGTGCAAGCACTGCGGCCACCGCGCAGACCTCACGCACATTATGTGGAAGTGCCAAAAAAAAAACCACGGAGCAAGACCCCTCTACCCCGCATAGATATCAACCACCTAGAGCACTGGGAAACCCTGCTGCGCAGCTCTGATCCTCTAACGCAGCTACGCCTTGTCTAGATGGCCGAAGAAGCCGCCAGGGACCAAGATCTTCTGGCTGACTAACGCGGCAAAGAGAGTACAAGCTCTCTACTTCTGGGCGAATAAAGTTATTTCTCTCTCTCTCGTTGGATTCCAGCCCATTGTGGGATAACTGGCAATGTGAAGGCGGACATTGCTGCATCCGTTGCGCATAAGCATAATGGATCGGCATTAGCTATACCATTGTCCAGGAAAGATGCATCTATACTTGCATCCAGCGTGGCATGGAACATGCAGCGTGCAGCCTGGGATGACGTATCACGTCATTACGCGCCGTTATATTTCATAGATCCCAACTGCAAATTTAAAATGCCACCAGGACTCTCCAAGCGGGTACAAGCAATTCTACATCGCATGCGGTTGAATGTCGCATACACGCGCAACTTCCTCTTCAAGATAAAACAGGCTACGTCGCCACTCTGCCCACACTGCGATGTGCGAGAAACCCTGCAGCACCTGCTCTGTGAATGTGCTCGATTCAGTGCTCAAAGAGTATCCCTCGCAGTGACTTTGGGACTGCCGCTTTCCGTGAACATGCAGCTAAAGGACGTTTTAGGACCATGGGCTTGTCCCAGACGTGCTTTACGGGCTACCAAAGCTCTGATAGAGTACCTGCAACACACAGGTCTAGACCAGTCGCTGTGAATAACTCGCCGTATCTGTACGCATCAACTTCTTGAACATCATCGCCATCATCTTCATCACGTCATCAACTGGCGTAGCAAGTTGGGCATTTTAGCCCAGCTAACATCGCCAGACTTCCTTAAAGATCGCTCTCTCTCTCTCTTGATCTCTGAAAGTTGGCATACGCACTTGAGGGCAATCCCCAATTCATAGCAACACTAGAAAAAAAATTGCCCGCGTATCTGGTCCCTTCGTTGCAAATGTCGTAGAAAGACGATAGTCGTCTGGCGCTCATTGCCAAGTAAGTGCCTCCCGGCTCTTTGACGCTCCGCTCTCGGGCCGTTCCTCTCCCGTCTTTCTCTTCCCGCGCTAGGCGTTTGCTCAAGTCAATTTAAACTTCGCGCATTCCACTGCTCCACACTGGTTACCGAGTGTCGGCCACACTATCCGTTTGCTGTACCCATTGAGTTACGATTTTTGCGTGGCTCATCTCCGTCGCTGTGACGGCAACATAATCAACAAAATCATCATCGTCATCAGCATCCTCGGTGCCTGTCTTGAACGCCATATTCCGTTCCGGGATAGGTACAATCCAGGCACCTCCTGTGCGACCAGGAGCATTAGTTAAACATGTTGATATACCGCGCCCCGCCCCTATATAGACCTGAACGATAACATATATACTACCCTTATTATAGAAAGAATGCGTAGAATTGAGCCAAGAGAACATTTTACAGTAAAAGAATCACACGTCTTGTATAAATTTTGGCATTGCTGGGGCTCCAAGCCAGCAGGGCCCCGCGCTATGGCCTTTGTTTCTACCCCTGCAGGATACAAAGGCAGAAGAGCGGGGATGCTTTTGCAGTTTCGCCAAAGAATAATGGGAGTGCTCGAAGCATGCACCGCCAAACGCAATGAGGCAACATACATGGCGACTCGGCAAGCCGGTATTTATTTGCCATTTGAAGCAGTAATGCAATTTCATAATGTTTTGCGCGCGTGCTTGAAGACTTACTTGCGGTAAAAGGCTTCGCCTCCAGCTCTGTTTATAGGTGCTTCGACAGAACAAATAAATACAACTCGACGACACCACTTTCGCATCTCTAGCTGTTGCATCTGCTTCGCCTGCCAAAGCGCGTATACGATAATAATACAGTATTGAAATGAAGCAAGAACTCAGTTTAAGACAATCCAAGCAATTTATTTTCTCTAAGTATGACAAAAATGCAAAGAAAACAGCACCTAGCTTGGAGTATGCAATAATTTAAAAATATATCCGGGGCGGCCCGATGTATCGGGTGACGTGAGCCAAATGCAGGACTCCTGCTTTTTTCCCGCTTTCTAACCGCAAAACTGATTTCTCAGCTTGAGCACTCTAATGCAGTATTTTATACAGAATAAAACTTATTAACAACCGCGTCTTCACAGCAGGCTCTAATAAAGGTTGTTTCTCTCTCTCTCTTATTAACAACGGCACTTTTGGCAGCAATTTATTTAACAAAAACTCAATTTGCGTAGCCACAAAGTCGTTGCCGGCCATGCCCCGCCGAACTTCCGGCCCAACTACATGGTATGGCGGCACCCATGAGGACATGGAGCGCTTTCTCAGAATCACGTTGACACTAGCGCCAGATTCCACTCTAGGTAAGCTAGTGAGAAACTCTATGCCCCGTACATTCCTTCAGAGCGGACGCGCCTTCTAACCCAACGTTACTATAGCTAGAAACGTTGTTCTAGCCGCCGTGTGTTTGCTCGTCTGCGCACGTAGCTTGCAGGCTTTTTGCCCGTGTGCTGTAGTGGCTAATTTTTTTTTATTGCGATAGCATCCCCCGCGGGCACACATAGTACGTTACAGGTATAGGTTAACCCCCGTTTCGCGAACAAACGCAAGGAGGGAGCGGTGGTGGGGTCCACATATGCACCGATGGAATTCAGGTGGTCTGCCAGGGTGGAGGCCTGTGCCTCAAAGGTGTCGTGTTCTGGCCGCTTCCAATAAAGGGCACGTCCACACCAGGTGTTCTGTGCCCGCATCTTCGGCAGGAGCCGTGCAAAAGGGCAGTTCTGTGCGAACGGGGCATGGTATCGTGCTCTCCACTCCCGGGTGACAGCGGGAGAGAGGGCTTCACCAACACGAAGTCTTCGCAGCAAGACCTCCTCCCAGCGAGAGAGTCTACCAGGGAGGTCCGTTCCACACGGTGTAATTAGAGCTCTTGTGGCGCGACCAAGATGATATTTCTGCTGGAGAAATGTCCTGGGGCATCTACTGTCAGTAAACGCAATGGCCATGGAACGAATGCAGTGTGGCAGGCACCATTCGCCGCAATGGGAGCGGGAAGCGTATTTTGCCGGATACACGAGAGCCGAAGAGGGCAGGGGTACGTATCCAGTATATCATGAATGTCCCTCGAGATAGCTGAGTTGTTATTTACTCGGCGTAAATCACGTATGGCCGCCGTGGAGTCTGTATACATTTGTAAAGTAGTGCCTCCAGGGGCTTAATGAAAAGCAGGAGCTAGTGCTTGTAAGCCATGCATCCCGTATGGCTGGAAGCTCGGCCAACATAGACGGCAGGGTGCGGCTAATTCTTCGGCCCATGACTGCGAGTGAGCGTTGTCCATATGACTTTGAGCCTTCCCCTAGGCAGCTGGGCGTGGACGGGGGTCGCCGATAGAGAGAACTGCCGAGGTTTTATCCGGTCAAACGTCGCTGAAAAGCGCTCTTGCCTGAGCATTCGAGGTGGGCAGCACCCGGCGAGACGGGCTGTCTCGGCCGTTGAAGCTAGGGTCCGGATTTATGAGCCCCCTAAGCGAGAGGTAGATTTGGAGTTTAGGATCGCATCGCAAGTTAGCGGTGCAGCTCAGCATACCGTGAAATTTCACGGTATACGCACTTCACCCGTAGCACCCACCGGGCAATGCTGCCAGATTTGGCGAGTTGTCGCTCAACTGGCGACTTTTAGAGGCTCGTGGCAACTGAAATTTGAATATGGCGACTTGGCTATTTCCTGGCTCCTTTGGGTGCTGCTGACTATTTATATATTCCCGCGCTCTTTCGATACCTTTCATTAAAAAAAGAGACTTATTTGGTGGTTCAGTGAGTGACAGAAAACTGGAAGCCGATCAGAACAAAACAATGGGGACGATTTGGCAAAGCCTACAATAGGGCCCAGTGAGTCAGTGCCACCCTAAACACATCAACAGACACCGCTACTTACCCGCACAACGGCCTCGCAATCAGGAAGCTGGAAACTAAGATGGAAACGGCCACTAGACTCATCCGGAGGGTGTCCACCAGGCATTCGGGGATGAAGGAAGCAAGTCTGCTCCGGCTCGTCCAGTCATTCGCAGTCAGTCACGTAGCCTATGTAGCGGCTTTCCCCGACTGGAAGGCGGCGGAGCGCAAGAAGCTCGACGCCATCATCCGCAAGGCGTATAAGGCGGCACTTGGGCTATACACGCACACCAGCACGGACAAGTTCCTCGAGCTGGAAGTTCACAACACTCTCGACGAGATATCCGAGGCCCAGGGCACGGCACAGCTAACGAGACTAAGGCAAACGAGAGCGGGACGCGCGATCCTACAGCGGCTCGGGCACCAGGGACAAGGAACCCAGGACGGCGCGGAGCGAGCCTCGCTCCCGCGGGACCTGCTCCGCAACCTCCACGTGCCACCCATCCCCCGGCACATGCATCCTGGGCACAATCAGGAACGACGGCTAACCAGAGCCAAGGCATTCACGGCAACACACGCGACAGACACCCGGAGCATACTACGTGGACGTAGCCAAGTACCCGGACCGGCCCAACACGCACGCCGCGGCGGTGGTAGCAGCCACCACCGGGGCGCTGTACACGGCCGGCAGCGTCAGGGCCAAGAGCACGGACCAGGCCGAAGAGATGGCGATCGCAATAGCCCTTGCGAACCCAGAGTGCACCACAGTGATCAGTGACGAGAGACAGGCGATCTCGCATTACGCTACGAATAGTGTCTCCCTCAGTGTTGTGAGGGTGTGCGGGGCCCGTTGAGCACGGGTGAGAACCGCCACGAGGTGGCGGACCGGGCGGCGCACGCGCTCACCAGCCGCGGCACGAGCCCGAGCCCCCAACTTGCGGCGGAGGAAGACGACGAGGTGGTGCCACTCCTCCTCCTCCTCCTCCTCCTCGTTCTTCTTCTTCTTCTTCTTCTTCTTCTTCTTCTTCTTCTTCTTCGTCTTCTTCTTCGTCTTTCTTTCTTTCTTTCTCTATTTATTTTGTTTCAATTTTGACTAATTTCCAATCTCGATTCCTCAAAAACAAGAAGAAAAAAGCTTCCAAAATTTTCTAACTTTCCTTGAATCATCCACCTAGGCAGCAATCTCATTCGAATTAGCAACTGATGTTTGGCCGATCCCCTGATTGGGTATGCGCCATTTTGTGAAGGAACAACAACAACAACAACAACTCACCACCTACAAGGACACCCTGGAGTGGTACCGGACTAACCGGCGGACGCTACCCCCACCCCACCCTAAGCTGACGCGACGCGAAGCAGTGGTGTTTAGGCAGTTGCAAACACGTGCGCTGATGACTCCAGTGATAGCTAAACACATATGTGTACCCCAGTGATGTGTGTGTGTGTGATGTGCAAGAAGGACAGGGCCACGGTGGCCCACATCCTGTGGGACTGCAGAAGACACCCGAGCGAGGCCAGTGCAGCAGAGACGTTCCCGCCTTACCTTGTCAGTGCGGCGGCATGCAAAGACTACGTGATACAACACATGGCCGTCCAGCAAGTGTCGGACGCCCTCGAGCTCCAACGCCCGAAAGTGTCACCCCCACCCGGGGGTAAGGCATTAGTAGGTGACGGAAGCCGAGTGGCCGGCTGACACGACGTGAGGCCGCGTCGCGTTTGCAGGACAAATAAAGACGTTTTCTCTTCTTCTTCTACCCGCACAATGCGAAACTTGTCTGTTTATATAACCATCCCCCGCCTTAAGAATCATGTCGAGGGCTTTAAGCAATGCTGTCAATTTAAAGTGTGACTTTTACGCAGTTCACGGGCGCTTGAGATTCTATGCACAGGGAACGAAAAAATATATGATGGCTTATAATAGGCCCCGGAATCCAAGGAAGCAGCGAAAGGTGAAAAACATGGTTCGGCAAGCCCACATTCTATGATCATTCATGTTTTTTGAGTACGTTACTTCAACTTACATATTTTAATTTTCTTAGAAGGCAATTGCGAACACCTGTTGTTTTACCGATCCATCGCAAACGAATAATATTGTGTAACCCAGTTTAACTACTTGTCAAAAGTTCTGCCTTTTTTTCTACGCTGTCCATCGAAAATAAATTACTACCGTCGCTGTGCTCCGTATGGCGATTAAGTTCTTTTCAAACGTTGGGTTCAAAGGGGCGACTTTTCTTGCTACTTTCGGCAATCTCCCGGCAACTTTGTTCTGGGGACCTGGCAACCCTGTCACCGGGTCATAAGAGGCGCCTTGGTACAAGGCCGAGAGTGAGCCAATGAAAAAACTGTGGTTGATTCCTGTCATAGGAATCAGTGAAACGCGAAAGTGAAATGTGCAGCGAAATCTGGAGCTGAGCATGATTTGCGGGTCGGCGGCTGTCTTGTGGGTGTGCTTGACGAGCGACGTCCTGCTGGCAGGTCTCTTCGGCAAAAGTGTACTGGCGTCATTTCCGTGATGGATATGACGTCAGTGAAACCTTGGTGTATCGCGACTTAAAATACTTTCGTGTTAAAATATAAAACACGAAAACGAACCACCCGAAGCATAACGTACTCCTTAGTAGAAAAGCTTGCTTCCTCACAAGAAGACCCTGTGTGCAGGGGTGCACCCTTTACAGGCCGCTTGCTTTGCTATGCTGGCTTCACTTCCGCGACGGATATGACGTCACCGAAATGTTGGTGTCTCCGGGAATGAAACAATTTCGGGTTAAAAAAAGTTTCCAGCGCGGGATTCGAACCCGCACTGTTAGGCGACACTAGCATTGCGCTCCATCCGGCTAAGCTGCGGCCACAGGTACCAACATGAAATGCATATGCCGAAGTCTACCCTGTGATGTCGTCCATTGCTACTCACTCGTTGGATTTCAGCAGTCCGAACTGCTAAGCTGAACATATCTCGAATAACGTTTGTGCCGAAAGCTTCCACCTAGCTCTCATAAATACCTGATCACCAACGGCTGAAACTTTCATTGGGCGATAAAAGCGACAGAAGTGTGTCGTCATACTTCAGACCGCCTGTTGTTTATCTTGCGCAAGATGGGTTTCACGTACGTTGGTTTTATGCAGTACGATTAAAGATTTCGTTGTTAATAATTTTTTTTTACTTAGATTACCTTCGCTGACTCTTCTGCTTTAATTTGCCTTAGAATTTCTGGAGGCCTCGCACAAGCATATGCAGCTTACAACTCTAGTTAAGCGAAGTCAGCGAAAGCTCGTAAGCCAAGCACACGTCGCATTTGCACTAGTTCAGTTAGTTTGTCTTCGTAGACTTTTGTGCAGTACAAACAAAATAATGCCACATTATTTCGGGTACAAACCTTGTCAGGGCTCAGTAAAGCATGTTGTTGGGCAAGTTGTTCTTCATACTTGGAGACAAAACTGCGCGCACGGACACGACAGCAAAAAAGAAGAAACATGAAGAAGAAGACTGTAGGGTTTAACGCGCCGACGCAACGCAGGCGATGAGGCGCGCCGTAGTGGAGGGCTCCGGATTAATTTTGACCACCTGGGGATCTTTAACGTGCGCCGAAATCTCGTACACACGGGCGTTTTTGCTTTTCGCCTCCATCAGAAAAGCGACCGCCGCGGCCGGGAATCGAACCCGCGACCTCGTGCTCAGCAGCGCAACGCCTTAGCCACTGAGCCACCGCGGCGGGTAAAAGAAGAGACATACTGCACTCGTCCTGTTTTTTTTTTTTTTTTTTCGCTATCCCGTCCGTGTGCGCAGTTTTGCGTCTAAACTTGTCAGGGCTCAGTTTTTACTGTGCGATTGAACAGCAACGAGCCGGCGGTGGTCGGCCGACTGATTTCGTCGGCACTAGTCGCACAGTCACGTGAATCCCACAGAGTTCGCGTCATAGAAAACGTCACGCGGAATCGATAAGGAGGATGCAGAAGGAAGAACAACACTTTAAAATTGGTATTTCTTGTAATACGTTCACGTAAGCGCAACCACAGTGGTCCAAACATTACCTAGGGACTCCAGGCTTTAATCTGCACAAGTATTGTCACAATGTTTACAAATCACTTCAGTGTCTCTTTAATGCCTATGTGTTCTGTTCCGCTGAAGGTCCTTCAGAACAGTACCGCTGCGGCAAGGCAGTTTTATTCTTTCCTTTCTTTTCGCGTGGGCTTTTCTTTCTTTACAGCACCTGCTATGTACAGTGAAAATCTTTGCTGGAACATCACCCCGGACGAGCATTGACACAAGGAATAACGAAAGACGCTGCCATTTCAACTGCAGCAATCTTGTACACAAAATTGAAACAAAACAAACTGACTTTTGTTTTTCCTCTTTTTCTTGCTTTTATTCGCACCGATATCCTGTGGCAGCGTATATTTAGCTTATTTAATAGACAAACTGAAGTTTAGAGACAAAACATACGGGTAAACAAACGTTGTGTAGGAATATGTAGGATTTTTTTCAATAAGATATGCAAAAGGTTGGCACACGGTGTCTTAGAGAAACACTCGCCAAAAGTTTTGACGAGTGTGACCCTTAGTTAAAGTTGCCCAGAGCGGATATCGCCACAACAATTAATTATGATCCCACGTCTTGCCAATTTGTCATTAAAAATGCGATAGCAAAATTACAACCAATAGTGCGTTCTCGTTAGTTGGATCGAGCTCGACGAATGTAGGCTCGTAAGCGTGTTCTGGGTCAGCAGAAACGTGTCCCAAGTGATGAATAAATAAATGAGCAATATTGCGAAAACCCGAAGCTGTTGCTTATTTTGTCGATGCTCCTCCCTGAGCGTGACGCCGCAACCAAAATCAGTGCCGCGCGGTTCGTTGCGTCTGCGTGTGAGATCAGTTTTTTACAAACACCGACCGCTTGGTCTGTACAGTAACATTTCTTCTCTATGACACATGCCGTTAATGCGTCCCCGCAGGATTTTCGACGCTTTTGAGGACGCGAACGCGTGAGCCCTCCCGATACGCGTCTTTTTGATAGCAGAGTGAACGCGCGACGAAGTTCAGCTAAGTGTTACAGACGTGTACACCTGCCACCTCTAAAGATAGTGCACGCCCCGGGAGGAGAGTGGACCAAGGCGTAAGCTGAGGAGGATCACGCGACTGAACACGCATTGTAACGGCCGCGCTCTTCCATTCTGGAAAGTCTACGTTGAAGACACGCTTTTAGCAGCTGCTAGAGACAAGCCCTCGGAGCGGCGGAATGCCCCGTTGCGTCTGTCATTCGCGTCGAACGCAGTTATACGAGAGGGCGCGCAATCGAATACGTTTATCAAAAGATCATAGCGTCAAAGTGCGCGGCGGAAGGCAATGGCGTGCAGCAGCTCGAGCAGCGGCGCCCCCACGTCGGCGCCCTGCTCCTGGCAGTAGCCGTCCACGTCATCCAGCTCCACGTCGTAGGCCGCCAAACACAGGTTGGGGAACTGGCTCAGGATTCGCGACACCTGCAGCAGCAGCAGGACGAGACCACTCTTGCTCGGTATACCTCCTAGGACGAGAAATTGGCAAGGCGGGGGCTGACTATCAAAGGTCCAACTAGCCCCCTCCAACGTGTCCTTAGCTCTTGCTCGCCTGTCACACGGAATTAACACCCGGGGCTCACTTGCCTTCTCGAAGATGGTGTCCCGGTCGTCGAATGTATAGAACACGTAATCCGTCTTCACGTAGCGGGACACGCTGTCATTGTTCGTCTCGGCGTGGGTCTCCTTCAGCAGCGCGCACACCTGCAATGAACAGGCAATAGTGCAGTCAAAACTTATAGGTTGTATTGCCTGGCGAAGCACGCATGCAGGCAACCACGCGAGTGCACCGTCACTGGTTTCGTCGGGCTCCGCGGGATGGCGGTACTTGTCCGTGCTAAGCTCATTATTTCTGTTGGATGTTCCAAACTCTGCCCCACCGAACGCGAAGTAACGCCTCGAGTCCAATGTGAGTGCAATTAATGACATCTCTGCTGACACCACCACTGAGAGCCGGGCTGAAACGGAGCAGACCACGCACGCCAGTGCTTTTTCCCTGCTGCGAGCCGGTGCAGTGGCACAAGCTACGCCATGTCCATGGCGCTTCGGCCATGTCCGTGGCGGTTTCCAGTGTTGCCAAGCGAATAATTGATGGCTAAACTTTTAAGTCAATACCACCTATAACGTAGTGTCGCGCATGCGTGCAAGCGCCTGCCATGTACACAGCAAATCAGCAATCAGACAAAAGATTGCCCTGCTGGTATAAGACTCAGGTCTGTGATCGAATAACTTCAACCGAATAATATTAACAGTAATAATATCAATGATTACCGTTGCAAATAAGATATATTGCCACGTGCATACCGGTTAAGCCTAGCTATCCCTTGTTTGAGGTGTGTCCAACGTGTTGGGAATGTCGACAATCCAATCTCTTGCCTCGGGCGATCTCTAATGTTGGAGGGAGGCAGTGCTCCGTGGGCACCCAATAGCTAGAAGACGGCGGCGTAAGAAGCGCGCGCCTTACGCTCGTGTGCCTGAGTCAGCCATCTTTGCTGCGACCCGACGTCCAGGCAACCCGGTTAAATTGCCTCTTAATAGGTGCATCATTGTCCTGCTGCTTACACTTGCGTCTACAGAGGCACAAAAGTACAGTATACTCGCGACAACTGAAACTCGAAGGGACCTTAGGATTTTCTTTGAGTTCTCAGAAGTTTGAATTATCAGAATTTGTCATAAATATTACTTGGGGCAACATACCAACTTATGTTGTAAGGCAACATTCACATATAATTATAATACAACATTCACACGCGATACTGAAATGTTATCCACATTGTGAAAGAAAAAATCACGAATGGGCGACTGCCTCGTCTTTGCTTGAGAATTCCAAACAAAATTTTCAATGCCAGCTAGGGCAGACAGTTTTTGGCAACAGTTTGGTTGGCAAGATTTTTCTGCCCTGGTCAAGTACTTGCGGATCTCAAAAATGTGCTGAAAGGATGATATTATGCAGAATCGGCAAATTCAGCATATTTTTCGGCAAGGACAAGGAAAAAGTACGAATTAGCCGAAGTTACGCAATGAAGCAGTTTGAATTAAGCAGCTTTAAAATACTTTGAAAACATAGCGGGTCAACGAAAATAATTTTAAAATTTGTTTGAATTAATCGAAAGTTTGAATTAGCCGAGTTTGAATTATGGCGAGCCTAATAAAAGATGGCGACTGTGGAAAGAAGTTTTAGAGACGGTGTCTCGCGACAACCACGAAGCCTAGCTATCAGGGGAACTATAGCTCCGTAATAGCGGGCGGTAGTTTTTCCGCCTGAACCTCCTTTCCTGCGCGTTTTGTTGTGTGCCTTGGTGCATGCGTTGGTGTGCGCGTATGGCTGCTCAGGGCAGTCTGCTGCGCGCGGCCTAAGAGCCCGAGAGGCGCAGCCGATCAGGATTAGCAAGCGGTTGGCATCGATGAAGCTAAGTGCGCAAGCGAGCAAAAGCAAAGGTTTTCGTGCTTCAGGACACCTCAGCTAGCAGGACACTATAGTCGTTGCACTGCTATGATGTGAAGAAAATGTGCCACGATATCTCCAAGAAAGACGCCGAATGCAGTTGTCGCAGCAATCCTGGCGTAACGTAACTGCAGCCTCGCTCGGTGCGTGGGAAAGTCTACCGCGCGTTCGTCCGTGCCGTGGGCGACAGCTGGCCTACAGGTTTGACTCGGCTGGCAGTTCATTGATATCGTTGCTGTTATAAGTTCTAGCTCTCGCACTGGTTTGGGGCGGAGGGGCAGACATGAGAAGGAACCGCAGCTGAGAATTTGACGCATTACTTTCGTCAGGTGTCCACTGACAGACAGAGAGGAGGGGAAGGAGTGGTACCTCTGGCAGGGAGACGTAGTCGTAGCCGACGACCGAGACGACGTTGCCGTACAGCGTGTCCCTGTAGTTCTTGATGGCGCCCAGGCTGAGAGTGAAGCACCAGCCACGCGAGGCGCCGCCCCCGTCGCCCACCGCCTGGCGCAGCGACCACACGCGGCTCAGCGACTCGCGCTGCGCACGGGGGAGGACGCCACGAAATTGCGAACCTTGGTCTCAAGTTGTCTCACGCTTAAGCAATACAAAAGTGTGTCTATAAACGCATGCATGACACCGCGGGTGATGTGTTGCGAAATAAGGTACTTTTTTGGCGAGAAGCACTAACTAGAGTTACAAAGGCCAGAGTTATTGAAGGTTCCTTCCACGTTGTGTTGATGCCTCGCCGATGTTTTGGCGAGAGAGGGGGAAGTCTTCCTCTGCGATCTGCGTTGGTGCCTGATTTGGCGGCACTGATTGCACGACGACGACATTTTTAACTGGTTTTCCAATCTGTATTTTCGAAGGTACAAGATATAGCGAGTCTTTACAGACTCAAGCTGACGTTGGCGAGGTAAGAAATAGAAAGAGAGTAGTCTTAACCAGCTAAGACTGCGCACGCGGCACCCCCGTCAGGAACGAACCCTGGCTTAAGACAATCCAGGTGTAGAGATCCTCCCTAGCCGAACATGGCTACCTCGGCAGTACGCCGACCGTGCATGGCACACTATACCCTGAGGATCCGACCCCGAGACCTCGTGTCTCGTGGTTTTAGTAGGTCAGTATTTTTTTCGAACTACGCGCACCGACAGATCCACGTATGATCTTCGCAAGACAAGCGCCGCCACTGTAGCAGCACAGGCACACGGTGTCTTTTAGAGAAAAAAAAATCCATAATGGCGAAACAAAATACGCGAATGTATCATGTACAAGGTTCTCTTAGCACTAAGTGTAGGATCTTTTTAACGTCCTCCCCGAAACCCACGGTTTTAGGTTTTAACTAGAAACAATCATACCCATTCTTTCATTCTTTAGACGTTGACATCGCACTCTTCTGAGGACTTGGTTACATGAATTGTGCGGTACATTCTACCGCTCTGCTTGTGCCACATGTGGGCATTCCAAGATGTTACGACACTTTTTAGGAAAACATTTTCGGGCCGACGCGGCGATCGTCTGCCGCGTCTGCCGATCGTCACTGCGCAGGCGCGCAGCCTGCTGAAATCTCTGGCGCAGTATCGTTGTCCACCTTTCCCCCCCTTTATAATCATTGCCCATTAGTATCAGTGGCGTAGTATTAATGTCCACCATTGACCTCCATCGGCTTGCTGTTGTTTCTGGTGCAATATTGTAAAGTGGCGGCAGGTCTAATAAGACAACCGATGATTAGTGGTGAAGCGATCTATTCCCAAAGAGGATGAATCTATTTACAATGCGGCAATGACAGCTCGAGCTGAATCTGGGCCACCCAGTGCTTCACCGTCGTCGGCGTGGGTCCCCTCGAGCAATGTTCGAGCGTCCACTTCTGCTTCCCGTAACAATATCATCGTCCCCCTTTCCCCACTCTAGTTATCACGGCGCCGTATACAGTACAAGCTCATTATTTCGAACCGCACGGAAACCCCAACTGGGTTCGAGTTAAAGTTCTAAAGTAAAGAATAGTTACAGTATACTGCGATTGGGATGCGCTGAGGCGTCAACAATTTGACGCTAGAAGATTCTGTGACTGCCGCCAGCCTTTTACCCTCGAAGGAGACAGCCAGCACGGTTTGGTCTAACCATCCAATGTATCGGAGGCGCCTTCTTCCACACTCAAGAAGAGACGGGCTTCGTTTGAACCGAACGAGATTTCCGAGTGGACAGGCGTCCCGGCACTTCGTCAACCCCTCCTAATCACCACTGGCAGTGAAAAGTCGGCGCTCCTGACCCGCGAAATGATGTTCTCCTTTGCCAGCAAGCCACACCCCACCCCACTCGCGCACGTACAGACGTAGTCCACAAGTAATACGCCTCCCGGAACGTCCACCAGTGGGGATTTAAAATGGTTTCACCCAACTTTAACTTATCTCTCTGTTCTTGTCTCGTTTCCGGAGCCGACGGAGCCTCCTGTGTGATCACAGGGTGCGTTGGTCTGACCGCGTGGCTGGCGCGGGCGTACACGCGTTCGAATTAGCGAATTTATCAATACATAGGCTCCTATAGAGCTTGGCAGATCAAATCGTATAGTTAAAATCATCCGTAAATTTGAGTTTTGCAAGCTCGAATTAACGAGTTTTTACTGTATCAGATTCAGCCGCGCTCTCGCATCGGCTGCCTGATCGCAGCGCTGATGCACTTCCGCGGACGCCTTTTGAGCACGGCTGATAGCGGACGGCTAGTATCAGCGTAAAAATAGAAAATGACCCAAATACATTATCGCGTTAAAACAATAACTTGCAAAACTACGAATACGTCAATCATCATAAGCAGCATATACGTCCAGATAACGTAAGTTGAGCATATCCGCAAAACAAGATGCACGACAAAAGAACAGACATGCGACATACGTTACTATACGTAAACGGCACAGCACAGCCGAAATGAATCTGTCAAGGAATGTAGCAATCTGTGTTTCACAGCTTGGTTGAATGTTCAGATTGCGACGTAGAGAGATCAACAGTTTAAATAATAGTGCACTCAGATAGTCTCACAAACAGTAGCACACTTTGCCTCTGACCCAATGGGCATTGCTTTTATTTTTTGGTATGAGGTCACCTAACATGTGCAATCGCACATTCATGCGTTCCATCCTCACCATGAAAACGTCGCCTTCGAGGGCATTTTCGAACGGCAGGTACGGGTTCGCGAAGCGGACCGAGGGCATCGCGTCTAGGCTGAGCTGCTGCGTCTCGAAGATGACCTTGTCCACCAGCCTGCGAACACGCAAGTAAATTTAGTGCCCAAGAGTGTGAAGAAGAAAGACCTGCGAAGCTGGACGTGGTGCAAGGAGCGCACGAAACAAAACGCGCTTGTTTGTGATTTGCGATTGAGCATACCTCCTAGCTAACCACCTGAGTGAAACTTCGAAGGACTACAGCTTAACTTATAGGGAATAAACACGGGGCTGTCCGTTTGTCTACCGCATCGTAGGCATCTTACTGTCTGGGTAACACACAAACCCAAACCGCTCGATCACGCGGGACAGCCGTCAGGTCGCATCGGGCCGTGAGACGTGCACGTGGACATTTCTCACCAGAACAACGGGCATGTCGTCGGTGAGCGCGTGAAAACTGGCTGCACGTGCACGCCGCCCCCCCCCCCCCCTCCCCTCCCTACCCCCCCCCCCCCCCCACCTGTTATGCACGTATAAACAGGCGTAGCGTGACGTGCGCGTGCTTAGACGTGAAGATGTTGTTGGACAAACTGTCGCTCCAGAAGCCCTTGCGCTATACGGGAAAGACCCCGACCAGAACTTCACACCTGGAAACCTTCAAAAAAAAAAAAAAAACACACACACACACACAAAAACAAACAAACAAACAAAAGCACTAGCTCTTTGGTGCGAAGAATTTTTGTTCTACGTCCATTTATCCACGCGCGGTATATGTTGAGGCCCAGGCGTATAAGGCTTAGCTGTAAAAACGCCGAAAAGAAAATGCTTCAACTCAAATGGAATGCCCCTACACGTTAGTGTTTGCAATTATACGTCAAACCAATTATCTCGTTAAACCCACTCAGAGCGATTCCGGCCGTGAAAGCCGGTTATCCGGATTTCCGGATTTTCAGCAACAGATAATCAGTATATCCGGTTTCCGTAGCGGTGAACCGTATAATCGAATATTTGAACGGTTGGGTGGGAAACAAATTCTGCATCAAAGCAGCTACGGAAAACAATTTGCTTCCAAAAAGCGATGGCGAAACGGTGACGTCATAAAATCGGCGCCAAAAAACCTGCTCGGCTTCGCAAATACATCTTTCCTGCTTAACCGCGGCCGCTGTGGCTCAGTGGCTAAAGCGTTGTGGGGGTAAGCCCGTGACGGACCCAGTTCAATTCCCGGCCCGGGTCTCCACTTTTGCGATGGGGCCCGGTGAAAAGCGCGAAGGCCTGTGTGTTCGAGATTTAGGTGCATGCTAAATATCCCCAGGTGGTCAAAATGAATCCGGAGCCCTCCTCCACCACGGCACGCCTCATCGCCTGCGGAGCGTCGGCGCGTTAGGCATCGCAATCAATGAATGAGCGTTTCGTTTATAAAACAGAAATCGGGATATTGGAATATCCGGATTAAAAAAAACCGGTTAAAGGTACGCTAATCGATAACTTCGGTTCTTCGTTTATCCGGCTTTCAAATTCGAATAATCGGTCAATCGAATAACCGGATAACCGGTTTTGCCGCAAAACCGGTTTTTATCGCCCGCCTACTACACGTATGGCTATCACTAGTTAAAATAACGCTCTGGAACGATAGCGAAGCGGTGTAGAAATGGGCGTACGGACGCAAAAGCGTACAAAAGCCGAGATGGGCAATTGATAATTTGTACGCCATGCAATCGGAATAATGCGCATGCAACGCGTCATGCCTTTTTGGAACGATTGGTGAGATGGCAATAAACAATTGGTGCAACACGTTTCGTTGTGTTAAACAATATAAATGATATATACTAGTGTTGCATAGCTTGGAAATTGTCTAACACAATCTGTGAGCTGGCGCTATTGACCGCCACTGCTTTGTGGTTCTTTCTCGTTTAATACGAATATAACCTGAAAAATACTTGTAATAGCATGCACAGTCATGAACAAGTGGAATGCGAACACGTAAATGTGAGCCAGAACAGGAAAAATTGACAAATACTGTTCGTCGAGGTCCAATAATGGCGCGCTTTTGGTATATTTTGAAAGCCGCATTTCCCAATTTTGTTACTGTTATTATTCCATGCATGAATTTGACTTAATCCACCAGATTTAAAGGAAAATACCAAGGTGAAGATAGTTTCCGCTAAGTAGAATATTATTTCCTTCGCATGAATTTGACATGCATGGAAATAAATCGCGCTGTCTGTGTGTTCTGGTTCATATTTTCATGTTCGTGTTGATTTGTACATGCCTGTACATCAGAGGCCGAATGAAATCAGAACAAAATACAAACTTGCGCGCTAACTCGCGGTAGAAATGGACAGACGCCACCGACCGAGCTTTTCTTAGTAACGCGTGAAGTCGTGAGGGGCGCGTCTAATCTGACGCGCGCTATTTTGACGGCGAGCAAGCGTTTCGCAATTGTAAGAAAAAAAATGCTATTTGGACGCATCTCTAGAAATTTCAACTTTGAGACGATGACTTATAACAAAATGTTGCCTTGTTTCTGTTATTGGCAAACGTACAGCTAGGCTGTCTGTAACGCTCCACCGGTAAATCTGAATCTGCACCACAATCGGGTAGTTGCAGAACGGAGTTCGAAGTAAAGCACCCAACCGCGGAGGGGAATTTAACCTAACACACACCAGTTCAAAAGCCTGTTACGCCCGCTCGTTGCGACACATCGTACTGTGTGCTGCAGAAACTGATTCATGATATACATTCTTAAGTAACCAATCAACGCGGTTGAAATAACAAACTATTCATTTATTCCATAGCATAGTGCAGTAGCTACGCCCCTAATTTTTTTTCCAATGCCTGCTGTCGTAGGCTTGCCTAGCATAAGTTACGCTACAGTATCTTTTCAAGGTTTAGCATTCCCCTACAGTCTGATTTGGACATACGTGAAGTTTCGAGTGTACCCTTACGTGGATATGTTTTTAATAGACTCCGCGGTGGAATTTATGGACGCCGAAATCCTCAAAAGAAGCGAGATATCGTCAGGGTGAATCCTGTGCAGATCCTGAAAAAGAAGAAAAAAAAACATTAGCTGTCAATCCTGGCATTTTATGAGCATGAGAGGAACTAAGAAGTTGCGGAAAAACTCTTCGAGTACACTTAATGTCTGATTGCCGAACGGGTATGACGGCATTGTGGAAGCCACCATGTTCGTTGGCACCGCGATAATCAAGAATGGCCCCAGTGAAGAGTTTCGAAATAATAATATATACTAGAGAAAAATCTGCCACTAGTGTGCAAGCGAACCACAGTTCGGCGAGCGTGCAGTCAAATACCGCGTAGGAGCGTTCCACTTGTCTTTGACATGGCCCATGAACGCGCTGAGAAGTGTTCTGTGGCTGCAAAAGCGCACAATAATACGGAGCTCGAAAAGTCCCATTTCTATGGAATTTTTAAAGCTTTACGCAAGATGAACAAGAAGAAAAGCGTTACCCTTTCGTGTTGATTTTTGCTTCGAGAACAAAAGAAAGCCACGTGGCTAGCCAATCCAAGTAGGCCTTGCAAGGAACATTGCTAGCTGCTATGTCTGCGGCCATGACAGCACGCGCTGGCAGATACAGATCTTCATATAGTGAATACAGTCAAACCTGGATATAACGAGGTGACAAAAAATTGCATTTTTTCGTAACATATGCATCATGCATGTTTCGAGTTAAAGCTCACGTGAATGAAGCAAAAACGAAATTAACATGCTAGACATAAGTGATGCTGAACTCACCCTTTGTTCAAGGATACACTTCACACTGACAAACTGCTAATACCCGAATTCAAAAACGTCTCTGAGTATCACTTTTGCCTTTTGATACTTTTCGGTGCCTTAGCACATTTAAAGAACCAAACTTATTCTGGAAAGGCACGTTTTTGCGAACTTGATGCTCTTTTCTGCACTCAAACTTGTTGAGGCGGTGCTAGCTGGGACACTGTGTACCGGGCGGGGACGTTCTTCTTTCTCGCCGGCGGAGAAGTCATTCAAAATTGCGGGCGTGTCTTGAAAAGAGAAATCTTTTCGTTTTCAGGCAGGAGCACTCATCACCCACGAACCCATACCACAGATATCGGCGGAGACGACACGCCGACAGGCAGTCAAAGCACCTAACCGGCACCGAACTCACACGTGGAAGCACACGGGATTTGCGGTATGGGCGAAATTCGCTAAATTAGTGCATTTCGCCTTTTGATTTTTAAGGAAAACGGAAAAAAGATTAACTCATCAGCTTAGCGAATTCGTTCCATCCAGGTTAACCATCGCAATTCCTTCGTTGCATAGAGGTCGCAAACACAGGAGCTTTAATGAAGGTGGAAATGGGGAAATAAAAAAACTTCGTTAAATACAGGAATTCGCTTCATAGAGGTTCGTTACATCGAGATTTAACTGTACTATTTTGAAACACTATGGGCCTCAGCGCTGGCAGGGAGTACGGCGGTGCTCCCCGGCTCGCCGGTGACTGCTGCCTCACCGGATGAGACAGCAGTGACAGTGCGAATCTAGCATTTTTCTCTCCGCTACAGAGCTGCTTGTTACGGCATGTCTAGCCTTGCTGTAAGGGCATAAACTGTGCTATTTATTTTTTAACTAGACCATAATATGCGATCTTTTAATGAAGTTTGAGACCAATAAAGGCAAAGGTTTCTACTAACAGTTCTTAAAATTGCCTAATTTATTGTTGTAACGCCCTGCAAGTATAGCGCACAATAACCAATGACGCTTACATAAGAGCGTGCCGTTTTTCATTGGTATGCTCGTTTTTTCCGTGCACAGAAAGAAATACCGCCGTTTTGTGGCCTCTTGTATCCGTAATTGGTACATGATGGCATTATTTGCTTTCAGGCGGAAGGTGGTTATTCTGCCAGCTGTGTGTAACAATTACCACAGACGTCATTGGAAATTCTATGCGAATCAGGCGATGCGTGCGCAGCGCTGAGCCAAATCTGGCCGCAACATCTTGATTTTGCCTGCACGCTGTCCACTGATGAAGCTACAGTCTGCAAGTTCAAGAGATGTAATTGAAAGTTATGAGATGTACCTAAAGCAATGTTTTTCTACGGCCCGTCTCCTCTCGAGAGGCCGTAGTTCTTCAGTACCGTGGTTCTTCAGTACGTGGTTCTTCAGAGTACGTGGTTCTTCAGTACGTGGTTCAGTACCAGAAGGGATGTGTCGCCCTGGATGTGTCGCCCACATGCACCCGCTATTTGCAATGGCTTGGCCATTCTCTATGTGCACGACATCTACCGATCAGACAGAAAATAAACTGTGCTTGCTTTTTAGGTAGTATGGTGCTTCCCTTAAAGAACGCCTTTGTGTTATTTAAGAGATTTAAGCGATTCTGTAACACGTTAATTACTTCGGTGGTTCGTTTGTTAGTTAAACTTCCCGCCGACAGACGGCGGGCAAATCTTCATTTCCCAGAACCAGGGTGGAAAATCAGGAGTCACTTCTTGAGACGTGTGCCTACGGGCAGTTAAGACTTAAATTGTTCCAGCAGCCTTGTCTTCGAATGCCACTGGCTTAGGAGGCAGCGAGAGCGCACCTGGCAGGCTGGGACGGCTCGCGACAAATCCGGCTCCCTCCGGGCGGCCAGTTCGACGCCGCTGAGCGCGTGGTCGACGAGGAATCGCGAGGCGGCCCTCACCACCGGGGACCTCGCGGCCGCCTCCTCGGTGAACAGCGACACCGGAAGCGACACGTAGCGCTTCACGGGCGCCTTCACCCGGAGGAAGTCCTGGAAGGCGTCCTCGTCTGCACCGAACAGCAGCGTGCATCGCTGTCACCATCACGGCGGATCACCAGGGCCCGTTCACAACTGTCTTACACATGCAGGAATGTTCGAATTCAGTTCCCCACAGCAGCGATACCTCGGCTGTAAGCCACGTCCTTGAAGAATCTATGTATTGGTTTATACCAACTAGGGTCCTTTCAAACTTGCCGAAATTAGCTACTGAAAGCCGTTTTTAGAGCGCAGCTCTTAAGCGCCCGCTGCAGTGGCTTCGCGGCATCCCTTGCCGTCACCGTCGCTGTAACTTAGAGGGTGAGGAGGACACCGAAGATAGAGCGAAAAGGAAAACTGGACGCACTGCAAACTGGGCTATGAACTCACGCAAATTTAGCTATACGAACGAGCCTTATGTCCTTCCCTGTAACAATCTCCATTCAGGTGGGGATGCCGCTTAGGAGAGAGAAGTAGTGCGTTGTGACGCTATAGTGAGCGCCGATAGTTGGTGCTACTGCTGCGGGTGTGATGGCCCTGGGTAAGAAAGCTGTCAACGACGCCAAATCTGGAAGGTCGCGCTCATTACAGCTTTGGTGTTACGAGAGACGCCAGCGGGGAGCGGACCGCGTTCACGCATTCACGGTGCAAGCCGGGAACGGTGTTCCTCAAGCGTTCCACAAGCGTTCCTCTGGCGTTCCACAAGCTGAGCTCGTCGCAACGCAACCAACCGTCTGCCGTACACGCCCCGGAGCAGGACCGAAGTGATCGCACCTTTGCCGAAGCGACCCGCCAGCAGGACGTCGGTCTCCAAGCACACCCACAAGACAGCTGCTGACCCGCAAATCATGTTCCCTTCGCAGCAGCGGACCGTGACTTGACCAAACGATTCGCTGACAACAAGTTCGGTTTCGTTCGCACGGTGTGCGAGCGCCTGTGGTTTCAGTCGTATTTACGCAATGCTCCGGCGCGTGTAATCCAGTTTCTAATGTTGATGCCTCTAGCGGTGCCATGCTGATAAAATATAAATAGCGATGTGCAAGTTCATATCGACGCAGAATAAATATTCAACTGCTCCTGTGAAGGCACATTTCACTTTCATGTTTTACCGTTTCCTATGAAAGAGGGATCAACCACATTTTTTTATAATTCCTAATCCCGTTTATACAATGTTATTTTACAGCTAACGCATAAACAAGTCTTTGAAATATGCACCAAATGACAAAGCAGCCGGCATTCATTCTGGTCTCTAAATCTCCCGCCAAACGTTTAGACTATTGAGGGAGGTGAAAGAGCCTTCTCTCTGTTTTCTGTACTTACTGAGCGCCGCCGCATTCAAGCCTTTTTCCCGGCCTTTTTGTTGGCGCTCTGAACACCTGCACGATGTTGAATCAACTGACTCTAACTCTGACTTACATACCTTTGTTTCTGCCTCACGTACGGACACTTAATTCACCATTCTAGTCATTGACACCATAATTAAAACTACGTCGTGAATTTGAAGAATAAAGAGAGTGTTTTTTTGCTTAGCCCCCATCTGTATTCAGGCTTTTGTGCCAGAATCTCATCAAACGCCTGCATTCCCCAACCGCGTAGTCCAAATATATAAAACACGGGTTCGATTCCCACCAATGACGCCCCAGAAACTCAGTTTCTGACTGGTAAATATCATTATTTTTTAATCTTCTTTCAAGGAGGCCGGTGTTTGCCGCCTTGTGGCACTTCGCTCTCGCCCCTGGCGTCCATCTGCGAATGTAAACGTGTCCCGACTTATTTGACACCACCCGCCCCACTCGCCCCCACTTAGGCGAAATCGCCATCCTTTATACGTTAATAAAGTTTCATTCATTCATTCATTCATTCATTCATTCATTCATTCATTCATTCATTCATTCATTCATTCATTCATTCATTCATTCATTCATTCTTTTTCCTGTTAGACCAAAATATTAGCGTTTATCTAGCAAAAGAAAGGCCATCGTCTTCAAAACATTGCCATGGCTGTATAAGCGGCACGTCGGTATCGTTCTTCCAGGACTAAACTGTGTTTCTCACAATACCACTGTCCTTCGGAAGACTGTATTGAATTTCAGCCCTTTAACAGCTAAATTTTTCCTAAAAAGGTTCTCAATTGTATTAAATTTAAAAATAGGATTTTGAGCGACCAGGTAAATAGGCAAACAAGCAAGAAGTCAATGGCACGTGGCTGTGGGTACAGCCACCACCACCTGGTTGAGGACACACTTACACCAACGATGTATAACCCACAGAAAACAAGCCAACAAGTGGTCGTAAGTGCGGGCATATAAAAGAAAAGAAAATGTTATTTTGTTGGTTTTATGCTGTGAAGTGACACCTGGGATATCAGGTATGAAGTAGTAAAGGGCGGCTACGGAATAATTCAATAACTTGGGGATTTTCAACGTACGCTGAATCTCGACACGCGCGTTTCCGCTTTGTTCATGACAGCCAGTTTTCAGACGGCGGCTACCACACATTCTTAGCCAACTGCTTGGAAAATAAAGTGATATCTCTCTTTCCATCGGAAAAGCGGTCGCCGCGTCCGTTAAGCGCAAAACCTCATGAGATGCCCCAGTCTGTTGCACATATTACATCCGCACATGGGACTAAGGCGGCGATACCTTGCTCCTATATTTTTTTCGTGCATTTTTTATCTGGTTAATCAACCATCGCGGGCACATTGCGCAAGATGAAGAAAACTACCTAAGTACATATATAGGTGCTTCGCATTTAAAGGTGCAGCTTCGTAAGTCAGAACAGCTACAAACTACACGCTTATTGAGGAGGCTTCATGGAACGTAGTCTAGGCCGAATGTAATTACGCAGCCGACATCTTGAGGCTGCTCTTGGTCATAGAACGCCTACGATGTCCGTTTGAGGAAGCCTCAAGCTGCTGCAGCGGAAGTAGTACGTCGCATCGCCAGTCGCCATCATGGCATGAAGGAGGAAACCCTCATTCGTCTGGTCCAGTCCTTCGTAGTCAGCTGAGCCAACTTACGTTGCTCCGCACTTTCACCTACCACGGTCAGCAAAAATCAAAATAGATGCCCTACTGAGAATAGCCTACAAGCAGGCCATCTGCCTTCCGCTTAACGCCTCCGCCTAGTGGTTTGAACCTCTCGAACTGAATAACAGTCTCGACGAACTCATTGAGGCCCAACGGCTACCAGAGCACGATGGTTTACCAAACAGCCAAAGGGGGCGCCACATTTTGGGAACATTGGTCATTAACCACACTTGAAGCGCTATCCCTGAAAAGCTCCTGGAGTGCATCCCTTTCTGCGGACATAGGCCAGGGCCCGAGATTAGCACAAATGCTACACTAACTGCGAGGACGTGGTTTGCTGATTATTTTGGTCACGACGCAATGGCAATAGCGGTATAGTCAATAATCAGGGAAATTTCGTGGCCTCATCGCACGACCTCCTTGGTGGTAGGTGAAGAAGCGGCCATTGCACGGGCGATGGTGTCCTCCACAAAAATCAGAACAGTAATAAGCGGCTCCGAGTCTGCACTCCTAAATTTCTACCGAGGTCAGATCTTAAAGAAGGCGTCCGCATTTTTAACTTCGGGCTTCGACCCCGGAAACGACCGAGTAAAATACGCATCATCTGGACCCCTTCCACTCCGGCCTGGCCGGGAACGAATGCGCGAACGATGCCGCTCGAGGCTTCACCGATCGAGCGCACGTCAATTTAAACGAGGGTTTTGTCTTGCTGTGGGGCAAGGTGACCCAGACCTGCTTCCCACCAGCGCATTCCTCCCCAACTAAACGCCAATCCGTGGTAGGGCGACTCCTCCAGACAAACTCGTATCCGAGACCGATTGTCTACAGCTACTGCCACCCAGGGCGTTATCCCCCCCCCCCTCTCCGAGAGTGTCACAGATGCCCAGAACGAGCTCACCTAGCACATATGCTGTAGAAATGTCCGCAGTCAGCCACACTAGATCGCAGTGTTATTAAGAATGAGCAGTGAAAGACCGTACTGCGCAGCTCCAACCCGGAGGATCAACTATGCGCCGTCCAACTGGCCGAAAACGCTACCAGAGCCTGTAGGGGCTTCTGGCCGACGCCGAGGAACTCCAGTTGGAAACCAAATAAACTTTTATTCACCCTCTTCTCTATAACGTGCTTCTCGACAGCTGCCTCGCTTACGAGGAAAAACAGCGCGAAGGACTGGACAATGTGAGGGAGCACGAAACACAGCCGCTGACGAACAACTGAGCGCTTTATTACCTGTCCGTGTCCGGGTTTTGTGGCCCCTCACTTTGTCCAGTCTTTTGTGTTGCTTTTCTTCGTAGTACAACGCAGCAGCTGGCCCTTCACCAAACCCTTCTACATTTCTTAGCTTCTTGACATCAGCGTGCAACCGCGGCACAGGCGGCGATGAGTGCGTACGGGAGGTGGTGGTGAAAACGCTTATTGAAATAAAGTGGATAGGGAAGGGGAGAAGACAGAGAATGAGCAGGGGGAGGCGTTAAGAAGAAAGGCGGGAAGCTTGCCCTGTGCGTAGAAGTAGTGGCGGCCGTAGTCGTCCTCGCCGAGCGTCAGGTCGCCCGTGTAGACGGCGTGCGAGCAGAGCCGCGTCAGGGCGTCCGCCAGCCGCGCGCTGCCAAGGCCGTTGGTGGCGCACACCAGCACGCCCGGGTAGGCCCGCAGCGAGGGCGGCGTCGTCCGCGCCGTGCTAGCCGTCGACCGGCGCTCGTGGCCGGCACCTTGTGGGCTCTGCTTCTGCCCTGTCCCCGGGCTGGGGAGTAAGGGAGCGGCCGCTGTTGCAGCACACGGGGCAGGTCAGTCGTCGTTTTAATACGCATATAGTTTGGCTGAATGAATAACTGTTCTGGCTTTCCATGGCGATTGTTACATGACGAGTTAAGATAACATCACGTTAGAATATTTTCGAGGGAATCTTCATCTTCAGAACGGTTTATTTACGGGCTGCGTGGTACATTTGTGAACTTGAAGAAAAACAGTGTTAAATACGGTACCAGAATAGAGGCAAACACACAAGATGCGCTCTATTATATGTATTGTGTTGCGTATTTGTACACGGGATCTGTTGTGTATTTGCCCTTACTCTTGTCCCGTATTTACCGTTGTTTTCCTTCAAGTTCGATCTTCGTCTGGCTCATCATCATTCCCACGATAACTAGACATTGGAATTTCGCCACAAAAGCAAAAACGCCCGCGTGTACGAGATTTCGGCGCACGTTAAAAATCCCCAGGTAGTCAAAATTAATCCGGAGCCCTCCACTACGGCGCGCCTCATCGCCTGCGTTGCGTCGGCGCATTAAACCTTAGAATGAATCAATTAGAATTTCGCCACGCTTTCGAGAAAGCTGAATTCAATCTTAATTGGAAGCCGTTCTCGATATCGCATCTCATTAACTTCGCCCTTCGATGTCACATCTACAGTAAAAGCCACGTGCCTTTCCTTATTTTTACGGATTCTTCGATAAAGTTAGAAGAGCCCATTTGTCGTTCTCTATGTTAGGTGGGCTACCAGAGCGCTTCGGTTAAGAAAGCACTGTTTACGACGTTACCGACTCTTCTTCCCATTTACGGTACTACTAGAAATTCAGCACCAACACAATGTCGGCTTTCCATCACGCAGCAGAAAATTTGTTATTGAGCCTTTCTGTTTACTGGTTGTACTGATTCAAATCACTATGGTTAAAAAACTCTTTTAGGGCGAAATGTAGACAGCCTGATACTACGTTTATGGGGCATGCGTACGTTGTAGTTATTGTTGGTTGATCTGTGTAATTTGTTATACCGTACACTTTTTTTAGGTGTCTTTGGGTCCTTGGGGCAAATAGGAATAAATAAATACCCCCCCTCCCCCCCCCCCCCCCACACACACACACACTTAAAAAAACCCCCAAAATACCGAACAAATTTTGCTTCTCCCCTAGATCGATAGGTTGAAATGGATCAACATTTAATCGTCCGAGGGCGCGCCTATATTTGAAACGGGAACAGTTTGTTCTCTTTGAAGTTAAAGTGGTTAAATGATATTGCGGCTTGCACAGTACTGCTGACGTGAGATTTTATGACGGGATAGAACCCGTCCAAAATTGCACTGCACTTCCTAAATTTGTGCTTGATGTCGTTTCCTCAGACGATGCCAGCTTGATTTCGGGGCTCAAATATCTCCGTATTGCAGGATGTGGGCAGTCAAGTTCTATCATCGCTATCGCCAGCTAGCGAGGGGCTCGGACATTTCTAGCGCGTTTTTAGAGTGCAACTTCAGGCTGCAAATTAGAGTGCATAATTATGACCGAAGTCAGACTCAGTTGTTCTTGGCGTTAGAGGTTTGATCAGAACGGGACCAGTATTCAAAACTAGACTTTCCGTGCCCAATTCCCACACCCCCAGCCTGCCGACGACAAATCAGAAAATGTTACGGGAAGTCAGTACGCTGTTCTGTACGATGTTCGAAAGTATCGTGTGCGAGGCTGACGTCTAACTCTTTTTCATATATAATAAACGTCATCCGTCGACGTTATCCATCAACGTTATCCAACGAGCTGACCTACGCATAGGATTAGCTCACTCATGCATGCTGTTGACGTTGGTATAGCCATTATGGCAGACTGTTAGCATCGCAAGAGTCTTTCATATGCTTCACGATGCAGCCATTGTCATTGTCAGGAACACCACTACAGCCCGCCGCTTCAAAAGTGCTTTTCAGTGATTGCGGCATAGCCTCGAACGCATGTAAAGGAGGGCGTACTGCCGCTCCACGCATGCGCACGCGGCGCGGATGTAGCTCATTTTGTTGGGAAGGCAGACTGGCCGGAGGGGCGCGCCAGCCTGAAGCTAGCTGGGGTGTAATACTTACCTTCTTCATTGTCGGCACCTGGAAGTACGGCACATTTCAAAACAGGTGCTGAGGCTCCGCAAGGCTTCGCGATCGTGGAAAATATAAAGAGCTAATTATGTCAGTGCTCATCAGTGCTGGGAGACATCCGCAAGAGGTACAAATTCGCGCGTCACAAAAGCGCCTATAGAGGTGCCATGTATCATATGTGTCTATTATGGCGTTATTCTTATGTAGGTGCCTAAAAGCCGCGCAGCAGTGACATTACCCAGTGTTCTCCGGTGTTTCCCGAGGAGGTGCGAGCGTGTGCGGGAGGGTTGGGTCCGTGGTACATAGCGAAAAGAAGAGGAGGTATTGTGTGACCAGTGTGCTGGCGTTATATATATATATATATATATATATATATATATAGGAAATGAGGGGCTCGTTGAAAATAACACAGAAATAAGGGTTGGCAGTCGAGAAAACCTCGGAAAGCAAAGGGGAGGATGTGGTAGATCATTGAAACAGATTAGGAATTTGGAAAGAAAGAAAGAAAGTGAAGAAAAAATGCCCGCCAGGTGGGATCCGAACCCACGACCTCCAGAATACCGGTCTGGTGCGATAACCACTACGCTACCGGCGGGGCGATTTTCCCATTCACTTTCTGGGGTATTCATGTTAGGTATGTTTGTTTCCTGTGCTTGGGGGTGGTAGCCAGCGCCATTCGGACTAATCGGGGTGAAGGGGACCTTCTTTTTAACCCCCGGGTCGTGACTCGAGTGTCTACGACATGTCCAGAGTGGTCGACCAGCTTTGAACCCTCTTAAGCTCCCTTTGGCACCAAGACTGCCAGAACAGAGGCCCTCGCTATGCATGTAGCGAATCAGAATAGGAAATGAGGGGCTCGTTGAAAATAACACAGAAATAAGGGTTGGCAGTCGAGAAAACCTCGGAAAGCAAAGGGGAGGATGTGGTAGATCATTGAAACAGATTAGGAATTTGGAAAGAAAGAAAGAAAGTGAAGAAAAAATGCCCGCCAGGTGGGATCCGAACCCACGGTATTCTGGAGGTCGTGGGTTCGGATCCCACCTGGCGGGCATTTTTTCTTCACTTTCTTTCTTTCTTTCCAAATTCCTAATCTGTTTCAATGATCTACCACATCCTCCCCTTTGCTTTCCGAGGTTTTCTCGACTGCCAACCCTTATTTCTGTGTTATTTTCAACGAGCCCCTCATTTCCTATTCTGATTCGCTACATGCATAGCGAGGGCCTCTGTTCTGGCAGTCTTGGTGCCAAAGGGAGCTTAAGAGGGTTCAAAGCTGGTCGACCACTCTGGACATGTCGTAGACACTCGAGTCACGACCCGGGGGTTAAAAAGAAGGTCCCCTTCACCCCGATTAGTCCGAATGGCGCTGGCTACCACCCCCAAGCACAGGAAACAAACATACCTAACATGAATACCCCAGAAAGTGAATGGGAAAATCGCCCCGCCGGTAGCGTAGTGGTTATCGCACCAGACCGGTATTCTGGAGGTCGTGGGTTCGGATCCCACCTGGCGGGCATTTTTTCTTCACTTTCTTTCTTTCTTTCCAAATTCCTAATCTGTTTCAATGATCTACCACATCCTCCCCTTTGCTTTCCGAGGTTTTCTCGACTGCCAACCCTTATTTCTGTGTATATATATATATATATATATATATATATATATATATATATATATATATATATATATATATATGGACACGAGGATAACTGAAGTGGTGGATAGGCGGTTGTATTTTGGCGTGCGCCCGGGCGCGCGACGATGGAGTCGGTCGGCGTTATTGCGTGATGAGTGCCATAGTGTGAGTGAAGGAGTTATTTACAAAACCGCAGTGCGACTCAGTTCCTTGGCACCGTATACAGCGAGTCTACAATCACCATTGAAAATAAAAGGCATTCTGCGTGTCTCTGTCACGCTACTTCTGATTGCTTACATGCATTTTTCAATGTACAGTGCTGGACGCATCCTTTTCAGGTCTTTTGGATGCCTGACGCATCCTTTTCACAAAATGACAAAACCAAATGTCATGTTTCTCAAATATTCTCAATTTAATCGCATCCCTGACTTCTTCAAAAACCCAGGCGCCAAAACGCCAAAGGCGGAAGCAAAAGAATGAGCCAAGGAAGTGAGCGAGGAAAGTGATAGGGTTCTCGCTATCGTGTTAACTTAAACTTGAAGTGAAACACTGCGCGAAATTTCAAACGGGCACAAAAAGAGAACAAAGGACAAGCGCATTCTCTCTTTTTGTGGCCGTCTCAAATTTCGCGCAGTTTTTCACTCCACGTTAAAGATGCACCAACTCCTCCACCAACAAGTCCTTCTAAACCATATCGTGCTAACGTTGAGTTACCGAAAGGCGTTTCCCGCGGTTTTTGGTTCCGCATTTTCAAGGGACCCAGCAATGAATCTTCGTAACATATTATCAGTTTACCTAGGTGCAGAGCAGAACATGTGATGTGACTTGACGCAAATGTCTTACCGAATCCTTCGGCGGTCATCATGTGCGCTTCTGAAACAAACAAAAGCAATGGCCGATGTTTACTAGGTGAAAACAAACGAAGAACAAAACGCCGCCCTCCTTCAACTACCTGAAATTAGCCTTCTGTCCACATAAAGCTTTTCACGGCGTAAAATGGAACAACAAAGCCTAACCACGGCACTGACCCCATACTGAGAATGTCTAAAATAGTAATGCTTTCACATTGCGTTGCATGACCTACATGTGTTAAAGGAAGACTGAACGCTAGAGATCGTTTACAAACGATCAGCGGGGCCTGAAGCTCCCCTCCCGACTGCATTCGGCAGTCGCCATCTTCGTAAAAGCCTGTTCCGATTGGCTTTCAGTTTTGTCACGAAGGTTAGAAGCTAATCAAAGGAGGTCTTTTTGTTATCATGTTGGTATGACGGCCCCGTAGAGAAGTAGTGAAGAGTGCCCCCATACTGGGAGGACATCAAAGTCCACCCGAATAACAATCCACTGCCGTATACTGCCGCCTGAATGGGAGAAGGCGGACATACGCGTCCAGTCGACCACCAATAAAATTGATGGCGGCGTAACCGAGAGCGTTATGAATATATTTCCCTGTGCATATTGTCACGAGAGGAAGATGAAGCAGTCAGTGGTACATGACCCTGTGGTTCGAGCCCCAACGACGAAGAAGGGGGGCTCAGGAGGTCCGACACGATCCCTTAGGCGATCGCTTTAGGAGGCGAGAGGGGTTGAAGCTGGAAGCCAACGTGGGGGTGAACACCGCAACCTCCGCCAAAACATGTTACGTGGCGGCAGGACAGATTAAGCGAACCATGGTTGAAAGTGATGAGCGATGTATTTCCGTTATTGCAAAGTGGCCATGAGAGAACCCACGCAGGCTTCGCCCACAAACAGCTTCCTCGTCGTCGCGGACGGAACCGTAAGTACGAGTTCCGCGCAAGTGGTGTTATTACTGAAAGAAAATATTAAAAAAAGATAAATAGAGGCGCATAAAGGCGCCTATTTGCATATTTGCAGCGAAGTAAGCAGATACGCGGCCTTTTTTTGTCGTGATTGCGTTACGGTGCGCAGAACGATGGGTTTTAAGAGCGAAGCTGTTGAAACTGGCCGTAATTCCCGCATTGCAAGAAACTCCCCGAGCGCCTACCCCTAGAGATTGATTACAATTGGCAAAAAAAAAAAAAAAAAAAAACACCGTTCGCCGTAATTGCTCGGAGCGAGAAAGACACATCATGGCGTACAACCCTCATTCATTCGTCCTCGTGTCGTCGTGCGCATGCGCTTGGTACCACAAGAGTCCTCGCGCGTGGTCGTGTCTTAAAGACAGTCTCCTTGGGAGAGGTCACAGCGACCGCCGCATTCTCTAAGAGCCATTATGAATAACTGCAGACATGGGTACTAGCGTCCCACCCCTTTCGTAGACAGCTTGGAGATCCCGCCATCGCTGCCTGGAGTCGATGACGGACAGCTGGTAAAGTTAACAATGCTGAGGATGACTTTCGATGCTCGCGCGAAGAAGACGACGACCTTTTCGATGCATATGACTGCAATTACGAGCACCGCGGCTATGCAAATAAACAACGATTCTGAAACTTAACTGTGTGTCCGCCAGTGCTCGCCCACAATAGCTTGGCAATTAAAGCCTTGCGCATGAGTGCAGGCTTCCCTGAAGTTTTTCGTCTCACGCAGCACACAGCACTTCCGCATCAAAATATTCACCCCACTTGGCATCACCCCGATGCGCGTCAGCCCGCGGGTGAGCGCACTGCCCAGTAGTGATTAGGGTGACTCACCGCGCTTCTTCGTTGAAGGAGTGGTGGCATTCGCTGAAAGGGAGAGAAGCGACTCAGTTCGGGGCATCGTAACCACGGTTAGCAGCAGTTGTTGTGAAGCCGACTTATTGCTTATTACAGCGAAGCTGTATATGACTAGGATCCCAGGGTCTCGCGCCGGCGGCGACAATTTACTCAGCAGAGTGTATACTCAGCGATTGGAAAAATTCATAAAAAATACAAAATGTGGTCTTTTATTCTCCGTGTTTCAACATATAACACGGCTGATATTGCCCCTGAAAACCATGCCTTCCCAGCAATGCATTTGCGTTTAGAGGTGAAGCCGACTTTAGGCGGATTCAGACGTTCTATCAGGCCTTGAAGTAAACCAGAGAACGGTAGGACGTTTGGCCTTAGGCGCGCATGGAAAAACAACTAACGAAGCAGTTCAGGGAGATATGGGCTGGGCGTCGTTTGAAGTTAGAGAAGCTCAGAGTAAAATATGCTTTGAGATGAGGTTGAGGGCAATGGATCAACGAAGGTGGGCAGCTAAGGTTTTTAGGTACCTATACTTGAAAAGCGTGGACACGCAGTGGTTAAGAAAGATCAGAAGGCTAACGATGAAATACGGAAAGAACTGTGGAGAGTCCAAAACAGCCAAGGCAACCAAAAAAAGAGGCAAGGCAGATTGAAACGAATAAATGGAGGGAAAAAATGGAAGCTAAAACGTCGTTAGAGATGTACAGGGCTGAGAAGATGAACATCAGAAAGGAAAATTTCTGCGATAATTCCCAGGGCAGTGCTTTGCTTTTTGAGTCTAGAGCAGGTTGCCTGCGAACTAAGAGTTTTGTGAGGAAGTATTCACAAAATGATGGGGTATGTGTGGTCTGCGGAAAAGAAACAGAAACTATGCGGCACATAGTGTTAGAATGTGAGGGTATGCATCCAAATCGACACGAGGGAAATATTCGGCTTCCAGGAGCGCTAGGATTTAAGGGTACCACAGAGGAAGTTAACTTCAAGGCTGTCGAGGGGACGAAAAGAAGATTAGAATGCTGGTGGATGAAAAGCAGAAAGGGGAATATTGCCTAGGACAGTTACCACCTGTAACAGGGGAAAAAAAGTATTTTGTGCCTAATAAGCTGTTTGTGCCTGCCCTAAGCAGCGCTAGTATTGAACCAAGAGTGTAAAACAAGGTATATTAGTCCTTTTTGGTAGGTTGACATGTCATCACCCCGATACAAAGGGGAAACCAATAGCAATCATCATCATCATCAGCATGTAAGCTTGGTCTTTGTAAGCTGGCTTTCCCACACTCAGGATGTACAATGAAGCATGACCATCTACGCAGGGATTGTACGGTTACAGCCTTATTTTGCACTGCCCTCTATTGCCACGCCAGGCGCCCCTCTACCGTCCGCCATTAATGCCGCGCGCTCTTCGGCAGCTACACGCGTGGCGTGGCTGCACTGTGTTAACCATCATTGTCTCTGCACAACAATCGCATGTGTCCCTAGTCTGTGACGTAGAGGTCGGCCCACTGTCCTTATAATACAACACACCAAATCCTCAATATGGCTAGACCCCAACATAGCAAATTCAGCCAAACCGCTACCTTCGCTGGACTTCCCTCTTCACGGTGTGTAGGGCTGTCTTATGTATTTGTTTATTACACCATAAAATTCTTCACCCAATCAAATTGGCAAACAACAAAGAGTGATCTTGAATGGTGTACCGTGGAATTACTCTTATTGTGAGTTGGATAATTGATTTTACTCACATAGATGAGTTTGTTAATACAGAAAGAAGTAGTGGCGAATAATAATGGAAGTAGAAACATTCACTAGGAACTTCGAGGAGCGAATTATTGAAATACTGCGCATATTCGTCAAGATGGTGATCAATTCGAGCTTGATAAGCGCCATCAAAAGCCACATTAAACACACGGAGAAGGCAAAATAAGGACGTTGCTTAAATGTTGACAACCGCCGGTAAAGTAAGCACAAGAGAATCAATCTAAAGTAAGGGTGGTGAGGCTGCAGTGAAGGCATATCATTACGATTATCACGGGCCTGCAGCATCAAAGCGCATTACGTTAAGTGAGGATCACTGCTCTTCAAAACAAACACCGCAAACTCAGGTTCAGATTAAGTTTATTTCACGTCCCGCCGGCAAAATAAGCTGGGGCACATGAGCGCGAGGCAAAATGCTTCGCCGCGCCATCTGACGTGGCACTTCTGGTGTCGAGACACCGTTATGCGCGTGCGCGTCCAACCCCTCTATGCTACCCTGTCTTCGCCTTCGCTTCTAGTGGAAAAGCTGATAGCATTGCGTGCTTAGCGCTAGCGGGTCACTTTTTATGCCCAACAAATCTCGCTGGCACAAGCTTCGGCGGTGGACGACGAGGGTGAAGAGTGCTTTGCTCTACCTGCCTGGCTGCCACAAAGGAGGCATTGCAACGAGACGTTGATATGCTAGTTTTATTTGCGATATCGTTTGTTTGGCTGTCGCAAAGCGGAAATTTTGGTCCGTGTCTGTGCTAGTGAAATCAACGGGTATTGCAACCTACTATTTATTTTTGTTCTTTTTTTGTAAAACCTACGACTACGCCGATTTGTGCTCGTTCTTTCTCTGTGAATACTTTTTTAGTACGCGTGAAAGGCGACCTCTCATCACACTTTATTCAAATAAACTATTTCCCGCCTCAATTCCTTGCCGTGTTGGTGTGCTCATTTTTAGTTAGCAACCAACTGCATGTTTCAGGCAAAAGATGCAAAGCTGCGTTGGAATATATGCGGCAAGAGTTCGTCACCGAGACCGGCAAGATATGTTACCTGTCGGATCGGGGCAGAGCGAGCAACACAAACTTCACCCTCGTCGTTCGCCGCCGACGAGTGTGCGAGCGGAGCATGCTAGCACAGAAAGGTACCGCTATCACCAATCGTTGCTTGTGATCAGCTTTCCCGCTTGCAGCGAAGGAAAAGACAGGATAGTGAACGCTTCACGGATGGAGTTGGTGCTGAAGACTGTAGCGTTTAGTTAATGGCCACGAATGCCCTGAATGCGGTTACTGGTTTATACCTTCGCTGCGATTGAATTCTAATTTTGACTCTAAAAATGCGGCTAGATATTCAACGTTGGGTATATTGCTTTTTGGCCCGTACGATGTTTCTGGTTGTTGGCATAGCTTACGCGATAACATTAGCTAAGCCATTTCATATTCCAGTCATTTGTAAATTTAGTAAAAGCTTTAACGACGACCTGCAACGAGTTTGCGCCGTGAATGTAAGTGGTGTGCCACGGAACGTTCGTAGATTGCAATCAGGGAGCACGATTTGTGTGCGCCGGAATACAAAAGTGCGCGTGGTCGTCCATTCTACGAGTCCAGCCTTCAGCTTGACGCACATCTTGAGACCTAGAAAAGGATAGAAGGATAATTTGGTTGCGCTTACTTTGTTTGGTGCTGGCTGGAAGAAAGTATATGTATATTTTATATATTCTGGCTGGAAGAAAGATACCTTGAAACTGAAGTAAACACAGGAAAGAGCATTCCAAACTTCCTAAGCTGCTGCCATGGCTCATACATGTATTCAGTGCAAAAAAAAAAAAAACATAGACCAATTTTAGGCAAAATATCTAGGTAGATCACGGAACGAACGAGCATTTTTTCTTATTAAAATACATCTTGGATTGCTTTTTAACGATAGCAAATAAAAGAGACGACGCGTTGTAATAGTGTCAAAGAATTCGATGGTGTCAAAAATAGGTGGAAAGCAAACACTCAATCAGGATTGAAGAGATGTTGATTCGAGGTGCAAAATACGCCAATTTATGCAGATGACATATTTTCGCATAAAAAAAGAGCAGCGCTGGCACGGGAGAAGTGAATTTAATTGAGCAAAACTTGTTGCATTTATACTTGGAGGTGCTAGGGGGAAGGGAAAGAGTGTCAGGGCTAGGAAGGGGAGATAGCGGAGTGTCATGTGGCGGACGCGGTCGAACAATATACTCTTACGACGACATTTGCTTCGAAACAAGAAGATGCGCGGCCAACTTTTCTGTTTTTTGCTACACGGCGGTGCAAGCATACAGACTACCAATATTTGAGTCTGAACATTTTTTGGCTCGTAACCTGGCTTCGTGGTTTATCAGCATTTATCCTAGTCTGAGAAGCCACTGTACCTGGGTACAAGTTTAGCACTGCGATAGCTCATGTAGTGTATCACTCCGCCGAAGCGACGGACCCAGTGTAAATGCTAGCGGGTTTTGAAAAGAGACTTAATGCGTGACATCGTATGTTTGTTTCTTACCTATTTTGTTTGTCGCCACTTATACGCAGATTAAGTCGGAAAAATCACGGAAACGACTCATGAGGCGTTCAAAATACCCGCAACACCGCCCTCCTTTCGCCGCGTGGAGAAGCAGGCGGCTGCGGTGATTGCGGGGACGGCAACTTTGATTGTCGTTCTTAAGTTGCACCCGAGTATACTGCTGTCTAAGTGCCTTCCATATTAGGCAGTGAAGACGAAGCGTATATAGGTAAACCCTAAAAATACCCTACTAATTGATTGCGGCATGATTAACATATGCTAACAGTGCTTAGGGTACATGTTTCCTTGGGTAAGTTTAAAGATGAACTTATCAAACAATTATTCTGTACTTTAGGTTACAAGTTCACGTCGAATAGGTTTTTACAAAAATAAAAAAAAACATGTAAAACCACAGTTAAAAATAAGCAGGATAACAGTATGAAAACGAAAAATGCGTCTAAAACATTTTTTCCTTGCGCTCTCGCGAACGACGCCCGACCCAACAAAAGCAAAGACTCTCGGCTGCACCGGCACAGACGTGATAGACCCCGCCCACACCCCCGAAGGGAAGAACCGTATAGTAGCTATATGTGGGATGCAGCTTATTTATAGCAAAAAAGGTGACCTATTATAAATTTTTTTTTTCACAATTGGAGTTTCGGTTGGTGCTAGAAGATTTCATATATTTATGACGTTCATTGCAGAATTGGATTCGCGGTTGTGGTGTTTCGGAAGCTTAATTGCCACAGTACAGCAATTCCCCCTCAGCATTGTGACGAGCAGTGTCGAGTGTCATAAACTCCACGTTTAAAAATTTGTGAAGTGAGAGAATGAGAAGAAGCAAACACGTCCTTCGATCGCCAATTACAGCTTGAAGTAACGACGAGACAAAATTCTTGGTTGGTTGAACTCAGCTCACGCCTTCCATAGCGCCTGTAACCGACTATGCAAGTGATGAGAAAACAAAACAGTAAAGGTAAAATTATTCTCCGGTGGTTGTATTTTTATGAAAATTCTTTGTCTGAATGAATTACTCGCTATTATCTTACGGGCTTAAACAAATTTTTACAGGAATGGCCTCTTGTGAGTGCTTGTGGGTATGTATTCATTCCATATAGACCCTTTAAAACTGGATGACTAGCCGTTAAATGAATTAGTAACCGTTAAATAGCAGCCGTCGGTGCTTTCCTGTTAACGCCGTATTCAGCACATGACACAAGAACCCTTGATTGAATGCGCTTCAAAGAGTTGCGATTAGGAAATCCCGTGTTCAAACAAAACAATCTGCAGCTCGCCTTTCTATATGGTTCATAGCATATACGGCAAGCCCTTCCTGTATAGCCTAGGGATATTGCTTACCGGTGGTCTTCGGTGTGTCTGGAAGATAAGGAAAAAACACGGAGCGACGTGATTAAAACAAATAGTTCGCCCACGAAAGACCTATACCCCCGTTATGGTGCATGATGAGGACTTAGCCTCTTGTCTAGCCTTGTTTGGTTGCTCCCAGCGAGAGACATGCTGTTCATTAAGTGTTAGATGCTACAAAATTCCTGGAGGTTGAGCGATTCGGCTGCAACCTATTGCGGCGACCATGCTTTGTGCATTGTTTGTTAAAAAGAAAGTTTTCAAATTTGTGGAGGCGTAACGCTCCGAAGCTACACTTGGGCCACGAGGCGCGCGGTAGTGGAGGGCTGGGATTAATTTCGACCACCAGGGGATGTTGAGCATGCAAGATAATCGCGACAGACTGGCCTCTTATGTTCAGCGGAGGGAGAGAGAGAGAGAGAGAGAGATAGAGAGAGAGAGAGAGATAGAGAGAGAGAGAGGAGGAAGGAGGAAGGAGGAAGGAGACCCACTGTCGGAGGTGAGGTGGTAGAGCAGCAGCGCGAGCAGCATCACGGACAGCAGGCCGGCGGCGATGATGTCCCACGACCAGCGCTGGGGGGCCGGCGCGTCGTGGTGGAAGCCCCGGTGCCTGCACGCACCAGCCGCGCAACGAGCGAGCTCAGCGCTGTCTGCTTCCCACTGACCGGGGCTCTCGAAGGCCCGAGAAAAAGCTTTATCAGTTAGGCGTTCGTTAATCCGCGCCCTTCACCTTCACTATGTTACGATTATGATTTTGAACGCGCCTCCACTACACGGGCGATGAGTAGCGTCGTAGTGGGGGGCTCCAGATAACCGGGGCGAGGACGCGCTACAAGATGATTTGCCCTACGCGGCTGTGCCATCGGAAGAGGATGACGAAAGGGGGTGGCGGCAATTCCTACTGAATAAAACACTGTACATACTCTAACGGTCTCTGCTTTACAGTGCCGCCCCAAAAAAGTTTTGCACTCCTTTGTTGTTTTGTTTTCATTCGACGAATCCACAGCGTAATAAGACATGCTCTGGAACAACCCCACTTACGGACTGTACTGAACGGCAGCGTGGCACTTAAAATTCTAACGGAACTGGTTGAGTTTATTTCGAAGGCACTGCCTGAAGTGTGAAGGTATCCAGCACCCCGAAGTAAGAGGTGCTTTTCCGGGGAGGATGCGCCTAATTTTTTCCATTCTTCAAGGAAACATGCCAATGTGTAATTTTTAGTGCGAGTGGTTGTTTTTTGCAGTGTGCGGGGCTGCAGAATAACATGATTTAAGCACACTGTGCTTGCTACCGTATCCTGATTCGGTGTGCGGGTCTGGAGTTCGATCGTAGAAGCGCAAGATGCACTGACTGTTTTCTTTCTTTTCCTTGTGCAGTGTGAAAGGTGTAGTGGAATGCTGTTTCTCTCCACTTTCGAAACGCTGCGAGATGTGCTTCGACAAACTACTTAAAAGTGCTATTTTTGTTGAATGGGGTCGAGTATATAGTGTTCGTAGGCTGTTTTTCTCCCTGTGCCGGGCTACATAGTATGTGCGCTGGTTATTTTTCTTTTTGCGGTGGGCAGGGCTGCCTTAGTGTGTGTTTTATTTGCACTGATTATGTTTTAGTTTTGTCATTGGTGCTTCACCAGTTCGCCATTACCTTGCTGCCGGCACTGTGGGTAGGTGTGGAGACTGGTTCTGTGCTTCGTGTCACTGTTTTTTTTTTCTCATCTACAAATTGTTTTTTTTTAATGAAAAAATACGTTTGGGCTTTCGCACCTTTTTATTTATTTTTATTGGCGGTTAGCCTGCCACAGCTTGGATGGAGCGGATTTTGTTCTCCCAATTTTTTTCTTACGGGTAACACGGAATAAATAAAGGAATAAAAGAACACATGACGGGGGGGGGGGGGGGGGGGTCCCACTGTTCACGGGCGCCTTATCAACCATAATGCGGTTTCGATGCTTGTTTTGTGGTTTCCGTAAACGAATTCTGAGCTCTATGCTGTATTCTTGATGAGCCTGGCGAAAGCGCTTGGCGTCTTAGGCCTTGGCGTTTTTTAGACGGAGATCGTTTTTGCCCATGGCGATGAAACCGTTTGGGGAGGGGGAGGGGGAGGGGGCAGGGTTGAGGTATACTGATCTGCTGTAAAAATGCTTCCGTAGCTAAGAATGGAACGTAGTGACTTATGCTTTTACACTAACTAAGTTGTGTTTTATAATAACGGTCGCTTTACAGGCCCTTTCTATACAGCATGCTACGATAGCGTTCCTCCTTAGAAGTCGCAAGGAAAACATTTTCGAGTTCTGCAGCGTGTCTCAGCACAAAGATATTTTGGAAATGTCCGAGAAAAAAAAAACGTTCGAACAGAAGAAAATAAAACATTCAGTGAAGAGCATCGAAAGTCGTTTGATTCCCAGAAAACGACCTCCACAACCCCACTCATATTGAGCCTGCGTTTAAGACACAATGAAAAGCGAATTTGGGAGACCTGACAGCTGGAGAAATCGACCTAAGCGACAAGGCACTGGTTCTCTAGCGACGCAAGCATTGCAAGTACGCACGCAACACGCGCTTTTACTTTGCGGTGTGGTTTTCAACGATGCCAGCAAAGGGAAGCGTTTAACCTATCTTCAGGTTGTGCCAAACAAAGAGTTTAAAAAGAACATTTCTTCGAACTGTTCGAAAATCTTGCATCGCGGATTTTATTTATTGTTTGAGGACATTTCCACTTGAAACCAACCGCCTAATTCTTGAATGCACAAGTTGCAGAGCTCGGGTAGCTAGATTTTTCTTTCTCCTTTTTCCCCCTAGAGCAAACAGGGAGTCCATGGACGTCCCGTTCTTCACCTCCGTGGTGGATCTTACCTGAGGACAACCAGGGAGTCGACAGGCATGATGCGCTTTGGTAAAGTACCTGCACGACAGTGGACGCATCAGAAAAAAAACGTTAGGCTTGATGAAGGGGACCATCAGATGCACTGCAAAAACGCTACGCGTATATTCGTTGAGTAAGGCAAAATAATGTAAACCAAACTGCCTGGAGAGCCACCACCGAAGTATAACCGCTTAACCCAATTCTGAAATAAGTGAATTAGCCAAAAGGCAAGTGGAATTTGGACCACCCAAGGGTGGAGATAAAATGGGGGAAAGATACGCGGCGACCTACAGTCAGGAGTACGGACCCGGGGAGTCACCCCTGATCTCCCCCGGAAAGTAGCGCAGGGGGTTCGGTTGTGAGGGAATGGCTGAGAGAAAAGAAGGGGTTATGGGAAATGGGAATGGAATGGGGACAGCCAATATTTGTTCTGATCAATAGATGTCTGACTCCTTTCTAGGCTTGATCTCTCACCTCAGGAAGAGCATCCTCTTTCCAGCGCAATACCACAATATTGGCCACTTTGAAAGTGTTGCTAAATATCACTCCCTAGAAGTTTAATCGTATGGGTGAGAATAAAGGACGCGATTGTGACGCTAGAGTACTCAGCTCGACTCTTTCTGAAACACTATCCCCATCATTAGGTGGAGAGTGGTGTTTCGTAACATTTCCACTGTTAGACATAGGTATACCTCAAACGATATACGTCGGGTTTCCTTTTATTTTTTTGTTAAGACGTATCCGTGTGTCTGTCCCACTTTAATTACTTTTTACAGCGCCTAAACCCGTTTTTTAGCTTACGGCAATGCAACATGTTTTTGCTAGCGTAGTTTGAAGAAGTCTCAGTATGATGAATTACGCAAAACGGGCACATTAAATCTCGGAAACATAACATGCCAGAGCATAGCTGCAACGCAAGTTTTAAGGCTACGCATAATCTTCGTAAAAATTTTGTTCCTTTGGTTTGGGTCGCCCCAAGGACTGCTTGCATGGCCTATAAATCAAGAAAATTCTCTTCCTTTGTCACCGGCTTTTGTGAAGCACAATACGACTTCTGAGTCATGTGCTAGGCAACCGTGCACTCCGCCATCGATCGCAAAGTTCCCTTTTAATTTCCCATGTCATTGTTCGCACCAGGCGTTTTAACAGCGAAGCTCTTATTGGCCGAAGCTTTCATGCAACGAGGCGTACTAACGCGAGCGCTATGTGGAGATGGCATAACCTAGCGAGGGATAGAGCAAGCGCTAAACACACGTGCAGCGTAGTGGGGAGAGGGGGAGCGTTCGCCAAGTGCAGGTTGGCAGGGTCAAGGCCGGAGGGAAAAGACTCGTCCAGTTGACGGGGCGAGCGTCCAACATATGGTTCGGAATAACGCGCGTATAGACGAGTGTGCTTGGCGGTCGTTTCTCGAACGTTCGGGAAATGGTTGAAGTAGCCTCGCCCGCAAGAAGAAGAGGTGACCCGTCGAGAGCGCCCGCGAAGGTAGGCGCACGAACGGGAATCGATCTGCTGGCTTTGAGAAGTTCCATGAAGCTTAGCGTTGCGATTAGAGAACGCCAGGCAGCTTCGCTGTCATCAGCGTTCGCAACGTTAAGTCAGTGAAGGTGGGTAACTTTTTACTAAGTTCGAAGAATCCACCATCATGATTTGTCCGATTTCCTGGTTTATGAGAGAGCTCCGACCGCCGAGCGTGGAATATACATGTCTGTATAAGGCTACCCTCCCCGCTTGTAGACCTTCTAAAATGGAGTCTGTACCTAGTGCGGCCAGCAAGAGAGAAAGGAATGGGATGAATGGGGATGAAATGCCGCAACAGCATGGTGGACAAGAAAAATAGCGGCAGGTTGCAAATTGCAGCGGTTACAGCTCTAAGCACGGTCTGCATTGTGTGCAGAGGACGTGCGAGAAGCGCAGCATTGCGGACTTATGAAGCCAGAGCAAGGCGGGCGCATCGGACTGAGCCTCAACTTTGCTTGGGAGAGGGACGAGATGCTCGCGCATTCTGGAAGATTTTCCAATGGATCTTCAATTAATTTGTTTTCTGTGCTTCACCAGCCTAACACATTCAAACTTCCCCCCTCCCCCCTGCCCCAACACACCCAACCCCACCAACCACCTCGTATTGCTATGCTACAAACATCCCTTCCCCTCCTACACACTCGACAGCCAGGAGTTCTTGCTGCGCAGAGGCTGGCTTGAAGACAAGCTCCTGCTAACAAACTGACCCAAGACCACGCCGGCAGCGCTTGGTCTACCTGAATAGGGTGAGCGCCACCCATCCCTTCCCCTTGATCTATTTCTTCCATCCGATAAGCGTTTTGCGAAGGACCGATAACTGTAGCTTTTCTCTCCTCCGTCATCACGGGTATCATCAATGGTGGACCGAAAAACTGCTCGCGTTAAAATGGCGCGAACCTTCAGAAAAGTGCACGCCTCAGATCTGTAGGCAAGATCGTGGGTTAGAGTCGAATCAAGAGATGGTGTCTCAATAGCTAGAGGGGGGGGGGGGGAAGGGGGGGGGGGGCAGAGTAGCCGGTAAGCTACATAAACAATACAAACTTTCTTTTTAGTGCACTAGTTAAATAATAGACGTCTGTCAACCAACTCTCATCCCACTGCAGATAAAGCTTCCCAGCAGGCTTCATATTTTCAGAAAAAGTTCGCCATGGTTGTAAGTGAATCCCCTTAGATTAGAGTAGACAGGTGCGTGTTTTCTCTTTATGCTTCGCTTTAGATTGTAACGCCGTATTTCACTCCTCTTTTATTGCGACTTGAACGGACTGCCCAGACGTAATGCAAGAATTGACGTGAGTAAAATTTAGAGATTAAAGGGGGGGGGGGTCTAGACACCCCCTAGGGGGTGTGTAGGGAAATCACTGGGCAAGATCAAATGGCCGAGCTATGTAAGCGTGCCATTCGACTCTTGTACATACATAGTGGGAGATAACGCAATTACCTGCATGTTCAGTACAAGTGTTAACAGCAACAAGGTAGCGGGTGCCATCGCAACGCCTGGAGCGGCAGCTCACGCCAGTGCCCCTACTAGTCAGCGAGGTTATGTGCTTGAGCGGCCGAGTGGAGGTCAGCCTTGTGAGCGCCGATCATTAGCAGCGAAGACGCGCCGGTGGCTATCGTGAGCTGCTTCAATAAAATCCTAACTTAAAAGGTAGATAACTCAAAATAAACCTCAAATGATGTAGGTAACAGAACGGTCTTGTGAGCGCCGATCATTAGCCGCGAAAATGCGCCGGTGGCTATCGTGAGCTGCTTCAATAAAATTCCAACTTAAAAGGTAGAGAACTCAAAATAAACCTCAAACGATGTAGGTAACAGAAGTATGGCAATAATACTTAGGTGAGTGGGAGGTACAGAGGGGGGGGGGGGGCGGAGGGACGTGCAGGGGCCAGTGCCGAGGGGGGGGGGGGAGCTCTGATCTGCCCCCCTCCCCCTACAATACACCGGAGGTGGCCAGGGGCCCGAGGCCCTTCCCTATCCTCGTAGTCGCGCGTATGCATCCCTAATTGGGAATGAAGTGACACGTGCCACTGCCCGTGACCTTACCCACGGGGAATTCTCAGAAGGGACTGCTTAGACGGACTGCTTAGCAGCGCTCCCATCCTGCATTTCTTATCACAAAATTACTTTGATATCCTCCATTACTAACGAGCTCTCCGCAAGGCACTACCGCCCCCACATCGGGTCGGTGCTGTTTCGAATGAACACATTCGGCGATGGCTCCAGGCCAACACTTACCACAACCACACCTTCCTCCATAGTACTCTCTTACCGCATACACCCCCCCCCCCTTCAAGCACCCACAATGCCCCGTCACGTGGAATGCAACAACTCATTTGGTTTGGATAGGCACCGCCAACCAACCGCCCCTACATCCCCTTGAGCGATAGAGCTTGCAACGCAGTGGCCAACTCGCGGATCAGAAGTTTGTGGTGACGCGCGGCCTGGCCGCCGCGGTACAGCGCGGACTAGCGGACTAGGATGTCCATTTCTAATCCAATACAACCAAAATCCGCCTACCGGTGGTGACGCGGCTGCGATAGAAGCGCAGCGAGCTCCGTTTCTTTCGCGTTCAGGTCCCGTGACCTGAAGCACTCGCTGGGAAGGCGCCGCGAGGTCACTCGATATCATGGAGGAAGAAAAAACTTTTTCTTCCTCCATGCTCGATATGGGGAGGCTTGGACGCGCTTCCTCTCCGCTGTGCCGGCTCGCTGCGATTCCCTACTGTCGCAGCCATGCACCCACCATGGCTTGGGATGAGCAGTCAGGCTTGAGGCATTGCCTACTCGCACATCTGAGCGTGGTGTGCCGCAGTGGAGCCCACAATCGCGACTGCGATCATCAGCGCCTATTATCGGCCCCTGTACTTAGCAACATTTAAGAACTCCCGCACCTTGGCTGTAACCAACAGGGCGCCGCTGATTAGAGGAAAATGATGATGGCCCGTTGGTGGTGGTGATGGCGCGGAACCAAAGAAAGCCTCGTGTGTGCAGACTCTTCTTCTTCTTCTCCAAAATGGCGCATCGCTGGCTGTTCCAGTACAAGAACAACCATTGGATATTAAACAAGAATCAATTGGTTGCAACAGGAGTTTCAGCTGGGCCAATTCCACTTTGAATTTGATCCATTGGCGTATTCTATGAGGTCGTCAAAATGAACCCATTGACTACAATGCTACGCCCTTCCCAAAACCGTCGCATACCCAAAGTTGGGAACACTCTAAGGGGATCGTTTGTTTGCCTGTTGCTGTTGTAAAAGGTTTTAGTATAAGTAGGGAGACCAAGTCGGCTTTAAAAAGGGAGTGAAAGAAGAAGGGAAATGCAATTACAGGCTCTCAAGAAGGCAAAAATGTCTTTGAGAGAGAAAGATAGGGAGATCTAATTGTGCACAAAGAATAGGTAAAGATGGATAGGGGGCGTATGAGGAAGAGGGGTAGGTGTTTGCGTCTGATACATCTCGGAATCCGTTGATATCCATGGACAAAGCTCTCTCTCTCTCTCTCTCTCTGTCTCTCTCTCTCTCTCGTTGCTCTATATCACCACAGTATTGCAGACCGTCAACGAGGTGTTGATCAACTTACGTACGATGTCGTCCCCTACGGCGACTACAGAACATTACGACGGCGACGCGAGGCTCGAGTACGTCGATGTGGTTCGCATATGCCACATTAGGTGAAAGAGTTTCTATTGTTTGATAAACTGTTATTTTAGCATCGCGTCGATGCATTGCTACGGGAAGAGAGGTAATGCCACGTTTACACCTATACCTTTGTTGTTATACTTCATGATTTGTTTTGTTTACTTGCAACGCGTGGATGTGGTCAGTTACCTTATCCGATGATTCAAACAGATCCTCTCCCGCTTGCTCTTTCTGTAGATAGGGAAAGGATGTAACCTTATCGTCACTAACTTGACCGTTCTTGCTTGATCGACATTGTTCCGGACCTTAGTGGATGATTATAGAAATGTAAGAGTTCTGAGATAGATAATATGAGAGTGAATTGCGCTACATTCGATTCGCCGACGTACGCTGTGCACACCACCTTGTTTACTGCTGATTCTACGTCTGCGTATTCTTTCGGCGGCGCACAAGTGCGCTACAAGAAATTTTATGCCTTGAAGAGCCCTGCGTCGTCCCTATAGATACGTGACACTTAACATATACCTGCTCGTTCGAGACGCAGAACACGCTACTAAAAAGGAAGAAGACAGCGGTGCAGGCCCGAATAAGGACATATGTTCCCTATCACGAATTCCTCCGCTCCAGCTCCTGCAACACGTATCACGTAGTAGTAATTACTACCGCAACGAATTGCAAAGTATTTACCGCCGTTCGGGCGTGTTGGACATTGCGGGAAATTTGATTTTGAAATTCACCACAACATTAGGTACTAATTATTTGGGCTTAAGAAAGATTGAAGCGCTCTTTATATAGAGAACGAAAGTTATGTAAGGCATGCAGGATAACTGTTATTCACTTCCAACCAATCCTATTATGTCCAAGCACAGCTGCAAGTAATCACACTTCGCACACAAGGGTCTGCGGTGCTTTATGGGTGAAGTTCTCACGAACTTTCGTCATTGCGCAGGACAATTGACCGAGACAGAAAGTTCCGGCGGTTGGGGCGTTTGGAACAGTTGAATGCTCGTGGACGTGAACGCATTTTTCGTATGTGGACGGCGAAGTCTTTATGCGTCAAATAAACCGCACTCGAGTATTTTCCTCACGACGCTGTCCTTATAAACCGGGCTAGCATACGTTCGCTAACGACGCACGCACGCGCCTGTAGTTGAGTGGCATCGTCCCAAAATTTGCAACCCTGGCTTCTCCGTCATGTAGACCTCACAGAATGACACGTGCTTTGCACATGCTCCGTTACACATTGCTGCTGGCAAGGCAAAAAATGCAAGCTGGGGACCAACACCAAACGTGCATAAACTCACCATTTTAGATTTTCTTTATTTGGCAGATCACACCTAACGATTTTGTCCGACGCGAAGCGATGATTCAGTCTCAGATTCATGCGTGTGCGTTCGCAAGGACAGATGTAACGTATTTTACCTGCTCGATTCCCAACTCCTGCTGCACTGAAACTCATCGCGACGTACTTGAGAGAGCAGACAAAACAGACAGTACATCGTACTGATCAATGGACGCTGTACTGCACAAACATGAAATCTGGCTACTGCTGTTTTAACCCAGCAAAACCTGTGCAGTCACATGACCATGGGTTTCGTACCTTTATCCATTGGAAGGCATACCTCAAGTTCATGTTCACGTGAAAATGGACAGTTTAAGCATCCCTGACCTTTTATTGTCAACGGAGTTAAGCCCGTGACTCTTTTTACTACTGATGCGGCGTACCGCATTTAGAAAAGCCAATGACAGGTGGCGTACGTGCTTAGTTTCCCTTGCTTTCTCGCCACCGAGCAAATGCAGTTTGGCGCTCGTTTTCGGGGTCATAGTGAATTGCTAGTTGCCCTAGTTTTCAAACACCGCTATTTTAGATTTCATGCCCAATTATTTTGGGTTGTACGTCTAAATTGAAGTTGTGCAATACCCGTGTTTGTTTTGTCAGCGCCATCCTGGTAACATTACCAGGCGAATGCAGGAAAATGTTTCGAGGCATCGCGACTCCTTTACCCGTGTAATGATTCTTGACTTTGTTACAGCTGGTCGAAGATTAACCTCGGAACATCATCACAATACATACCTGGCCTAAGAGCTGGGTGCCGGGCCTGTTAGCGTGTGCTGTGCATCTCTCTTTGGGTACGAGACTTGGAAGGCTAGGTTCCGTCATTATTTCGCAAAAATAAAAACACCGATGACCAATACTTTAACCAGAATTGAGCAGGGTTTACCCCTGAATAATTAAAAACTACACTCCATAGTTGGTCCTGCGTGATGCCCTCGGGAATGCCGTGAATCACTCCACGAGCAGTGCCCGGAGGGGGCTTCATATAGGCAGATACTGCATAGGTAGTGCTTCGGAGGGTTAATGCGGTGAGTTGGGAGAGTCGATCAGCGATATCTGGGTCAGGGGTGGCAGCTACGAGGAGGTTTTGGGCTGGCTGTACTTGCAGTGTGACAGTCGCACGGAAGAGGGGGCCGGGGATCTCGCTTGCCGCGACGAGGCTGCATACCAGGTCACGAGCAGGCCAGTCTCCGACACGAAGGCCGTCATGAGGTAGGATGACAGTTATGAAGTGGTTTGGCGGAAAGCGAGGAGGCGGTATTTTTCGTGCGGGGACGGCAGTCGTTGAAGCGTTTGTGGGGCGTACCTGGTTTTCAGCAACGGTCTTGTTCCTGCGGGAGTTTATGACCTGACGCCATGGGTTAGGTGTCGGAGCAGTTCTTCCTTTCGAGTCGTCGAAATCCATGTGGCCGTCTGCGCTGTTTTCATTGACAAGGTCTTGCGCCGGCGATGGTGTGTTGTCTTGGTCTTGCGTCGGTGACGATGTGGACCAACTCATTGAGCTCACCGCCGCTAACAGACCGTACTTGATCCACGCCCGCCTCATGGGTCGCACGAGATCAGCTCTACTGACCTTCAACGGACTCCGCATTCCGTACTATATTAAACTAGACTGTGAAATGGTGCGCTGCCGTCCATACCGCCGTGCCGCCCAGACTTGCCAATGTTGTGGTGAGATAGGGCACCGTCAAGACGTGTGCCCGCACCCCGACAAGCCACGCTGCCCGGCCTGTGGTATCGCCAACCCGTCACCGGACCACTCCTGTGCCCCTCGGTGTAAACTGTGTGATGGACCCCATGCCACTGCCAACAAAGAATGCCCCAAACGCTTTCTACCAGTACCCCAAACACGGAGGTTCCGCCATCCTGCCCAGTCCCCATACCAACCAATCGGCCAGGCCCCGCTGGCCTACCACGAGCAGGACTTTCCAGCCCTACAAGCCCAATCCTCGACTACCCACCCTGAAGACCGGAACGCCATCCAACCGCAGGTGAGCTGGTCAGATGCTCTCCGCTCTACTCCCACTGCTCTAACTTCACCCTCCCTCCCCCCTCCCCCCCCGAAACCCCAACCACCAATCCACCCTTCGTACTCCGCTGCTATTGCTGAACTTAAACAGCAGCAGCAACGTTTCCAGGCACAACTCGCCTCTCTAACTGCCAAAATTGACGCCCTATTAGCCTCCCCCCTCCCAGCCCCGCCGCCCCCACCAGCACCCCTTCCTGAACAGATTCATGCACTCATTGACACGAAAATAGCGGATGCCATAAAAGAACTGATAGCATCACAAACCGAGACTCTGGCCCCCATATGTAGTGGCATCCAGGCAATAACTGAACGACAAAACAAATTAGAGCAGAGCATCCAAGGCATACAGAACTCCCTGGCTTCGACTCACCAACCCAAGAAACTCAAACATCACCCTTACCATGACTAATCCCCCGGATACCGACCTCGTCGTACTCCAGTGGAACTGCCGTTCTCTCAATAACAAGAGACACCAGCTAGACTTGTTTACCAAACAAGATCCTCCAGATGTCATTGCCCTGCAAGAGACCAACACTCCTACCCCCCGCCTACCGCATTATACCGCCTTCACGCAAGACCCCCAGCATCGCACCGCCACTTTCGTACATAACTCCCATCCGGCCCAATCACATTGTCTTAATCAAACCGTACCTCATACCTTTGTAGAGCTCATCTCCACAAGGCCGACTGGCTCCAGCATCTTCATCCTGAATATCTACAGTCCCCCATCTGATAACCTCCACAACATTGAGGCACTGATTTACGAAGCCGCATCCCTGTCCAAGGACGCCCCTTTACTTCTCCTCGGAGATTTCAACGCCCCACATCCTGCATGGGGCTACCATTTTGCCTCCAAGAAAGGCACGGCCCTCTTACGCGCCACCCAGAACCACCAGTTGATCCTCCAAAACGACCTCACCTTTCCAACCCGCACCGGCAACAGTGTCACCAGAGACACCACACCTGATTTATCATTCACTAAAAACATCTCCAGGATCCAATGGTCCCGACTCGACGAAACACTCGGCAGTGACCATCATCTCCTCTCCCTTCGCTTCCCAACCAAAAAGAAAACGACCCGGACGGGCACCGCACGCCTGACTAACTGGTCCGCCTTCCGTGAAGATCCAACCCCTCTCCCTGCAATAAGCCAAAATTTAAATGACTGGACCCAGGCCCTCGAACACCGGGTTAAAAAGCACACCCAAGAAATCGCACTTACCGACAGCACTCCGGCAGTCGACCCCCACCTTATGCACATTTGGGACGCGCGTCGTAGTCTTACTAAACGCTGGAAACGGCAGAAGCATAACCGTAAACTTAAAAAGCGCATAGCCCTCCTAACCCAGCAAGCGCAAGCATATGCCGCCGATCTCCAGAGACAAAATTGGCACTCTTTCTGCAATCAGCTCCAAGGCACTCTCCACTCAAAGAAAACGTGGCATCTCCTCCGTTCCCTTCTCGACAACACCAATACTAAGAGATACACAAACCATAGAATCCATCAACTAATCCGCAACAGCGCTCTCCCCTCTCAAGAACTCCTCAAGTCGATCCGCGACCATCTTTTTGGCGACCCTACTACCTACCCACCCATCCCCGACACATGCTATACGGGCCTAGCTAACGAAGCACTAGACGCCCCCTTTACCTTCACTGAACTTCAAGCTGTCCTGGCCCGCCTCACCCGCAACACCACCCCAGGAAAGGACCATATTACCTACCGCACTCTCCGCAATCTCGACGAGGACACACTCCAAGATCTCCTCGAACTTTACAATTATCACTGGCAGGGGGGAACTCTACCTGAGCAGTGGCGACACTCGGACATCATACTGATCCCAAAACCCAACAAGCCACTGACGCCGACTACTCTTCGACCAATCTCCCTGACCTCATGCATCGGTAAACTCTTCGAACACCTAGTACATCAGCGCCTCACCGCATACCTGGAAGACCACAACCTCTACCCTTTCACAATGTTTGGGTTTCGGCAACACCTATCCACTCAAGACGTCCTCCTGCAGCTCAAGGAACAGGTGGTGGACCACCTGAGCCGCACCTCTCCCAAAACAATCTTAACGCTCGACGTCAAGGGTGCATTTGACAACGTCACCCACGAAGCCATACTGGAAAACCTGAGTACCACGAACTGCGGCGTAAATACCTTTCGCTTTGTAAAAGCCTTCCTTGAGAAAAGAACAGCTACACTCCGACTCGGCCCTCTACTCTTGCCTACTTTCCACACCCCGGCAAAGGGAACACCACAAGGATCGGTTATTTCGCCTCTTCTCTTTAATATAGCTCTGCTTCACCTCCCTGACAAACTGCTAGCCATTCCCGGCCTACGCCACGCATTCTACGCTGATGATCTGACTCTCTGGACCACCCAAGGCTCTAGCGGTGCACAACAGGACATCCTTCAGCAAGCAGTCGACACCACTACTGCTTACCTTCAGCCCAGGGGATTGACCTGCGAGCCATCTAAGTCCGCCCTACTGGTCCTCCGCGCCCGCACAAGAGGCCGCCCGGCTGCGCCCACCCCTGACCCACAGGTCACCATAAGTGGCTCTTTTATCCCCCAAGTTACCACGCTCAGGATATTAGGCGTTCCCTTCCACTGGGATGGTTCAGGCTCTGCCCTACTCCCCCAACTGCACCGAACAGTCTCCCAGCTCATCCACCTTATACGCCGAATCCGGGGATCGGCATACGGTCTAAAAGAGCCAGACACTTGCCGTCTTGTCCAAGCCCTCATGGTCAGCCGTCTCACCTACGGAACCCCGTTTGTGAATCTCAGACCCCAAGAAACCACCAAGCTGGATGCCCTAATCCGCAAAACTTACAAAGCTGCCTTGGGCCTCCCTACATTTACCTCTACTAAGCGTCTACTCCAACTTGGGCTGCATAATACCCTCAGTGAAATTCTGGAAGCCCAACGAACCTCACAGCTACAACGGTTGGCCCTTACTCCCACTGGCAGGAACGTGCTTCGCACCATTGGGCGGTCCACCCCGTCTGCAACTCACGAACTTCAACGCATCCCTCTTCACATTCGCCAGCGGCTTAGGGTCGCCCCAATCCCGAAACATATGCATCCGACGTTCAATAGGGGAAGGCGAGAAGCTCGTGTCAGAACACTCACAAGGCGGTATGAAACCGACGCCCAAACGCGCTACACGGATATCGCCCATACTCCCAACGGTTCACACACCACCCTCGTCACCCTGGACTCTACCGGCCATCTCGCCACTGCAGCCACCTACAAGCAGCTACCAGTTCCCACAGCAGAGGCACTCGCCGTCGCTCATGCGACCACCACCCACCAAAAACAGCCCTACCTAACCATCATCACCGATTCTCAGCAAGCATGCCGGTGGTATCAAGCTGGCCTGGCACCCCCTCAAGCTCTTCCCATCTTTCACTGTCTCCCCGAAGAAATAGAAATAACAATAGTTTGGACCCCTGGCCACTCTGGTCTTGCTGGGAATGAAGCGGCCCATGCCGCAGCCCGCGCTCTCCACAACCGGGCACTCCCCTCTGCAAGGCTAGATACCACAGGACGTCCAGATTCTGCAAGCACCACCTTAACACCGCTGGACTCTACCTATAGCTCCATCCTTTCCCACTACACAAACAACAGAAGAAGGTACCCTCCTCCCCACCCATCCCTTACCCCACATGAAGCCTATGTCTATCGCCGCCTTCAGACGGAAACTTTCTATAATCACACGATTCTCTCGCACATCTCCCCATCCCTATTCCCCCATAACTGCCAAGCGTGTGACCTTCCTCTTACCACCTTCCACCTAGTCTTCTTCTGCCCGCAGCACCCAACCCCCCTTCACTCCCCCACCCTTGAGCAGTGGGAGTCCGCTCTGACCAGCTCGTCACCGGAGCAGCAGCTCGCCCTGGTGAAACGGGCTCTGGAATCGGCGCGGGCTCGCGGCCTCCTGGACATGGGAGGCTGACCACTTCCCCTTCCCTCTCCCCTAAAGCTAAAATAAACGTTTTTACCACCACCACCACCACTCCATAGTTAAAGGCTTTGAGTAGCGGCGAAGTTGCCTGGTGGAAGAAACGTGATCAGTTTCCAACCGCCGCCGCCAATGTAAGCATGATCAGTTCATAAAGAAAACTGCCACCAAGCTCTAAGGGAATAAGGTACGGTTTATTTTGCAGGCCATCAGCAACTTCAGATGGAGTTGTGTCCTGTCCCTATGGGTGCAGCCGGGGAAGGAGTAGCCGGCGTACACGAGCGAACGGTCGTGCATTTGCACCGTTCAGTTGCCGTCGATGCATCATCGCTGGTGACGAGTGCTGCTGGCCTCGTGACGTAGTACAGAGATGGCAGGGAAAGGCCTGCAAAGGAATTTTGTTTAGGGAAGAGACAGTGACAACAGCAGGGACCCAGTGGTGAATACATTGTCGCACTGGGTGAAAAAACAGCATTCACTGGAAAGCAATTGCACTACCCGACGCTGAACCTTAAAAACGACGAATATTCACACTGTTACAGGGCTTATGGGAGTAAGCATACGCACGGGGGGAGGGGGGGGGAGGGGAAGACGGGGCAGGAGGAGCCAACTTTGCCCCCATACTTTGCCGATGTCACACATAAAAGCAAAAACGTCTGCTTAGAAATATTTTGTGAATGTTGCAATGCCATTGCATTGAAATAAGGATTATAACCACTCCGTGTCTTTTCACTGCGTTCGGACCACTAGGCCTGCAGTGGGAAGAGGTCGGGAGTTGCTGGGAGGAGGAGCTGGAATAAGAGTTCACTCCCCCCTCCCCGCTAATCGAGAACCCTGCACACGCCTATGCTTATGGGGAACGTGTTATTAAAAGTTTTTCATTGTACAAAAGACGAGCGTAAGTGTTAGCTTGAGGTCGGCAACTGTAGTGTGCTTATCGTTCAACTTTTACCGCTGAATTTGGCGTTGCGGACTCAAATGCAACCAAGAAAAGGAGCGTATACTGGAGGTGTGCTGTGTCGACAATAAGAAAACAACGGAAAACCGCTGGGTAACGCAACATTCTAAGTTGATGCATCACTATTACTGTAATAAACCGATGTGTGTGTACTATTACGGTAACAAAATAAACAGTCCAGCACGGTGGTTGCCTGGGTGTGTGTGCGTGTATATGCGTGTGCTCGCCTGTGTGTGCGCGGCGGGGATGCTTAGCGCGTTAGCCTTACGAGCATACTGTGATCTGGCACCTATAGCGTGTATGTAACAGATTATCTGTTTAGTTTTTTTTTTACTGAAATTCGTCATTTCCACTTGTGAGGTTAGTATTAAAAAAAAACTCAAGGAAAATTGAGGTCCTGGTTTTCAGCGCAACCAAACGGGACATTGAAGGGGGCAAATTATTCTCTTCTTTCTTTTTTCCCCGAGCAACAGCACAAACTGTGCCCAGCTGTTACTGAGTACGAGTATAAAGAATGTGTTACTATTATGAATATCATAAATATTGCGTATTATTGTTCCCATAACTGAGCGGTAAAAGACGGGTCGTCTCAGCGAACAGCGGTGAGTCTAGGCGACACCAGCGACGTCGCAGAAGTTGGGCTCCTTTGGCACCTGTACTGTCGTTGGTAGGCTATTTATGCCTTCCAACGTAGGAAGGCGAAAGTTTCAATCGTGGGAACAAACTTATCACCCAGAACAATTGCGCCCCCTCCACCCGTACAGCGCTTGTTTAGAAGAAATCGGGCATATTACCGGAACTTTCACTTCCATAAGTTTATTTCACTCCCCCAAGGAGGTTCGTTCTAAGCACACAGCTAGGAAAGAAAAGGAATAACGAGTGGCGGTTGCAATGTTCCCTGCCGGGACTCTTGCCCGCGAATTTCAAGTGTTCCTTCTGGCATAGTTTTTTCCTCATAATTACCGTTTTCATTCCAATTTCTGTTCCCGCTATATTTATCCACACACTAAGAACACAGCGTATGTAATGGCCAGAGAGCGAGCGGGCATTTCGAGCAAAACCGGTATGACAGTCTCGATCACTGGCGTAGACAAATATTTTTTGGGGTGTTATACAGCGCCAGTAAAAAACAAAGTGCCTGCCTGCACCCAAACAATAGCTTAGTCTTTTTTTTTTCTGCTTTAATAAAACCACAGCGCTAGTTGTCTTGTTCAGTGTAATATCTACTAAAAATGCGAGTGCATTCAGGGCTCTGAGGAACTACTTTTGTAAAGAAGCCAACGCTCTTCGCATTTTCCTTTGAACATTGTAATTCATCAATGTGGTGTGTATGTAGTATGTAGCATGGGAGAGAGAAAAACGCAAAGGATGGCGGGAATGCAGCACTCAAAATTTCGGATCGTATTCTGACAGCGAACCCCCTCCCCAGGCTACGCTCCTGGCCTCGACCCGCCGTGGCATTCGTGCACTTTGCGGACCAATTCCTGGGTAGGGTCAAATTGACTTGAAAGTTGAAAGGTGGGGAGATTTGTCTTATCAGCTCGCGAAGGCCTTTTTGCTAGCTGTTCAGTTCAGCCCCGTGGAGATTGACGATGGCACTGAGACAGTCTCGGCTCTAGAAAAACTAGTACCTTCGGTTCCATGCTCTACAACCTACAGGCAGTTACAACGTGGTTGTAATGAAGCGAATCTTCTTTACCCATCTATGCGCTTAACAATTTCTTGTACCGCAAAGGAAAATCCCTCGGTAAAAACAAACCACTAATGCTTTCAGATTAAAGTGGGCGCACTAAAACAGGCTGGAATATGCAATGTCTGCCCACTTCGCGTGAAAGTGAAACCTGTAAATTATGCCATGCGGGAGATTACTCGCGCTCGGTGTTGTAAAATTAGTGATTTTACGATGAGTGTGATAAAACAAATCCTCGGAGAATAATCAATTGATTGCAAATCACTGTGCATTGGAATTATTTCATGCCATTTTGAAGGCACATGAAATCTATCACAGATGGTTTTACACATAAAAGATATCAGTAAAATTAGCAAAAATCAAAGCCCCTTTCCACTGAGAAAAACAGTCAAAACGCGAGGCTTTCTCCCACGTATCAAGAGTCAAAGACAAAGCCCAAAAATCCGAACTGCTTCGACCGACCGTGCCGAAATGGCGCAATCGGATCGACGTCGGATTCATAACGCGATGGACCCAGGTTCGGCTACGGCCATGGGAAGTGTTTTTTAAAGACGATAGCCTTTCTTCGGCTACTTAAACGCAGAAATTTTGGTCTTTCTGCATGTCTGTCTGTCCCTAATCAAACGGCAACAGCAACGAAAGGTTTCACTAAACAAGTTCCACGTTGCGCTTGGAACACTTGTGGAGTAGGGCAGCGTGGTTCTATAAACGTTGTAGTACGGCGCCTTGATTCATGCGCGTCTTCGCCACACGGCAGCGCTGTAATCGAGGTACCCGACTTGGAGCAGTGGGACGCGGTAAATTTAAATTGACTTGAGCAAACCTCTAGCGTGTTATCTTCGGATGAACGAGACGGGCGAGGAACAGCATGAGACGTGAGCGGGAAAGAGAATGGAAACATTTACTTTGCAAGGGCGTCAGTCGACTGTCGCCTTTCGTCGACATTTGCAAAGAAGGGACCAGCTACGCGGCCAATTTTTCTTGAGGTGCTTGGTGCGCCTTCGCTTATCATCATCATCATCACCATCATCAACAACAACAACAACAACAACAACAACAACAACAACATCATCGTTTTGTGAAACTCATTGTGTAAAGTCGGCTTTTCTGCGGGGCGTTTTAGTCAGACATCGACGACATTTGTGAACATTTAAAAGTTTCGCTTTAAAGGGAAAAGAGATGACAATTTTATATCAAGGCAGCAATTGTGTTCTCATGTGACATAAAAAGAAATACGCGCTAAAAGATCCCGGTGTGTCTGCTTTACCACAACGCAGCTTAGTGAACAATCAGTGCAAAAAACGACTAAGGAGCGAAGCGACAGACAAAGGACAGGAAGGACGCGCACGGACAGAGCGCCCTCTCCATGAGCGTCCACCCTGTCCTTAGCCTTTGTCTGCGCTACTCACCCCTTCATTACGCTTGAACAACCAGCCCAACATCGAACCTTAATACATAAAGTGTACCAGCGCAGGCCCAGTGTAGGATTCGGCCAAAAAATGTTAGCTGAGCTCGGACACTATACGCAATGCAAACATGGCGTGTTGCATTGCGGGATGCCACAGCAAAGATCACCTTTTTCGCCAAATAACACGTCTGGAGTCGTTATTCGTACAATTTGCTCTCTTCAACGAGCGACTGGTCGTTTATGTGCCTTGTAGGGAGGCCCACCCCAGGTGGTTTTCAAGAGTGGAGAGTCAACGTGCAAAGGATCCCAATAAACAAGTGTTATAGAATCAAGTTTTACGGGAAACGAAATAATGCAGGAGTTCGCTGTATATGATACAGCGGACGGTTAGCCCCCTTCATTGTGTGTTCAAG
>NW_027526456.1:1017999-1096703 GCF_048455015.1 Haemaphysalis longicornis
ATAGGATTTGCACTTCCCACAACCGTTGGAAAACATCAATGCCCGGCAGACACACTTGCATGCAGTTCGAAGGTTGGCGATGTTCCCCTGCAGCGGAGTGTCCTGGCAGGGGTCTCCCTGGTGGGCTGAGCAGCCCCGCAGTGTTTGAAGCCGTCGGTACGCAGCCGCCTTCACCGAAGGGTGGACACTTGGAACCACTGCGCGACCAGCCGGCACAGCTGCCTGAAACCGATGGGGCTTCGACGGCGACCCGGCACGGTGAACAAGGACGGCTGCGTGGCGTCATCGGGGTCGCACACCACGGGGCCGGGTCGTCTGCAAAGCACTCGCACGTAAGGTGTTGTCTGGGAAATGCGGGAAGGCGCTGATAGGGATTTCGTGCTTTAGGTTAATCAATCGTTTCACTTCCCCCACTCTCTAAGATGAACGTTCGACAAGTGTTCAAATTGTAACTCTTTTGCAGGACCTGCGCTCCATACCCGCGGCAACAGCAAAAATGCTCGTTTTCTCGTTCGTTTCGGCGCACGTTAAAGATCTCAGGTGGTCAAAATTAATCCGGAGCCATCCGATACGGCGCGCCTCAATTACCCGTGTAGTGTTGAACCTCCCAATCAATCAATCAATCAATCAATCAATCAATCAATCAATCAATCAATCAATCAATCAATCAATCAATCAATCAATCAATCAATCAATCAATCAATCAATCAATCAATCAATCAATCAATCAATCCATCCATCAATTTAATCAATCAATCAATCAATCGATCAATCAATCAATCAATCAATCAATCAATCAATCAATCAATCAATCAATCAATCAATCAATCAATCAATCAATCAATACTTTTCTATGTGGAAGCAAGGTCCGAACATTTTGCTACAGGGCGCTACTGAATCTGCCGCAATCACGGGGTCACTTCGTTCGACAGTGCTTCTTAAAATAGCGCTGGGAAATTTTTGTTCATTTAAGGCTCCAACAACTCCCCTACCGCGAATTCCCTGGACAATGTCTGTCATGAAACGTCTCGGCCGTATTGGAGCACTGGCAATGCACTTTGGTTTTTGCGCTACCTTGGGTGTGCGGGAAATCACGATCGCTCTGCATGCATCGTTGAAGACCCTTGCCCTAACTGCAGAGAGCACCACAGGAAGGCTTCGGCAAACTGTCCAGCTGGCTGTAATGACAAAGCCATCATATAATGTCCAGGACAGGCAATAAAATCGATTACACTTCAGCTGATACGACCGTAAAGGAGAACCGGGGTGGTGTAGCAAAACAAGCTGAACAACGAAAAGAAAACACGTCACAATGTTACACCTCAGTCAGTGTCGGCAAGGATTTCCCACCCTTACCTCTTGGGAAGTCCGTGAGGCCGCCCTGAAGTCGCACACCAGCGCCTCTACGTGAAGCAGCGTGTGCGCCGGTCCTGCCTGCTACGCCCGGGCGTGCATCGCAAGGTGCACCTGCGTTCACATCACCAACCGCACTTGTTACCTCGTCCACAGGCCGAGTACGAGAACTCCCACGCCCGCGTCAACTTGCGCTAGTAGACTTTCAACAACGGCATATCACATTAGTTTCATAGGTCGGCCAGGAACCACCGACCAGCAGTTAAAATAACATAAGCTGCTCTATTTGCTTTGTGGGGAACACACTTTCCACTTCTTCCATCGCCAGTGGCTAAGGCCATCATAACCTTCTGATTTTACTGTTCTGCGCCTCTCTTAGTGGCTGCTTTCGAAGGCCGACGTCGGAGCACCAGTGAAAACTAGGAGGACATTTTGCGAGTGTGCATCGTCGTCCCCAAAAGATCAGGAGCCATATTTCTTTTGTTGAAGTGGGTGATCACGATTGTTTCCGCCTTTCACCATTGAGGCGGCTGTTTCAGGAATCACGTGAAGAGCAAACGTTTCCACTCCAGCTTTAAAGCTCTTTACTCTCGTCTTCGCTGCCGATGAATTCGCGAACAATACGCGTATATAGACCGATTGATCTGTCACAGAAAGATCTTCCACGTTTGTTGTTTGCATTCCTTCCTCGTGAACTAGGATCGGCACAAAATTCAGTGCACAGGACGACGTCTTCACTGACGGAGCTGGCCGCCTGCAGCGCTGCTTTGGAACATGTCACAAAGCAGCCAGCCGGTACATGGGCCATTTTTACAGACCCTTTTGCACCCTTCAATGCCTTGAGTCTTTCCCGAATGTTTAGGAAATTTGACTTAGGCACTATCAAGCTTTGAAGGTGCAACGTTCCATTGCACTGTATAGCTGATATAGGCACATTATGGTATACCGGGTGGTGCATTGCTGGATCATAGCATTCGAAGCTGATAGTTATCAGTCCCTATTAGTGACATGCCATTTTTCGCGAAATGTGCTGCACCTTTTGCGTTCACTTTTGCGTGGCACATCAAGCTGTCAACATGGGATTATTGGTCACATCACTACGTATCGCTTTGATCCATCGCCCTGACCGTACGTACCAGGTTGCGCCTGTCTCAACACATACTACAAAGAATGCCGCTTACACATAGCATTTTCGTTTTAAAATCCACCAAAACAGTTCACCCGTATACCCAGGGTCGGGAATATCGATGAACGTAAGCATGTGGCAATCTACAGCTGGACAGAATGGCGCAGTGCACTAAATCAAAGCCGTAGGAATGCAACCGCCAATGGCGGCGACAGACAGCTGCCGTTCTCGGGAAGGATTAATTGATTGATTGATTATAGGGTTTAACGCGCCGACGCAACGGAGGCGATGAGGCGCGCCGTAGTGAATGGCTCCGTATTAATTTTGACCACCTGGGGATCTTTAACGTGCGCCGAAATCTCGTAGACAAGAGCGTTTTTGCTTTTCGCCTCCATCATAAAAGCGGCCGCCGCGGCCGGAATCGAACCCGCGACCTCGTGCTCAGCAGCGCAACGCCTTAGCCACTGAGCCACCGCGGTGGGTCCGTTCTCGAGAAGGAACCCAGCTGCCTTGGCAAGTCACGCCGATCGCTATCTTAACTGTTACTTTGTGGGGAAGCGCCCGCACGTTTGAACCGTTTCAGGAAGCAACGCGGAGGGGCGACTATCAGGCTGGTGGAATGATTAACGTGACGATGACTTTTGTTGGACACAGACTACACTAGCCAACCATTCCAGGAAGCGGCGCAAAAAACTGGGGACCGTTGAGCCAACGGAGACCTCGCGCCCCCTTCCCGAATACGCGAAACGCAGGAACAAAGGGCAGGGGAAGCACAACCAGTAGCACTGCCGGCAGGGGCTACGTCCGTTGTCAGGCGGACATAGACCCCTCTCTACCCAAAACTCCAGTGTTGCCAACTTCAGGATTGATGTCAAATTGATTTATATTTATGCCGCCAAAAGTATCGGCCTTTTTTTAATTTTATTCGTGAGCTCACTGTTGCCAGCAGCCACTACCTTTTCATTTTTCTTTATTTTCTCGCGGAGTGGCTTGCAAAAAAAAAATTCCGCGCTGCTCGGAGTCTTTGCTGTCTCACAGACCCAAGACGGAATTCGTGATACTTGCTTGCCTTCGCGACCCGTTCTTCTCACGGCCCGAAGACGTGCGTCATGACATGCGTGCCGTAGTCGTGAAGGTCGGTATCAGACATCGTCAAATCGCCGTACTCGCTCGCTGGAGCGAGCTGACGCCGGCACCGACAATGACTACTACGGTCACTTCTCGTGCCTGAGAAGCGAGAACACAGACATACAACGCGGCTCGGTGAAGAGCACACGTTAACTGAGGGTGTAGAAGCGTCAACATCACGGCCACGGAGGGGACGAAGAGGCGGCTGTACTGGGTGCATCTTCCCGTATTCATGCATCGCGCTCTCAGATCTACTGTATCTGAAAGTGTAATGTAAAGAAGGATGCCAGTTTAGAAAGGAATTTTGCAGTTTCCGTGCCTTTCACAACGCCTGATTTTCTTGATTTGATGAGTACGGCACGCATATCACGACGACCCTTAGAAACAGTGGACCTGTTCGATTATCAGTCCCGCATCGTCCGCGGACTACCCGAGACGGAATCGGGCGCTCCATTTCTTTGTATGTATTCATATGGGACTTCCGGTCCAAAGGCAGTCCTCGAAATGCCCGGGACCCTCCTAGACTGGTTAATCAAGGGTTCCCTGTGTTCGTACGCGCTATGCTGCACTGAATTCTCCTTGACAGCGTCTTCCGACCAACCACTTAAATCGCGTACTGAGTTGCACGATGAGCTCGGTCCGTGGTCAGGCACAGGAATATCTTCACCTGTGACGAAAGACTGCCTGAACCTCCGCCTTTCAGGATAGTATTACTTGGGCTACCTAAACGCGAAAATTGGGTCGGTCAGTCCGTTCGTCTGCCTGTCCGTTCGTCTGTCACTCTATACTCATCCGCAGCGCCAGAACAGAAAGAATGCCTGAACAAGCAATACGTCTAGCTACAACCATTCCAAACTACTGAAACTAATTTTGTGCATATCAACATTGTTCAGAAAACAGAGAACGTTATACGTACTTGAAGCAAAATGTATAACTGGCTGTAGCATCGCTGTTTTAATTATGAATAGTCGTGGGATGGATTTGAGTAAGAAGGCGGTAAGGGAATGGTGCCGGAGACAGGAGATATGAAGTAAATTACTAATTAAGCGGTCTTCTCGTGCCACTCCAAGCAAATACGAAAGAAAAGCATCCAAGCAGATGTCGCGCGAGCAGCACGGACGCGGGACAGTGAATCGGATAGAAAAAAATCCCAGTTGCATCCATCAGTCGGGACAGGAAAGGAAAACAGCGGTATGGGGAGAGAGGGAGAGTGTTAAGAGGCAGGCGCGGCAGAAGACTATGGCCTTTCAACGACATTTGCAGCGAAGCAGGCAGATACGCGACCATTATTTTTACCATACCTCTTTATTTTGCCCCTGAGCACGTTGTGGTATTGTGCTGTACATCTGGGTACCCGGATTTGTTCATTTTGACGCGTCCATTCGCGTCGGTGTGTCAACAGTGCGGGTGATGGAAGAGCACAGAACGATAGAGTGGAAAGCGCGCGGAGAGAGAGCAGCCTTTCCAGCAGTCCGAAGCTGGCTGGGTGGCGTCAGGCTGAGGCAGGTGACGAACAGTACATTGTTGGCACGAACAGTGCCTCAGCTGAGGCACTGAGGCACAGTGGCTGAGGCACTGTTCGTGCCAACCATGTACTGTTCGTCACCTGCCTGTACGGAAAGCGGCAATACAGGAAGCCCGAGTTGGGCGGACGCGAAATGCTTACACATTCTTGAAGGGACATCTGTTTATCTTAACATATAAGTGAGCAATTTAGATCGCACTATGACGTCCCCATTGAAGAAGAGCTATGCTAATGTCTTTGCACGCGTCCGCTCCTCAAAAAGTTTTTTTTTGTCGTTCCAAAAATAACTCTCGGCGGCCACACTTAGAAAAGAACTTAAGCTGGAAGGTGAATCTAGAAGGAAGTCATAACGGGATGTCAGAAGCATACATAAGCTAAAGTATTCACCAACCGACTGCCCTCTCTCCAAATCATTATGCGAAATCCACGGAGAAGTGCGCATACTGGTGGCTGCTTCCCAGGCCTCGGTGCTGGCGACTGAACCCACGGCGGCCTTAGCGGTGGGCCAAGAGACGGCGAGACGAGTTGAGTGGGCGGTTGGCGTCCTTCGCCTCGACGTCGCCGCTCGTGGGGGTCGCAGGCTCCGGCGAGAGGCCGCTCTCCTCGACAGCGCCTGCGCAGTAGCCGACGGAAACAAGTGTCGGTGGCTTTCACGTCGTTCGTTGATAGGCTGAGGGGAATCGAAGAGAGCCTAGGATGCGTTCGACTATCGGAAGAACGAGCAGCACGAATGGCGCGTGCTGTCGCCAGTGACGACGATCGCGATGATGATGATAGTAATAAACCCAATAACCAGAAATACTCGTGCCACACGTACATGAAAAATGACATTGGGTGCTTAATGCCTTAACTTTTACAGCCATTAATTCGGTGCTACATGCAAAAATCTAATGCCATTTGCTCTAATGTCATTCGCCTTCGCAAACACCTTCCTACTGTCTCGAACGCGATGAGCAATAAATGAAACCTACGAAACTCTCAGCAGCGGAGTGTTGATGCGGAAACGTAGATGAACTTCGAAATAAGACGATTTGGTGTTCACTAAAGACGAAGTTCACTAAAACAGCTGCAAAAGGCATAACATCGTGTTACTCGTTGTTTTAAAATTTTCGGATTTAGCTACCGCTGGCAGGTGACGGCAGCTGACACTTTTAGAAACGGCTCACACCAATTTTTAGAAAACACTATTCTTCATAACGTTTTCTTTCACAAAAAAAAACATTTTTAACCCTTGTAAGAAGTTTTTCTATTCGTTAAAGGCTTCTAAAACTGGAGTGCATTTCTCTTTTTGGTCACTATCATCATCACGCCTAACACATTTAATGCCTTTGCGTTTTGGTGTAGCACGGCCCAAAGAAACCTCAGCGGTTTAAACTCTGTGAGGTACAAGCAGCGGAGCAGTGACGTGTTTTACCTCAATTAACCCATCTAAGCGGGTAACAAAACTCGTTCATTCATAATTTGCAATTGGGATGCATACTTCCCAGTTCATTAGCTGAGTCAAAAATACGAAGACTGGCGTATTATTTGAGCGCATGAAGCCGGGGCTGTTCTTTTTCCTCCCATAGTCGCCCATGTATTGGCAGCAGACGGGAATTCGACGATGTTTGCAACTTTACTGTGAACTACGTATCACGAAAACTAAATGAAACTCGGCGAAATAGTAGATTCGTCTTAGTGGTCAGTTGTCATATAGTTTGTCTGGGGTTGGGTTCGATAAAACAAGACCAACGACCGTTTTCTGTGACCATACTCCTTCTGTAGATAGCCACATGTATTGAGAGCAGCCGGAAATTGTATAGCGTTTAAAACTTCACTGCGAACTATGATAAGGAGATGACACTCGGCGTAATTGATAGAGTCGGCTTAGCGGCCAATTTCACTATGATTGCTTTCTAGAAATCTGCATTATATTGGGAGCTACGGATAATTTCTCATTAGATCACTAAACGATAATTCTTATCTACGTCGCTCTGTTGGCTGACGCACGTTTAGTCGGAACCTGTCGAAATATATCTTCGCCGTATAAAAGAAGAACGAAAAGGGGTTAGAATGGGCACTGCGAGAAATATTTACCGCAATTACGTTTAAAGTGCTTATTCTCGCACTGTTTTCTCGTGTGAATAAAATGTAATCATCGTTTTCTTCCTTTCTTATTGTCTCTCCCTCCTGAACTAGAAACTCATTCAAAACACGCGTTTACTTAATGGCCCCGAGATCATATATGGACAAGCTGATTCGATTGATTGTAGGGTTTAACGCACCGACGCAACGCATGCGATGAGGCGTGCCGTAGTGGAGGGCTGCGGATTAATTTTGACCACCTGGGGATCTTTAACGTGCGCCGAAATCTCGCACACACGGGCATTTTTGCTTTTCGGCTCCATCAGAAAAGCGGCCGCCGCGGCCGGATAAACGAACCCACGAACTCGTGCTCAGCAGCGCAACGCCTTAGCCATTATATGGACAAGTCGAGCAAAACAGTCTTATCGATTCAAACCACCGTGACATTTGTTTACCGTGCGGGCCCCGATCACTAGGACGAGTCCAATCGCCTGAAAGGGGCCATGAATACAAAACACAAGTTTGGTTCGTTCAAAAGATGGCCTCGTTAGAATCATACTGACACCACTTTTAACGTAGCCTTCGCTCAAATAAGCTGATTAATGAGGAAAAAAGGGAATGGTCATGCGACCCACTAGCTCATTTCTCGCAATAGAACCTACGATGTCATATGCCCAGCTGTGCGATTGGCGGAGGCCGGCAAAAGCTAACGCAAACTAGGCACAGCTTATAAGCTTGCCGAACGAGATATTTGCGCTTAAGTGTAGGGCACATTCTCCTTAAAGCAGTAGGAATGGTGGGACAAACAGTGGAAGTTACGAAACCACACTTAAACATAGAAGTACAGATGGGTACTGCTGTTGGTAATGCGCGCACTGTGTTTGGTTTAGCAGGACAGGACTGCTGGGCTTTGGGGTTGTCACAGACGACACGGGCCGATTGACGCAAGCAACGGTGTCTTACGTGACAATATTTGTAGAGCGAGCACTATGTTTTACGAAACAATTATTTTCACCCTGAACAAAAAAAAAGCCAGGTTTAAATACGGTAAAAAGCAAAAAAAAAAAAATAGCTCGCCGCGGTATGGTGGTGCCATCCAGGTTCACTAACGGTAAACAAGGCTTCGCAATCGGCTGCAGAGCGGTCGGTTCTTGTGATGTCATTGCAGACCACGTAAACACGATTTAGTGGGAAAATCAATATTTGAAATGAAATTGATTAATTTCTCAGGGAATAAAACATCGCTTGCATCCGGACAAGCTCTGGGGGCACTATAAAACACGAAATCTTTCAAATAAAACAAACTTTTATTTTGTCTGCATGCCCCCTTTAAAGGCGGAAAGGTGGTGATACGGGGTGAGGGGATTCGACGCGCAAATTGAGCTCGAAGACGAGCGTTTACAGGCTTTTCAGACAAGTCGGACGGACGGAGGCAGCCAAGCGAGGACGGCACCGAGACAGTATGTGGAACAAGCAGTTTTATAGTGGAGATATAGCACTAACAGAATTGCTATCTTCGCTTTCATACCTATAACCGTCCGGCCATTACAACGGAGTCCAATATAATAGAATAATTCTTTATTCATCTATCATTTAAAAATTTTTGTACCGGGATGGTGGATGGGTTTATGACGGGCAGAAGCTCACAAAGAAAAAATCTTCGTAAGTAGAATCAGGGCAAAAACAAAGCCATTAGGTGGGCCTTTATACACAATATTACCTAAGCTCCCGCGCAAATAATGCTACTTGGAAACTAGATCATGCCGAATGTTCATTACGTTCGCTGGTTGTACGAGGCAAAAAATAAATTCCGAAAAAATCTCCCGAAGCATGTAACAATATGAATCCTGCGAGGATTACCAATGCACTGAGAGGTCTATTGTGGATTCGGAATTATTTCAAGTGGTTTTCAGTGTTCGTGTAATTGATCAAACATGATTATCAAGCCACAGACTTTGGCAAAAAGCAACGAAGAAAATGTCACATTATTGCACACGGGGTACGGGGTTAGAGTTGCTAATATAGTAGCAAATTTCCTCATACCAAACAGATAATATTGGAGTCCTTTTGGGTGCGCAGTCAGCGCTCTTGGAGCTGCTTCCAGTACTTCATACGCAGGGCCGGATTAAGGTGGGGGCTACGGGGGCTGCAGCCCCGGGCCCCCAGCTGTCAGGGGCCCCGCTCGATCATATGAAAAAAAAAAATATCTTGAGTGTGCTCGCTGCCCGCATTGGAAGTTGAAGGTAGGAGCTTCAACTTCACCTTCACACCGAAGCTGACTAACTCGTGACAGGTGGGGAGGAGTGGGGGGCCCCTCACGTTATGGTTGACAACCTTCGAGTTCATTTCAATTTAATTTAGTTATTCCTACTCCTCTTCCTTGTTTCACCGAGGTTTATGAGAAGACGTCTTGGATCAAAAGTCGCGGGTACACAGCTTGACCGGGCCTAAGAAGCCACATAAAAAAGGCCCCGATCTCGGCTCCGGTCTTTTTCGCCACCGGTCGTTTCGGTAGTCTTTTCGGTACACGGACATCTAAGTACGCGGACGTTTCGGCGCGCGCACGTTTCGGTATAAGAAAGGGTCAGGCATGCGAATAATGAAATATTGTCTGAAGAACATTGTAATTTTTTTAAGCCTGAGGGACGTTATACGTAATTATTGACAACTTAGCACTGCCCTACGGGCTCATACACAGTTTCTGCCACAAATTTCAATGTATAGCGCTTGACAAGGAAGTTCATTGCGATGAAGACCCGTTCAATAAAGCTAGTAGATTAGTTTAGTCGCATAAGCGTGATTGATATTGACTCGATATTTCTCGCTCAATGGTCAGCGTATATATGGTTATTTAAATGTTCAAAGGTTGCGCAGGCCACTCGCGGGGTCGTTCGCATCAGCCCGCGCCTCTGTGCTATAGCCTCTGCAGGCTGCCTGAGCAACAAGCGTTGCGGAAGCTACATGTCCGCGCGACTCCATTCATAGCGTAATTCTCTAGGCGCCACTCCGCGCGGACGCAAAGGCCACCGGGCCAGCCCGACCCTAGCGGCTCCCTTCGAGCTGGGGAATCAGCAGGCCTAGGCGGTGTGAAGAGCTCCGGCGTGGACGCCAAACAAAGCAACAACAACGTCTGTTTCCTTTCGGGATGATGAAAGCTGTGTCCACTTAAAAACACATCCTGCGCGCGACCCCTTCGATGCCGTCTTGAAAACGGACCTCCGCCGCGACTCGGGGACGGTAAGCTGTTTGTCCCTGTGGCCGCTTTTCGCTTTGGAATAAGCTGGCGGACGGCGCGGACCGAAGGGCGGCCCGCCGACCCGGTCCAGCTTGGGCACGGCGGCAGGAGGAGAGGAACCCCCAAAGGAGCGCGGGAAAACATCGGACGTGGCAGACGTGTTGAGGACTCGAAAACGAGAGGTCCACCCACACTCGCCTTCGTCGTAGACCCCGAATCTAGACGAGAAGCTTCAGCGTGTTTCCACTGCCAGTTACGACCTAACAACAACTCGACCGATCTACAACAAACTACTGACTGCTGGAACTGTTGCGCGGCACCGACGGGAGTAGCAGCGCGGGGGTGAGCAGAGACATTCTATCCCTATTAAACTGTTGTCTGATGCCATCTATCGTGCTCACCTGTCACTCTCCAACCCAAAGGGGACCCGTTAATGTGTAACGGCTTGCCGACTAGCAAGAACATCACAGCTGCGCAACAGTTCATCGCCGCTGAAAGTTCGACGGCCATGCGCAAACCCACGCACGAAGCGGACCGCTCCCCAGCCCAAAAAGCGACATTTTTCTGCTTATCATCGTCTTTGTGCTAATCGTACTGCGATAGGAAGGTTGCGTTGCGCGACACGTCAGATCCCCCCCCCCTCGCCTCCCTCGCAACTTCCTTCAAAGGCGGCGCGTGTTCTAACCGCCGCGTGCTTTCTCGTCTGTGCGGGTAACCTACAGGATTTTGGCCCGTAAGCCGTGGCGGCTAACTGTTTGGCAGATGTCTGTGAGTGACAGCTGCCTGCGCGGACTTTGAGCCCTCCCATATATGCAGGTGGAGAACTTCACAATAAAACTAAAACCTTACAGGCTTAATAAAATACGCTTCTTGTAAGAAAATACTCTTCTGTACCATGGCATGTGCAGGCCGACACGGCGCTTCGATTAATTGTGAATCTGTGATGGACCGGCAATCAAACCGCACTAACTTTTACGCCTGATAAAATCCGTTAGATAATATTAGACATCAAGCCAAGAAATTAGTTTCAGGAAAGCGTAAAATTATGTATAATTTATCACTGATCAGAGAGCATAAGATGGGCTTGGAAAATTTTCGCCTATTAAAACGGAATAATAATAATAATCATGATAATAATCATCATCATCATTAGGGCCCCAAGGACGCAGTAGCCCCGGGCCCCAAAGTTTCTTAATCCGGCACTGTTCATACGTGCGCTATCATCAGCGGTACCATCGGCGGTACACTACCATCAGTGCTCACCGCTATCATCAGTGGTGGTCACAATTGTCTCAATCCTCATCATCCCCATCGTCGCTTTTCCACCATCAACATCATCCTCTGGGGCTGTTACACGGCCGAGTGTCGGAATAAAAGGTCGCCCCAACTCTCGTCTCTCAATATTCTCGGTTGTGAGCAATCAATGAACTCACAAAGAAATATAAATTACTGACAAAGCAAAACGGCCCGCGGAAGCAACGAAAAGGCACGAAAGACGTATCAGCGTATAAAGGCAGGTTCTTGCATGTAATGCACGGTAGACACAATACAGAATGAAACAATTTGCAGATAAGGTTAGTGTAATTGGCAGTAAAACAAACAGGGAAAATCTCAGTGAAAGCAGGCATACCGCACCTGCGATAAAACGGGCATAGGCGTTTCGATAAATCGGAATAAAAAGGGCAATGCTTCGATAAAACGGCGCACGATAAAACGTCTTTCGATAAACTTTGTGGAAACCTACTTTATAGACGCTAAAAAAAGCGATTCTGATGTCAAATGAGGTAAGCCAAATACGTCCTTAAAAATTCCTGTGTATCTGCTTTACCACAACGCACCTGGGTGACCAAGCAAGGCTATCAAACGAGCAAAATATAGCAATGTCGAGGCCAAGCGTAAGATTTTCCAAAAAAACCGGATACTGGGCTGCGACACCACGCTATGCAAACATGGTATCTAGCGTTGAGGACTGGTATAGCGCACATTAGCTTTTTAGTCAGATACGTTTACAATCATTGTTCGTCCAATGCGCTCTCTTGAACGAGCGATCGGTCATTCACATGCCTTGCGGCAGAGCAGACCCCAGGGTGTTTCGGAGACTGCAGAATAAATGCGGGGAAGGTCGGAATGAACGAGTGTTTTGAAGTTTCCACATTTACGGAAAACGGAAGGTTCAACGAGTTCTCTTTAATATACAGCTGGCGGTTAGACCTATTCCAGTTCCGACCAGGGCAATAGGGTGGAACGCCAAAGATCGTAACTGACTGTAGGCATTTTATGCGTAAAAAAATTACATGACGATTACTATCCTCCCTAACGCGAAATTTGTGTTCAGCGAGAACAGCGCTATTCTCGGTCACGGCGCATATCTGCTGCGTCTCGGGAAGTGATCGCGTGATCAGCAAACGCCCGGCGGTGCGCACAACTCTGCCGTTATCGCGTAGCGCTTCGCTTCCGCCGAGCATGTTTGAAATCGGGTTTGAATCTCCCGCACGAATGTCAGGTGCTTCGGATGATCCACAAACGAAGGAGGAGTGCTGGCGAACGTGCGAGAAGGAGGCAGTGAGACGTACTGAGCCTTGGCGACGCGCTGGGAGATTGCGCCTTAATAACGCGTGCCGTAGAGTTCCTGTATATAGCTCCCTCTAGGAACTCTAGCGTGCCGCCCTCCCCCTCACCAGACACTACTCCTCCGTTTTCTTTCTGCCTCGGGGGCCTCGTTTGCTGGCTCGGTTACGCGGACGCCGCTGCCGCGAAATCCCTGTACTTGGCGCCAAAACGCTGCGTGTTAAAATGAAGGTGGATCAGACAAATACAGAGAAAACGCACGTTCAGTACGAATTTGAGCCGCGCACTAATGTAGAATAGCAGCAGTTGGATATATATCACAGCTATGTACATTTTTTTTCTGAGGAAGAATGAAGTGCTGGATTCGCAGCGGCAAGCACCTCTCGCCGATTTTTCCGCCACTACTAAGGCCATGTTCAGAACACGGACGCAAGAGGCAATAGATGCTTTTCACATAATTCTGTCGACGTAGGAGTCAACAAATGTTGGATGGGCTCACCGCTCCAGCGTCCAAAGCAGGGGTTCGTTACCGCGCCCTGCGCAGTGGCTGTCCTGGCGGGAGCACGCTCTCTCGGGGCTGCTGCCGTGTGCACCGAGGTCAGTAACGAACCGATGATGCGCTCGTGGAAGCACCGCGCAGCCAGCCGGCACTGCCGCCCGAAACCGTTGGGGCTTCGGCGACTACCTGGTGGCCACGAACGCGGGTGCCGAAACAGCCTCGAGCGCCGTGGCGGTGTGGCATCACGGCGTTTTCGAGGTCGCACACCGCGGGTCCAGGTCGGCTGCAAAGCCGCGGCGGGGTCTGTGCTATGGTGTGGGAGATACGAAAGGCGTGGATGGGGTTTCTGTCCCTTAAGTAAATTCCTCCGTCTCCCCCAGTATGTGAGATAAGCGCGAAACGAATCTGCAAATTGCAGAAGCGCTGTTTTAGGCTCTGCACTGTGTACCCCGCAGCAACAGGCAGAAATGCTCGTTTTCTAGATCAGGGCAAGGCCGAGACATTTTGCTGCGGGGCAATACCAGAACTAGCATTCAAAAGAGATGGCTTTGTTAGGCGCACTTAATAATAGGGTCAGGATGACAACAGCACCAGGGAATTCGAAGACTAAGAAAAGATAAAACACAGACACGGCGCTGTTTTTCCTTTTATTAGTTTTCATCTTTCCTTGCGCTGTGGCCATTAAGAGCGTACACTATCTAGCCCAGTTTACCCTTTTATAATAGGTTGTTTAGAAAATTTTCTTCACGTAACGCTTTCAAAGAGGCTAACACAGCGAAGCCCCGCACCGCGTGCGAAATGTCAACGTTCCAGCCCTGTGAAATCGGCAATTGCCAAGTGGCATGCACCAAAGCCTCAAAGACCGTTTTACCGACTGCACCACGCAGCGCCAGCCACCATCCGCTAACTGTCCTGTTCAGCGTAATGAAAAAGCTATGATAAGAAGGTAGTGCGTATGCATGACTCCACGAGCTTCATGTGGAGGCACGCATGCGCTTCATGGAAGCAGATTGGTTTATGACATATTTTGATCACAGTTGCCTGCTGTGAAATTATTGCAATGGCGCCCATGCCCCGTCATGTTGTCACGTAGGAAAGGAGACAGTTGTAAAAAATTGCAGGGGCTTAGCTCGTGTTACGAATCTGCCAGCGCCGCCGTACTTTCCCGCATCACTCTTCGGCTGTGCGGCGAAGCCACTGCGCGCCTTTCAGCCGTCAGGCGCCACCATGTTCATTCAAGTTTCGACAAGCCGGGCCAGACGCCTCGTTTTCAACGCGCTTCAAACTCCAACAGCTGCCGGCCCGGCGAGGCGCGTCGCAACCCGTTCAAGGACACAGAGGCCCCGCGTACTCAGCGAAGTCCTCCTCTCTCCCCTCTCGGACTCAACGTGCGCCGAGGCTACCGACTGTCACGAACTCTGGAAAGAGCGTTGTTGTGTGTCTGTGACGTTCGTGGCGTGTTGCCGCTTGTTGGCGTTTTGACCGTTTTCGCTTTTGGGTATAAATAAAGCTGCCCAAGCGCTGTAATTCATTCCTGTTAGAGCAGCGAATCGATACTGTCGCTCTGCTTGAGTCCTGTATTGTAACCTCGCCCGTCGGGGCATTGTTCTTTGGCTTCGGCTCACCTCTCGCTACGAAGTAAACAGTGACGTTAGCCTACGGCTTCTGGACTTCTCCACGGCTGCAACAGCGGCTGGCCGCTCGCATCATACACGCTACCACTCGTATGTCGGAGGCCACGGAGCTCGGATCGGGTGCCCCCACTCGGTCCAAACACTCGGCTATGCCAGGATATTGGCGGTGAGCGCGACCACGGGCGGCGCTGCGAAACGCGTCTCCGTGACGTCGGCTTAGGGATTCTCGCATTTGTCGTCTGCTTCACTCGGGCTCGCTCTCCCTGCTGTTTCTTTCCTCTCGGTTGACTTTTGATGCTTGTCCGCACCAGATTTTACGTATGCGCGCCTTTTTATCATAATAAAAGACTTAAAATGGCATACAGTAGCTCTAGGCATGATTTAAAGTATACTTTTTGATACCGCTGTGGAAGAAACATTACCGGAGTCGCCCTTTCCAGCGAAGCCGGTCGTGTGCGTTGCGCAAAGAGTCGGTGCTAGGCGTCGTACTTATCAATCTTTCGAACAATCGGAACAGCCAGAGACTAATAACCGACAACAGCGAAAATGCTAGACCAAAACAAATTCCAGGCCTTCGCGGCTGTCGGTTTCGGCAGAAGGCATTACGATTCCCGGTAATCGTAGGTGGTAGAAGAGTCTTTGCAACTTTGCCAAATGCTCGAAGGTATTGGATCACATCGCTTACGTTGTCATGGCATGAAATTATCCCGACGTGAACTACCGGGCAATAACCCACTGTGTGTATAGGCGCGTGCTGGTTTTATACCAGGCTTCTAACTCATATGGAGGCTTGTTGAGCAAAACGACTCACGCGTACGGTAAACATACAGTAACACTATATTTGTTCAGACCTGGAGGGATGGTTCGGTACATTTTCTATATCTTCCCAGTATTCAGATATGCGTTGGAGTAGAACTCCACTCAAGAGGGGGAGGAGTAAGGGGAGGAGGAGAAAACTTCATCTAACATTAAAATCGAGCTGGTTTGTGGGCGGGCTCCTCAGTGCAGGTCAAGAGAGAGTAATTTTCTTTAATTCGAGGAACGTCATCCTGAGTAGGCCAGGATTTGTTCTTTACGCCCGAAAGGATTGGATAACAATAAAGAGCTTCTTGGACATATTCATCGGTTCCGATTCTTGTTATACTGAAAACTGGCACGTATACTATTTATTGCGTTCGTTAGCGAGTATACCAAGCCTTCCACACCGCAAACATGTCATAACTGTTCGGGTTGAGATTCATTTCCTTATGGTAACGATGGTTGCGCTAGAGGAGGAGGAGGAAGAACAACTTTATTTAGTCAACAATCATTGAGTTTTATTAATGATGGGCTTCTTCTTGACTCCGTGAAGTGGCCAGAAGACCTTGCTTCATGGCTACTTCCAAATACAAATTCGCGGCACAAAAGCCGCCTTCGAGTATCTGGACAACGTTGTCTGCGCGGTTTCGCGGTGGCGTAACTCAAACCTTTTTATTGCAGTTGAATATGTGAATAAACAACGAAAGGTGCGGATACGCACCTTCGTGTTCCCTGCCATAAAGAAAGCCAATTTCTGAAGAAGGTACATGTATGCCTTAGAGCCTGAAGACAATACACACACGATGTTTGTGATCCTCCCATACATCCCCAAACCTACGAATAAGACGTTTGTGACGGTGAAGAAAAATTAATAAGTTGGGCACAGAAAAAAACATTTATGTAATACAAAATAACAGCGACGAAAAAAATAGAAGATAGCCGTTTTATTTCCTGCGGGGTGATTCGTGTGCAGGAGCCCGCTGCTTGGTGCCTAGCATTGGACTCTTGAGTCGCAATAAGAGCATCTCAAAAGTACTTTACGGAAGCCTACAAGTTTTGAATACTTATCAAGGAGCTCTGAGCACTGAACCTCGCAAGTAAGATAGAAAGGATGAGTTACATACGATCATCCGACCGAAGCTCTGAAGAAAGTTGGATTCGTTCTCGTGTGTTGCAAACGTGTGCGGGATACAGCCTGAAATTATCCAGAGGTGTCGGAAGCTGGCAAAATAACTGAATTACTACAAATACACTTTTTAATGCACTGAAGCATGAAAGCGGGTGATTTCTAGCACAAGCACTGCTGCCCCTCACCAGAGGACGACAGCGGTGCGAGTGTACGAACGGCGCGAGTGTAGCAGACGACAGAGGCGCGAGTCCCTAAGCTGACGTCAGGGCCAGGGGGCGCCACTCAAACATCTCACCGCCAATAGGCACCGGTCACTGCTCAGAGGGCGCGACGAATAAAGTACACCCAGCGCCGCCCCACGGAAGCTTGAGATAACTCCGGGTCGGTGAGAGCCAGACGGCCGGCGCGCGTTCATAGATTCGGCACCTCTGGGTTGTTTGATTCTGCGATTGTTTTTGAAAGGTGTCTCGTGCTTGAAAACTGTTCTGGCAAATAGTTTCCCCATGTCTGAAGTGCTTCTGGGCGATTTCCGGACAATTACGGGGCTGAGCTACTACTGTCGGCCTCGCGTGCACGAGAAGTTAGAGATTGTACGTTCCCGCGCGCGTGTGCGCCGTGAAAGAAATTGACGGGACAGACATCGTTGCGAAGTCCCATTCTCAGCAAGTGTCAGCCGTCTCCGAAGCATCGGATAATTATCGCGCCGAGAATACTTGCGCCGAGAGGCGAAAACGAAAGCAGACACCAGCGGCCTGCCGAGGGGACCGGGCTCGGATCACGAAGCACTCGAAACCACCACCGCCGCAGCGACCGCGGCCGGATGTTTACACCACCGAGCGTGTATGGTGCGAGCTTTGGACTCTCGCGTGGTGCGTGTGTGTGCTGCCCAAAGGAGTCGCCCCACGCCCGAGCAGCGCGTCAGACGTCTTCTTTGAGTGCTCCTCCGTCTATATATGTAATCCCAGTTTTTTCAGTTAATTAAACATCTTTTTAAATTCTCAAACCCCAGTGTTTTCCCACTCAATATGAGCCACGATCAAGCTGACACAAGCGAAGGTTATTTACAGCGCCAATTAAGGTCAGTAGCCAGCGTATACCACGGCGCTCCACGACAGAAGCGTGTCTGTGTTATTGTTTCCTCTGTTCGCCCAACCACACTACAGTTACTTTTTCGGTTGCCCTTCTTCAGCTCGGTTGGTGTTGTCACTGATTAAAAACGGATTCCAAACGTTATTAGCTTATGACAAAGTAAGCGCAGTTCACACAGTTGGAAATCTGCTGTGGATCTGCGGTTGTCTTTACGAAGATTTCGTTTAGTTTCGGCTTGTATCTTCTGTGTAATGTTAGAGTCGTATAAGCGGCTAATTGTGATACAGTTTGTTCAGGCCGTTCAGAATTCTCCAAAAAAAGTATTTCCTCCTTCTCCTCATCCTCTGCTTAAACAATAGCAACCTCAACTTTCAGAGTACGCAAAACGCATTAAAGAAGTCAGCGCGAGTGAATGCAACCTTGCCTTTGATCGCTTTCCACGCTCTCGCTTGGAATGAGTGGTCGCACTCTGTACACTTCGGGAAACAAAGTAGGGCAGTAAGTGGGATGCGCACTGACCGTCTTGACATTGCTTCTGGCATCACCCGCGAAGTGCTGTGAACATATTCTTGTGCCGCCTTTTGGCATCCATTCGGTGCTTTTAATGTCGGTAAAAAAAGGTTACTGCTGATAAAACAATAGTGGGGGAAGCCGTAATACCTTGTGTTATGCAAATACTACGACGGCATGCGATTCATCGCAGCGCGCGATGTGTATGGAACACTGAAAGCAAACATTTTAGTTTTACGGCCCTTCGTGTCTGCGCTGCGCATAAATAGTCATCGTACTCATAATACTCCTTCCACTGACAAAAAATGTCATGGCTTTCTTACTGCTAAAATCCATTTCTTGCGACGCTGCCCGAGAAACCTGTACAGAACGATGGCAGGCTGCCTTCCGCGATTGTGGCAGTACTTCACGCAGCAGTAGCGGCGTGGCCACTAATTCTTTCCTGCAGCATTTTGATCCTTTCGGACACTGCAACTTGTAATTATAACTATGTTTCTTAAAAAACTTCCGCCACACAACGTCGAACCGCACGCAGCGCGCGTGTTTTTACGTGCGCTGAACGGCCGGTCGCGACATCCACCGACCCGGAGTTGCTAAGCGGCGGCGAGAGATGGCGCTGCAGTCGCGCGCAAACTTCACTGTCCGGTGCCTATACGTAGCGTGAGCTAAGGTTCAGCTTGTCATTCTTAGCTTTCCTGGTTGTCTAGGATTAGCTTGATTATCATGCTTTAATATCACACACGGTATACGCATTATGTAACACATGTATATTATCAAGCCCTGCGCAGCGTCATTAATCGCCCCAGGGTTAAGGTAGTTCTACAGGCGCACGCGGGTGTTGCTGCGACGGGCTAGCCATGGGTTCTACACCCGGCCAACCCTCGCATGATGATCAAGTGGGCCAGGCCGCCACGTGCGGAACGGAGGTCGGCGAACACGCTGGGCGCGGGGTATGTGTGAGAGACGCCGGGCAGCGAGCAACGTTCTGGGCGCCGCGTTACGTCACTGCTCCTCGCGCATGCGCAGCACGGCTCTCCAGGGGTCCATTTCTCTGAAAAAGGGCCGTCGTTTTGAAACGACGCGGTAGCGCCTTGCAAATGCATGTGTTTTAAATGCAGAGCATTTCAGTAACTCACGATGTCACCCGCGTTGACGTCCGTCGTAGTCCGCACCGTCGTTGTCCGCACCCCTCCCCCTACACTATATAAAAAAAAATACTATCCGGCGCCTGGTTTCGATCCCTCGACCCTGCGGGCGGAACGCAATGTACATGGTGCTTTACCCACTGCGCCACAAATCCGACACAGAATGGGAGGCTACGAACGCGCCTTAAATCCTTGACTTATTCAAACTACGTCAAGAAGCTGCTGATACAACGCATTCACTACCACCAACTCCCCAAACACTAAACGTTAACGCAATACACCCACCCCCTATGCGACGCATTTACTCGAGTCCCCCTCGCGGGGAGATGGGACCGCCAAAAACAACGCGTTGTGGATTGCGCAGTAAGGTGCCGGCACGTGCGAGAACCGCTCGCGCTGTTTGTGCACGGAGCGCCTCCTTGAGAGGCGAAAAATATGGGAGCACCACGTTGAGGATCACTGTAAACAGGGCGCGAAATGACCCGCACTGCTTTCCATCGTTTTGATTGTCGCTTCGCGCCCTGGTTACCGTGATCCTCAACAAGGTTACCACCTGTCTGTTGCCCCTCAAAGCGGCGCCCCAACCCGAAAACACATGCATTTGTATGGCGCTGCCACGTCATTTCAAAGCGACGGCCCGTCGTTTTAGAGAATTGGGCCCCAGGAGCCACGCGAAACTGCATGCTCAACCTCCTCCCGTTCAGCTGACGCTACAAAAATATTTTATTCAGGAGCCAACTCGTTCTCGGACAAGACGAAAGAAACGAGGAAAAGCCCTGCGTCCCGCTCGACCTTCGTGAACACTCGGCCAGCGTCTGCGGCGTGCCACGTGCGCTCGCGCCTGGAGTGGCGAGCACAGGCAAGGTCGCTAGCCCGGCGCCGAGTTTGCGCTGCTGGTTGCAGCCGGCTCTAGCGCGTGCTAACGGGGCCCACTTCGCGACAAACAACTCACGGTTGGACACAATTCCAATATAAAAAATAATGGCGACGAAAGTGCGATCCAGGAATATAATCCAAAGGCTTCTGAAGCACATATAAGCTAAGGCATCCCACCAGTAAATTGTCATTTTTACAAGTGAGTATCTCTCGAATTGGTGGCGAAGTGCGGATACCTTGCCATCGTGGGGGACCCGGCGATGGTGGCACTAGCAGGGCTGCTTTCCCGGCTGCCGGAGGGGCGGCCGCAGTCCTCGGCTGGAGCGGTGGGCCCCGCGACGGCGAGACGAGTACGATGGGCGCTGGGCGTCCTTTGTCTTGACGTCGCCGCTCGTGGGGGTCCCGGCGAGAGGTCGTACCCCAAGCAGCGCTCTGTCTCTCCACAGGTGTCACTCCAAGGTTCCGCTCACCAGGACTCCTTCCCGACAGCCACTGCGCAGTAGCCAATGGGAACAAGCTTCGGTGGCTCTCCAGCCGTGTCGTCCGTTGATAGGCTGAAAGGAAATCGACTAAGCTCCGCTTCGGCGTTCCGAAACACGAGCAGCACAAACGGCGCGTGTCGTAAGCCATGAAGAGAATGACAACGACGACGACGATGAGGGTTGCAGTGAGCGAGACGAAAAAAAAGAGAGAATGCTTCGGCCTATTCGCTGCGAGCTCGACATGTAGGTGGCGACAGCGTCGCGCTGCTAGTGTGGATGCTCCGCTGAGCGGCCCGTAAGAATGCACACTGTGGGCGCGCTTCGTGCCTTTTTCCCGCCGTATGTGCGCACGAAAGGTGCAAACAAGAGTGGTATGCTGTAGTTCGGTTCCTCAACGTTCAATGTATAGCATGGAAGCGGCAGTCAGTTTTCATTACTTCGCCAAAAAAAAGCGACGACTCACCGGGAATCTCAGAATGGCCGTAATTGTGACAATGAACTTGTACGCTGTGGCTCGTAGCAAGCTCGATCTTTCCAGACTACGGCTTTGAGTCTTCAATAAAAGCATAAATAGAAACAAATCAGGAAGCATCGATCTCTGAGATTCAGTTTACAACGGCAATCTCAATGGCTTTCACCGGCAGCATGACGCATTCTTGCATTTGTGGGATGCCCTGAAATGGTAACATCACCTATATGCCCCGACATTCTTTCTAAAAGCTTACGATATTTTTTGTGTGTTCGAAAGGCAGCATAAAATTACTGAATTTGGATCAGCGCAGGGATATAAATGTAACCGCTCCAGCGGGTCTCCTAAATGAAATTTTAACGACTCTGAAGGAAGTTTTGATGTATAACGGTTTCGGATCACTTATTTACGGCTCTCGTCGCAAGTGAACTTGCGAATTGAATTGTCAACGCACGCAGTACAAGCAACATCTCATGTTTAGCTAGGTTTTCGCAAAGTGACAAGCAGGTTTACAGTGTGCAAACCAAGCTTCTGGGACCTCACAGTGAGCACAAATTTTCTGTTACGGCGGTTCTGTTGACCATTTGCGTTCCTTTTAAAATCTAACAGGTGCCTGCAACAGCGAGATGTGTTTGCATTCTTGCGTATAAGGTCGCTTACTAACCCTAAAGATGGCAATAAATGAAGTTGTGCTGTTGCAGATGTAGTAAAACATTTCCTTTTTATTTCTCGTTGCGAATCAGCGCAACGGGTTCCCGGTAACTACTTTGTTTTGTACACTGAATATCGCCTTTGTCTTGGCATATAATTCTTGAGGATTGGTTAAAAAAATGAAATTCTGTGCATTTAGTTTTTTTCGGGAAGAGGGGGGGGGGGTCCTGCCAACGTTGCAAGAGCAGCGAGAAGAGAACGCATGTAACGCGAAAAGCCAAACTATGGTTATCAGTATTACTTACAATCGAAACTACACTAGGCGTCGTGTTCTGTAGCGGTGAAAAACCACTACGTATTTTTAAAACTGATTAACCCCCCTTTGGCCCGGGATTGTCCAGGAATTGTGGCTCGCCTTTTTCAAAATTGTATTGAAAGCAAGCATTGTGGGAAAAATTAAAAAAAAAAAAAAAACAGCGAGTCATGGCACACACCCCTCACACATGTGGGCAACAGCGTGCATTATATTACGCGTTTTGTCCTCTTTCTTAAGACTTAGGTCCACCTTAAGAGGTTAAGACGTGACCATATTAGGCATTTGGTTATGCTGAGTGAGGCACGTTTCTGGACAAGGTGATTCATGTCGGATTTCAAAATGATATATATGAACATGACACACGAAAGGCCAACGACAGACGCAAACTCACAACTGCTTAATTTTACCGAGGAATCCCCCTAAATACTCTTGCGCAGCCATAGAAACGTATTTTAAATAGCAACCCGATACAGTTTAATAAATGTTTATTCCTCCTCCTCAGTATAAACAACGACTGTCCAAAAATGGTATTTATTTTAGAAAAGGTACGAGAAGGACACGATCACACAGGCGCTTGCGGGTGTAAAATACGTGTCTGGTAATGTATGGGCGATAGCGCACGGGTCGTGTGCAGTGTTGTCACAAACTCGAGCGTACGACGTCTAAAAGTATCGTATAAATTTTTCATTTTTTTGTACCGCGCCTAACTCTTCTTCAGTCGTCCGATTCATTCAGTTCTGTTCTATTCGCCCGAGACAAAGCTGGAAGTTTCTCGAACGAAGAGGCGGTAACACGATCTTACGCCGGCTGGCCGGCCAGAAAACAACAAAAATAAAACCTCCGCCGCTCCAGTTTCGTCGAAGCTTCCAGTACTTTCGAGGAGGTGCGCGTGGCCTTGCCAGCTCTAAAGAGCGTCGAAGATTCTAGAAGGGAGAAGTGAAGTTATTCGCTGACGGCGGCGGGCGCGTGGTGTGTTGTGCTCTCCCTCTCCGCGCCGGCGCGCCGGCGTGCCTATAAAAAGAGAAGCCGCACCTAAACCCACCAGCTACGTTTGGACGTCGTGATTGACAACTGCACCTGACAGTTTGTACATCACACCATCGGCGACCCGCGCCCTGGAGGACTCCAACGTGCTCCCGGGCCTCGAAAGACCGTGATCGTCTCGGACGGCCTGGCCTACAGCGAAGCCACGCTTCCCAGGTAGCCGACTCGCCTCCGACAGCGGTGCATCGTCCGGCCCGGTCGGTGAATATGCTGGGACTCTGTCTCTCATATGCATCGAACTGTTCATTTTTTTTTTGTTAAGTGCTCCGATTCGTAATATTCATTTGTTAACGGTCCTGTTTGTATCATTTTGTCGAATTGGACTGTTTCTTGTATTTGAATTCCATCTAAGTTGTCTGTCATTATCGATCTGCTACCTCGTGCTTGTGTTGTAACTTGCCTGTCTAAATATAAGTCTTTGTGCTGTTTTCCGTTCAAGGCTCTTGCTCATTCTTGCCGCTCTAGTCGGCGAAAGCCGCACATCAGACGGCCAACCCCTTTGTCACCTGTGCCCTGTAGATTCGGTGGGGTTTGTTGGCTCTCTGGAGTCGACTCCCCATATCTTCTGACAGTGCACCCTAAATTTAAGGAAACGGGTGACAATTTCTGGCGTCCGCGACAGGACCTCTGATGTGAGCGGCAGGGAAGGGAAAGAGCCTGGAATTTTTTTGGCATAGGTTGCTACTACCTTTATAAGCGGGTGCTCTCGCTAACTTTCTCTGCGTAGACATACCTAGCTAGAGGCTAGAGTATTGTGGCTAGATTGCGATACATTTGCAATCATGGATTTAGAGAAAATCGTAGCATTGGGCTGCAAGCTGGGCCTCTCAGGGGCCGAACTGCGGAAGTGGGTTGCGCAGAAAGAAAAAGAAGAAAACGAGAAGGCTGAGAGAGCAAGGCAGGCAGCGCGAGAAGAGGCAGAAAAAGCACGAGAAGAGGCTGAGAGAGCAAGACAGGCAGCACGAGAAGAGGCTGAGAGGGCTGAAAGAGAAAGAGAGAAAGAATTTCAGAGGCAACTTCAGTTGGAGCGAGAGAAAGCGGAGCGAGAAGAGAAAGCCCGCCAGGCAGAGGCAGAAAGGGAGCGAGCGAAAGCGGAGCGGGAGGAGAAAGCACGCAAAGCTGAACTCGAGATTGTAAAAAGGCGACTCGAGATACAATGGTTGAAGGCGGAATCCTCATCACCTGAGAAAAATGCGAGAGAAGGGTATAGTGGCCTAAGTGCTAACCCTGAAACGATAAAGGAAAACCCGGATATCTCTAGAAGCAAAGAGGCGGATTCATCCGCGATCCGCAAGGAGGTAACGCCTCCAGATATGTGCGAAAGCGCACCACTTCAGACCTGGAAGGACGATGATCCTACAGGTGATGCGGAGCTTGAGGATGGAGATAACATCCCGGTTGTGGATGTCATCACTACGTCGGGGCCGAACCCTCTAGACGAAGGGATACCCGATATTGCGGGGAGAGCGCCCGAGGAAACCGTTGTCTTTCCGAAAGACACGGGTAGTTGCACGCTCGTTGTGCAGGAAGACCCAGCTCGAGTCTGCGAACTGGCTGGGCAGACTAGCGTCGCTTTCGAAACTGCCAGCTCGAGGAGCAAAGAGACTGACCCTAAGGTCAAGTTTGAAACCCCCGTGCGAAGCGGAGCCGCACTCCGCGGAGGGAACTCGCCGTACATAAGCGTCGGCGGGGATCCTATGACTTCAGCGATAGGAGAGAAACCACCCGCTGTTTCGAAAGAACCCCGATTCGATGCCTCGGAGAGAGGCGAAGCCGTGCTTGTCGTAACGCGAGCACCGGCAAAAGCGAAGCTGGCACATTTCCGGCGCCCAAGGTCTGCGGCCCCTGCGATAGAGCCGCACAGAAGAAAAATAAGTGCCGAAGGTCGTGGAAAGAACAAACGTTTGAAAACCGGCCTTCAGAAATTCGGCAAACAGCCGGGCTGCCGAAAGAAAGAGTGCAGATTTGGGCGCAAGCTTAGGAGCAAACGTGTGCGCCGGCATTGCAGACAGCGGACAGGTGTAAAGAAGCACCGGTCAGTTACTACACGAGGAAAGGTGAGGGAAGGCCAAGTCGCTAGGCGCTCCGATGTTCGCCAGACGAAGGCCCAGACACCGAAGCTTTTTCGCGGGCCCGGTATCACGGTGAAAGAGTTTGTCGCTTCGCGCGACATTTGGAAAGGAACTTTTGCGAAGAAAAGAATTCCGCAGGCGCAGTTACGCAAGCGCCCGATAGACACGGGCTAAGCGTGAAGAATGCAAATTTAGGTATGCACGTGGGATATGAGTGGAGTTGTGTAAGACAGAGTTGTATTTTCATGTCGAGTACTGCATACTCGAACGTTGTATTCAACGTTTCTCTGTCGTACTGTACGCGAACGTTGTTCTTATTTTGTCGCTCTGGCTGTACAGTGTATATTCACGTACTAGTTGCGTTCTGCGTAAACTTTACTTTCACTGTTCTACAGTACATTTGCCGTGTATTGTTGGCGTTCACTATTTGTGACATTCGTGAACGTTGCGGTTGCATGTTATTGTTTGTGAACAACATATTAGTTATGTTTTTATGCGTTTCATTGTATCAGTGCACTGTATGTATTTCTGTGTACTGACGTACACTCATTGTATTTCAGCCTACGAGACTTTCGTACTGGAACGCACGCTGTATTTTCATGAGTTTCGCACTTGTGATGGCTACTGGCCAGACATTTATTATGGGCACTGGATTAATTCGACTGCTAGAACTTTATTGTTCTCAAACTTATGAATTGTCCCTAGGATGTGTATTGTTGAGAAATCTGCGCCAAACCGCTGTTCTGTACCTGTACCGTTGTACTAGAATTCTGTACCTGTCATTATTCTTAGGAAGAACATTGGGCTGTACTTGATTCTGTATTAGTAGGCACAGCCTCGTTTGTTCACTAACTGTGAACGACGCGTACGCACGACTTTGTGAGTTTTGGGAATATTATTGCATAATATTCTGAAACTGGGGGGCTGTGTCACAAACTCGAGCGTACGACGTCTAAAAGTATCGTATAAATTTTTCATTTTTTTGTACCGCGCCTAACTCTTCTTCAGTCGTCCGATTCATTCAGTTCTGTTCTATTCGCCCGAGACAAAGCTGGAAGTTTCTCGAACGAAGAGGCGGTAACACGATCTTACGCCGGCTGGCCGGCCAGAAAACAACAAAAATAAAACCTCCGCCGCTCCAGTTTCGTCGAAGCTTCCAGTACTTTCGAGGAGGTGCGCGTGGCCTTGCCAGCTCTAAAGAGCGTCGAAGATTCTAGAAGGGAGAAGTGAAGTTATTCGCTGACGGCGGCGGGCGCGTGGTGTGTTGTGCTCTCCCTCTCCGCGCCGGCGCGCCGGCGTGCCTATAAAAAGAGAAGCCGCACCTAAACCCACCAGCTACGTTTGGACGTCGTGATTGACAACTGCACCTGACAGTTTGTACATCACACCATCGGCGACCCGCGCCCTGGAGGACTCCAACGTGCTCCCGGGCCTCGAAAGACCGTGATCGTCTCGGACGGCCTGGCCTACAGCGAAGCCACGCTTCCCAGGTAGCCGACTCGCCTCCGACAGCGGTGCATCGTCCGGCCCGGTCGGTGAATATGCTGGGACTCTGTCTCTCATATGCATCGAACTGTTCATTTTTTTTTTTTGTTAAGTGCTCCGATTCGTAATATTCATTTGTTAACGGTCCTGTTTGTATCATTTTGTCGAATTGGACTGTTTCTTGTATTTGAATTCCATCTAAGTTGTCTGTCATTATCGATCTGCTACCTCGTGCTTGTGTTGTAACTTGCCTGTCTAAATATAAGTCTTTGTGCTGTTTTCCGTTCAAGGCTCTTGCTCATTCTTGCCGCTCTAGTCGGCGAAAGCCGCACATCAGACGGCCACCCCCTTTGTCACCTGTGCCCTGTAGATTCGGTGGGGTTTGTTGGCTCTCTGGAGTCGACTCCCCATATCTTCTGACAGTGCACCCTAAATTTAAGGAAACGGGTGACAAGTGTAAATGTTTTTGTTTGTGTCTTTTTTCTATAAGGACACAGCGCAATTTTACAAGGGTGTGGAATTTTCCCGCGTATGCACAGGCCGTGTCGCTTCTTACCCGTTTCGCGTACTAAACTTTTATCCTTTAAATAATCATTACGCCACCTTCAAAAAGCACCCTTCGACGTTCCCGAAACGACAGATGACTGCACTCAACAATAAGAAAAGTGCAACGTGTGGAAGCAATGTTTATAACACGTTTCACACTCAAGCGGTGACCAAGGCGAAGATGTTTCGTGGAATTAAACCAGCGCATTAACCCGCAACGGCCGCTGATTATTGCGTTTATAGAGGAAATGCGCAAGCAGAGGTAACTATGTCATTTCTTACTGCCAAACGAGCACACATATTGCTTGTTTTGTCGTGTGCAGCACGCGTCTTGCGCCGTACGCAACGTGAAAAAGCAGACGACGCGAGAGCGCCATCCACACTAGGAGTGGTTCGTCCCGCCGCCGCCAGAGGCCGACTGTGTTCGCGCTCGGGGCGAATAGGCGTGTCAAGATGTGTAAATTGGTGTATTTTATAGCATCAGCTGTTAAGCCTAATCTTCCGAGGAAATCGCGTCCCCGCTACGAAATGATGATGATGATGATGGCATAACGGTTTTCGCACATACCCACAGAGGGGGATTGGCCAGGGATAATTCGCGTGTTGAAATTCGTGAGGACCTCAGAATACTAATTTATGCCCGAAGAATTTAAAGCCTAGAGGAGCACTGCACCCCCTTCGAAACAACCCCCCCCCCTTGTTAGGCCACTAGCCACCCCTTTTGTTAATAAAGATTTATACATACATACATTTCCGGAAATACAGAGGCCGTAAAATAAAACGTCGTTATGATTAAAACCCGGATTAAAGGCGAACGCTGCACTAGTAATTTATCAAGCATGACAAGCACCCCCGCGAGAGCGGGTGGGTGTTTGGCGTCACGTGTGGCACTCTCGTCGTGAGCAAGCACAGCTAGAGTTCCTGTTTATAGCTCTCCAGGGCAGCAGAGTTGCGCGTCCATCCGCCATCTTGAGTTACAGGGCGTGCGGGAAAGCCACCCTCCTCGAATTAGGAGCTGACGCCGGGCCGCCGCGCCAGCGGCAGCGGCGAGGAGGAGGGGGGAGGAGCGGCACGGACAAAAACTGGCGCCCGATAGTCGGCTGCTTACCAGCTGAGTGCTTGCCGCTGCCTCCGCTTCCTCAAACGCCGATGCTCAGTAGTGCAGAACTAACTAAATGCGGGGTCTTGTGCGCAACACTGAAATCGGGCTTTCCTGCCGAACTGGAACCCGCGGCATGTGGCACTCAGACGCGCAACTCTTGCGCTACGCGATATTGGCGGTGAGATCTTTGAGTGGCGTCTCCTGGCTCTGACGTCGGCTTAGGGATTCGCGCCGCTGTCGCCTGCTACACTCCGCTTGTGAGGAACAACAGTGCTTGGGCTAGAAATCGCCCGCTTCGTTGCTGTAGTGCGTTAAAAAGCGTATTTCTAGCGACTCAGTTGTTTTGCCAGCTTCTGACGCATCTGGATAATTTGAAGCTGTATCCCCCACAAGTTTGCAACACACGAAGAGATAGAGAACAACTTTCTTCAGAGTATCGGTCAGAAGATCGTGTGTAACTCGTCCTTTCTTGCTTATTCGCGAGGATCAGCGATCAGAGCTTCTCAATAAGTATTCAAAATGCGTAGGCTTCCCTGCAGTATTTTTGAGGTGCTCCTATAAAGACTCAACAGTCTAATACTACGTAAAGCCCCTCTATTTTGGACTACTACGTACCAAGCAGCGGCCTCTACACGCTCATCGCACATCAGGAAATAAAGCGGCTTTCTTCTGTTTCTTTCGTTGTTGTCTTGCATCGGATTAATGTTTCTGGCTTTTTTTTCTTCCCAACGCATTAATATTTCTGCGCCGTCACCAACTTCTTATTAGGAGGTTTCGGGATGTTTAGGAGCCTCACAAATGTCGTGTGGATATTTCCTTCATTTCGTATGGCATACATTCCCTTCTTCACAAATTGGCTTTCATTATGGCTGCGTGCAAGAAGGTGCATATCCGCAGCGTGCTTTGTTTATTCACATGCAAACACAATGAGAAGGTTTGTGCTACGCCACCGCGATCGCGCCCTAAACAACGTGGTCCACAGTACTCGAAGGCGGCTTTTGTGCTCCGAATTTCTGTCGTAATTATATCGTTATCATAACGAACTGACTCTCAACTCGAACAATGATGACATGATTACGGTGTTGAAGGCATGATATACGCGCTAACTAACGTAATAAATATATTACAAGACTCGAAACCGAAGAAGAATTCTAAGTAGCTCTTCATTGCGTTTCAACCCTACCAGGCGCGAAGAACAAATCCTAATCTACTCGGGATGGCGTTCTATGATTGGAAGAAAATTACTTTTACTCTCTTGTCCTGGACTGCGGAGCCGGCCCACTAATCAGATTGATTTAATTTAATTATTAAACAAAGTTTTCCCCTCTTCCCCTTCCTCCTCCTCCTCTTGTGTGCAGTTTTCCTATAACGCATATCCGAATATCGGGAAGATATGGCTGTGCAAAATGTTCCGAAATATCCCTACAGGTCTTAACAAACATATATGTGTTACTATAAATTTAACGAAGGCGTGACTCGTTTTGCTCAATAAACCTCCATACTGGTTAGATGCGTGGTATAGAATCAGCACGCGCGTATATACACACTGGGTTATTTGGAACTCAACCTACAGTTTTTGCTGTCTATAGTGCATGTCGGCAAACTTTCATGCCTTGACAACGTAAAGTGATGTGACAAAACGCGTTCGAGCGTTCGGCAAGGTTGCAAAAACTGTTTTACCTTAAATATAATTACAGGGAATCGTGATGCCTTCTGCCAAAGCCGACAGCCCTGAAGGCCTAGAATTTGTTTTGGTCTTCCATTTCCGCTGTTGTCGGTTATTAGCAGCTGACTGTTCCTTTTGTTCGAATGCTTACATGAGAAGCTGACGCCTAGCTCCGACTCTTCGCTCTCCGCACAGGACCGGCTTCGCAAGGAATGGGGTGGCGCCGGCAATGTTTCTCCCGTAGCGGTATTCAAAACTTTACTTTAATTGACACCATGAGCTAGTGTATGTGATTTTACGCCTATTATTATGATAAAAAGTTACCCACACGCCAATTCTGGTGCGGACAAGCATCAGACGTTGACCAAGCGCAAAGAAACAGCAGGGAGAGCGATCCTGAGTGAAGCAGACGACAAATGCGAGAACACCTAAGCTGACGTCACGCAGGCGCGCTTCGCAGCGCCGCCTGTGTTCGCGCTCGCCGCTAATACCGGAACTCTAATCCCATCGAAGCGTAAGCGCCGCCCCGCAGTTCGCGTTGGCACTAGCGCCAGCTTCAACTCTAGTTATTATTGTCTGAAACTCTATGGTGATGACTATTACGTGATGGACGTGTCAGGAGCTGGTGCGCAGGAATTTGTGATAGGGAACACACGCCCTTATTTGGGCCTTCACCGCTGGCTTCTTCCTTTTTATTCGCGTGTTATGCGCCTCGCACGAGCAGTATGTTTATTGTCACGTAAACAGGGAACACGCAGGAATCTTCAAGACAAAGTTTATTGGAGCGAACTTGTGCTCCGCCATGAACGTAAAGAATACGCAAACGTCCAAGGAGAATTCAACATAGAGATGTGCACAGACGAATGTCGGTAAATGGACTGTAGCGGAGTTTGATCTGATTCTATTTATCTCAGAATGCTTCACTTTCTAGAATCATCTAATGCGGTCAAGAATAATTTCGATCAAACAAGACCAGTCAAGTTAGTGACGACAAGATGACACCCATACCTGTCGAACAAAATTGGCGGGTACGGCATATACAACAGAAGGCGCAAGCAGGTGCTGTTTGAAACATTGGATAAGTGACCGTATTTAAGCGTTGGTAACAAAACAAAACAAACGGATCGCAATGTACATTTACAAAGATACATGTATAAACGCGACATCACCCCACAGCAATGCATCGACCCGATGCTAAAATAAAAGTTTACGAAACAAAATAAAGACTTTTACGTAATGCGGTACGGCTTAAGACGAACCGCATAAACAATATCATAGGTAAGTTGACGGTGCGAAATACCGTGGTGACATACCAACAAACCCCAAGGTGTACCAGACCACCCCCTACCTCGTACGCCCCCTATTTACATCGATCTAGTCTTCCTGCCCAATGAAGACCTCTCTCTCTCTCTCTCTCTCTCTCTCTCTCTCTCTCTCTCTCTCTCTCTCTCTCTCTCTGTCTCTGTAGTCTTCTTACCTTGACCCTATCCTGGGAAAAATAGTTTTCTCCCCTCCACTCCATCTCTCTCTTTCACCGTCTTTCTGTCCAAGACATTTAGCCTTCTAGAGAGGCCGTAATTCTGTTTCCCTTCTTGTTTTGCTCTCACCTTTTAAGCCAACGTGCCTTCTCCATAGATATGATAAAACATTTTACAACAACCAGTAAACAAACGTCCCGTAATGTGTTCCCAACTTTGGGTATGCGACGGTATTGGCTAGGGCGCAGCATTGGAGTCAGTACGTCAAGTTGGACATCGTACTACGATACGCCAATGGGTCCATTTTAACGTGCAATTGAAAGTCCGGAGCCAATTAATTTCTGTAAGTATCCAATGGTGTTTTACTGGAACAGCTAGAGACGCGCCATTTTGAAGAAGAAGAAGAGTCTGAAAACGCGAGGCTTTGGTTCGGCGGCGTCACCCCAACCACCGGGCCATCATCATTTTCCTCTTATCAGCGGCGGCCCTGTCGGTTACAGCCAAGGTGAGTGAGTTCGTCAATGTTGCTAAGTGCAGGGGCCGATAATAGGCGCCGATGAACGCAGTCGCGACTGTGGGCTCCACTGCGGCACGCCACGCTCAGGTGCGGGAGTGGGCAAATCCTCAAGTGGGACTGCTCATCAGAAGCCAAGGGTACATGGCTGCGACAGAAGGGCATCGCAGCGAGCTGGCACAGCGGAGAGGAAGCGCGTCCAAGCCTCCTATCATAGAGTGACCTCGGTGCGCCTTCCGAGCGAATCCTGCAGTCCACGGAACCTGCACGTAAAAGAAACCGAGCTCTCTGCGCTTCTATCGCAGCCACGTCCTCGCCGGCAGGTCGATTTTGGTTGTATTGGATTGGAGAACGTTTTTATTTGAGATGCGGAGCATCTGATGCTCGGGGCTGTGTCCCTCCCTCCCTTGTCATCCGCCGTCCGCACTCTACTGCGCATGCGCGTTTCTTCAACCCCATCAGCGTTTGGGCTGACGTCAGCGCGGTGCACTACAAAAAGAAATAGCTAGGCAGCGCCCGGTTTCGATCCCACTACACTCTGGCCGCAACGGGAGGTACGTGGCGCTCTTCCCACGGCGCTACAAATCGAGACGGGAGCATGTGCTACGAACGCGCCTAATGTCCTTCACTCATTCAAACTACGTCAAGATGCTACTGATACAGCGAAGGCACGTGAAGCTGAAGTGAACGAAAACGACCAACTGAAAACTAATGGGAACTTCTGTCGACCCCATGGCTGCTTCGCATACTACTCAGGGTTCCCCTACGGGAAGATGGTGTAATTTTTTTGATTGAGTGAGACCGTGGGTGGTGGCTGGACATCCTAGTCCGGTAGTCCACCCTGCGCCGTGGCGGCCCGGGAGCGCGTCACCGGAAATTCCTGATCCTATCCAAACTAAATGAGTTGTTGCAGTCGAGATTACGGGGCAGTGTGGGCGCTTGAAGGAGGGTGGGAGGGGTATGTGGTAAGAGAAGTAAAATGGAGAAAGGTGTGGTTGTGGGAAGTATATTGACCTGGTGCCGTCGCCGTGGCCGGAGCCGTCGCTGAATCCAAACCACCGTCTGTCTCCCCGCCTCCACTTGTGCGTGTAGCTTCGTCGCCAAGACGATTGGCTCTCGCTTCGCTTCTTTTCGGGCCCAGGTTCAATCCCTGGTGGTGCCAGAACTTTGTGTAGCCTGGGTGTAGCCAGTAGCCAGTAGTAGCCTGGTATGTTAATTTGTGTAGCCAGTAGTAGTAGCCCGGGCTGACGCGGACACGAAAATTTCCTTAGCTGGTTAGAGGAATACAGCTGCGCGAGAAAACCGGAGCGAAAAACGTTTCGTTCGGCACCGTGCTCGCACGTCCTTCGCACACAATGCCGACCGTGCTTAGCGCTCTAAGCGCCACGAAGGTGACGTTTGCTCGCTGGGATTTTGCTGCCTGCCGCTATTTTTCGTTGCCCATCATGCAGTATCGGCATTTCGTCGCAGTCATTTCTATTCCTTCATGTTTTGCTGACCGCACTGACTGCAGACTCCATATTAGAAGGCCTCCAGGCGGTTAGGGTACACTCGGGTACAAGTTAAGATAGGCGACCGCGGTGTATCACTCCGCCGAAGCGACGTACCCGGGCGTCAACGAGCGCGCGCGTTTGAAAAGAGATTGCGCTTAATACGAGGCATTGCCTACTTTTTGTCACCTAATTTCATTTTTTGTCGCTGCAGTAATTTATAACCAGATTAAGTCCGACAAATCATAGAAATGACGTGTGTCGCGTTCAAAATGCTCTAATTAAGGCACTCTTTGCGCGCGCGGAGGAACAGCCGGTGCAGTGACGAGGCGCAGGTGCGACTTCCGTTGGCGTTCTGAAGATGGACCCGAGTGTAGCCTTGTACAGATGTGTATATTCCGCGCTCGGCGGTCGGGGCTCTGTGATAAACTTTGAAATCGCGCGAATCATGATGGTGGATTCGCTGAGCTTAGTAAAAAATTAGCCAAGCCTCACTGACCTAATGTCGCGAACGCTGATGTTAGCAACGAAAATGGCGTGGCCTAATCGCAAGGCTAAGCTTCATAGACCTCGTCAGAGTGAGCAGATCGATTCCCATTCGCGCGCCATCTCTCGCTGGCGCTCTCGACGGGTGGCTTCTTCTTCCGGAGAGTGCGCGACTTCGGCCGTTTTCCTAACGTTCGAGAGAAGCGACCGCCAAGCGCACTCGTCTATATGCGCGCTATTGCGAACCACCTGTTGGGAGCGCGCTCTCCAACTGGCCGATCCTTTCCCCCTCTCCTTGGCTCCGCCCACCTCCACTTGGCGCCTGCTTTCCCTCTCCCCACTACGCTGCACGTGTGTTTAACGCTTTCTCTACCCCTCGCTAGGCTATGCAGTCTCCACATAGCGCGCGCGTTACTACGCATCGTCCCGTGAAAGCCTCGACAAAGAAGAGCTTCGCTGTTAAAAGGCCTCGTGCGGACAATGAAATGGGAAATTAAAAGGGAACTTTGCGATCGATGCCGGTGTGCTCAGTTGTCTAGCTTACGACTAAGAAGTCGTATTGTGCTTCACAAAAGCTGGTGACAAAGGAAAATATATTTCATGATCTACAGGCGCCGCAAGTCCTTTCGGCGACACAAACCAAAGGGACAAAATTTTTACAAGGATTAGATTCAGCGTTAAAATGGCATTGTAGGTATACGCTGTCGGAATTTATGTCTCAGAATCTGAAATTCCGAGATTCAATGCACCCGTATTCTGCATTACATCATGTCGAGACTCCAGCCTCCCTAACGAAACATGTTGCATTGCCGTAAGTAAAAAAAGAAAGAGTTAGAGCGCTAAAAAAAAAAACTTCGATGAAGTGAGACAGAAACGACAGGTACGTTTTAACAAACTTTTTTTTGCTGAAACTTACAGTTAGACGCATATCGTTTGAGGTAACTGTGTCTAACAGCAGAAATGCTAGAAAGCACTTCTTTCCACTTAACGATATGGGTATTTACGGGGAAGATTGGAGTGTTACAAAATAGTCTGGAGGATTCCTGTGTCATAGGAATCGGTGAAACACGAGAGTGAAATATGCAGCGAAATCTGCAGCTGAGCATGATTTGCAGGTCGACGGCTGTCTTGTTGGTGGGCTTGGCGAGCGACGTCCTGCTGGCGGGTCGCTACGGAAAAGGTGTACTGGCGTCATTTCCGTGACGGAGATGATGTCAGTGAAATCTTGGTCTACCGCGGCATACAACGTGATTGTGTTAAAATATAAAACCCGAAAACGAACAACCCTAAGTGTAACGTACTCTTTAGTAGTAAAGGTTGCTTCCCCGCAAGAAGACCCTGTGTGTAGGGGGTGCACCCTTAACAGGCCGCTTGCTTCATTGTACTAGCGTCACTTCCGTGACGGATATGACGTCAGGGAAATCTTTTTGTACCCAGGAATAAAACAGTTTCCGGTTAAAAGTTTTCTGCTGAGTGCTATGGCGCTGCAATCGCGTTCCTTATTCCCGTAGATATGATTGAAGGTAATGGCTTATTCCGGGTGATTTTTAGCAACACCTCCAAATTGACGTAGCTTGTGATACTGCGCTAGAAAGATTGAATTGACCGTAGTTCTGTACACAGCTCCTGCACGGAGCTGTGTGGAGGAATAGACCGTACACGCCCGATACCCTTGAGAAATGAGAGATCAGGCCTCCAAAGGAGACAGATATCTACAGACCAGAACAAAAGCTCGCTCTCCCCATTTCTCTTCCAAACTAAAAAAAAACCCGTTCCCTTTTCTTCCCACCCATTCTCCCACAACCCAGCGACTTCCGCTACTCCCCAGGGGAGATCAGGGGATTATCCCCAGCACCGGACTCCTGGCTAGCCGCTTTCTGTAGTTATCTCCACCCTTGGGTGGTCCAAATTCCACTTGCCTTTTGGCCAATTCCTTCATTTTACAATCGAGTTAAGCCAGTTATACGTCGGCGGTGCCGGTCGAGGCAATTTGACTTACAATCTTTTGTCTCACTTACTCAATGTACACGTAAAGTTTTCGCAATGCACCTGATGGTCCGCTTGATCAAGCCTAATGTTTTTCTGGTTGCGCCCACTGTCGTGCAGGTACTTTACCAAAGCGCATCATGCCTGTCGACTCCCTGGTTGTCCTCAGGTAAGATCCACCACGGAGGTGAAGAACGGGACGTCCATGGACTCCCTGTTTGCTCTAAAAACAAAAACTAGCTATGGCAGCTCTGCGATTTGTTTATTTAAGTATTAGATGTTTGGTTTTAGGTGGCCATGTCCGGTAAATATAAATAACAGCCACGATGCAAGCTTTTAAATTTAAGTAGTTCCAAGGCGCCTTCTTTTTCAAAACATTTTGATTGGCACAATTTGAAAATAGGTTAAACGCTTTTTTTTTTTTTTTGCTGGCCTCGCTGCGAAACACACACAAATGTAAAAGCGCGTGTTGCGGGCGTACTTGAAATTATTGCCTCACTAGAGAGGCAATGATCTCGTCGCTTATCTCGATTTTGCCATCTTAGGTTCTCCAACTGTCTGGTCTCCCAAATTCGCTTTTCAATGGGTCTAATATAGGGGCTCATAAGGAGAGGGGCTTCGAAGCTCGTTTTCCGAAAGCAATATTCTCTTCACTGAATGTTTTTTTTTTTCTCTTTGATCGGTTTATTTATGTGACATTTTTAAGGATTTCAAATATAGCTGTTTACTGAAAGGCACGCTGCATGACTTAGAACATCTTCCTGGCGACTTGTAAGGAGGCTATTGTAGAATGCTTTATGGAAAGAGCCTTTGAAGAGACCGCGAGTACAAAATACAACTTAGTTCAGTTTGAAAGCAGAACTCCCTATAAACGCAAATGTTTTTGCCGAAACAACAAGAAATATTGAAAAACTAAACTTTCGCGCTGCAGTGATCGAATATGGGCACGAGTGGCGAAGTACAGGCCAGAAGCAGAAACAGTGATGACTGTTATCCGCGCGTTAGCATTCAAGTGTTATACGATCAAACTGAGCGTGGAGATGCCACTACAATCGCCCAGCCTTGTTTCTTGGCTGTGGGTTTGGTCGGCAGCCGCCAATCGCACAAGCAGGATTCAGTGACGTCAATATGACGTCACCAGAAAACGTCCGGGGAGTTGCCGTTGATCCGTCTGTTTTTATTACCATCTCTAGCATTTCTTTGAAGTTTGTAACAAAATTTGTATCGTTGTTATAGGGACAAAGTACCCCTTTAAATGAACCGAGCTTCAATCCCTTCACCATGTTGCAGGAGCGCTTCATCAGACGTAGCCAAAGATAATCTCTCGCTATTAACAGTGGAGCTGTTGCATAGCGTGGAACGCTTCAAAAATAGCATGAAAATGCCTAGCACTCATGAGCTTGAGCTTCGCGGCGGCCACTGAGCGTCCTAGGCTCATGCAGTGGTTTTAGCAAAAAAAAAAAGAACTGGCCAGAACACCGAGGAGCGCCTCGCGTTGCCTAGCAACCAACAACGCCACAGCTGACGCAACACCTGCTTCACGGACCCTTGACGTGACTCCAGCAATGCCACGCATGCGTCGTGCACGTTCGCGCCTGCCGCTGCGCCCCAGCGATCGTCAAGCGCTACCACGAATGTAATGCTTGGCATGAGGAACACAACGATATCAATGCATAAGACGGTGATTAGTGCTAGCACAGCGCAAAGTAATGACGGAACATGTAAATAAACAGTTTCAAACTTGAACAAATGCGTGGTGATGTGTCCTTCAGTGCCCACGTAGAAAGAAATTCTGCAGCTTCGCTTAAGCCTTGCTTAGCCAGTTTTTTTTTAAAATTCTGGCATCATATCCACAAAGCGCTTTCGTAAAGTTTTAGGTTTCTAGGAGTGCTAGCTGGCAGCATGCCCTAAGGTGTTGCAAAGTGGCTTTGTCAATGTGGCTTTTTGATTCAGTCGGTTTGCTTACGAGGCCGCCGAATTTTCGAAAAAAAAATTTCCAAGGAAAAAGCTCGACACAATGCATGGAACCAGCTAGGAACATCTTTAATAGATGGTCGCTCTCGACTAGGCTGGTGTAGGAAATTAAGGGCGGTAAGTTGGTCTAGTCGGTTACGTGATACGGAAGGCAATGTTACCGCTGACAAACCGGACACGTGCTTGGCGCAAGGACAGGAGACAAAGACAGGACAAACAGAGGACACAGGAAGCCTCTGCCGGCTTTGCACTGTAAAACTTACAACCTTAAATGGAATTTCTGTATATATATAACACACTTGCGTCCTAGCAGAAACACAAGAACAACACCCTTTTAAACGGTGTTCTAAGCGGCAAAATACCCTGTAAAAATACCCTGATAAACACCCAGTGAAAGGGTATTTCCCTGTGTTTTTCTGCGGTCTAAGGATATAATTCGACAGAAATTCCCTTTAAGGGTGTAAATAATTCCGCAGTGCGGGTGGCCTGTGTGTTCGAGATTTCGGTGCGCCTTAAAGATCTTCAGGTGGTCTAAACTAATCCGGAGCCCTCCACTACGGCGTGCCTCATCGTAATGCAGTGGGGGTGAAGGGAGCGGATTTACGAACGCCTAACTGATTGAGCTTTTTCTCGGGGCTTCGAGAGCCCCGGACCAGCGGGAAGCAGACAACATTCAGCTTACCCTACTCATTGCGCGGCTGGTGCATGCAGGCACCGGGGCTTCCACCACGACGCGCCGGCCCCGCAGCGCTGGTCGTGGGACATCATCGCCGCCGGCCTGCTGTCCGTGATGCTGCTCGCGCTGCTGCTCTACCACCTCACCTCCGACAGTGAGTCCCCTTCTCTCTCTCTCTCTCTCTCTCTCTCTCTCTCTCTCTCTCTCTCTCTCTCTCTCTCTCTCTCTCTCTCTCTCTCTCTCTCCCCGCTGAACGTAAGAGGCCCCTCTGTCGAGATTTTGTTGCACACTCAACATCCCCTGGTGGTCGAAATTAATCCCAGCCCTCCATTACGACGCGCCTCGTGTCCCAGGTGTAACTTCGGCGCGTTAGGCCTCCACAAATTTGAAACCTTTTTTTTTAAAACAAACCATCCATAGATCATGATCGCAGCAATAGGTTGGAGCGGACTCGCTCAACCTCGAGCAACTGTCTTGCATCTAACACTTGATGAACAGGATTTCTCTCGCTGGGGGCAATCCGGCAAGGCTATAGACAAGAGGCTGGGTCCTCATCATGCACCATAAAGGGGGTGTAGTTTTTTTGTGGGCGAACTGTTTGTTTTAATCCCGCCGCTCCGTCTTTTTCATCTCTTCCAGACACACCGAAGACCACCGGTAAGCAATAGCCCAAGGCTATATAGGAAGGCCTTGCCGTATGTGCTTTGAACCATACAGAAAGGCGAGCTGCAGATTGTTATGTTTGAAGACGTTGTTTTTTAATCGCAACTCTTCGAAAGGGGTTCAACCAAGGGTTCTTGTGTCATGTGGTGAATACGGCGTTAACAGGAAAGGTGTGAAGGCTACTAACTAACGGATACTAATTCATTTAAGGGCTAGTCATCCAGTTGGTCTATATGGAATGAATGCACATACACACAAGCACCCACAAGGTGTTATTTCTGTAAAGATTTATGGAAGCCTGTAATATAAACGTGACTAATTCACTCAGCCAAAGAATTTTCATAAAAATGCAACCACCGGAGAATAATTCTATCCTTTACTGTTTTGTTTCGTTCTGTTTTCAGCGACTTCAAACGTAGTACCATTTGCAGTGTCGGTCACAAGCGCGAGCTGAGTAAAACCAACCCAGAATTTTGTCTCCTCGTGACTTCAAGCTACACTTGGCGAGGGAAGGCCGTGTTTACGTCTTCTTATTCTATCACTTCACACATTTGTAAACGTACAGCTTATGACACTCGAGTCATTATAATGCCGAGTGGGAATGGCTGTACTGGGATAATTAAGCTTCCAAAACAGGATCAGTGCGAATACAATTCTGGAAGAAACGTCATAAATACAAGAAGATAGATTTTTTAGCGCCAACGGGAACTGTAATCGTAAATGAAATTCTATAATAAGTGACATTCTCGCTGTAAATAACAGCATCCCGCGCGTGGCTACTATACGGTTCTTCTATTCAGAAGACCGGGAGGAGTCGACCAGATCTCTGCGGGTACAACCGAGTGTCTTTGCTTTTGTTCGGTCTGGCGCCGCTCGCGATAGCGCGTGCAAGAAAAAATGTTTTTGTTGTATTTTTAGCTGTTCTATTTTTATCCTTCGTAATTTTAATGATTGTCTTAACCTCAGTTTTATTTTTGTAAAAACGTATTCGACGTGAACTTGTAACCTAAAGTACAGTATAATTGTTTGATAAGATCATCTTTAAACTTACCCAAGGAGACATATACCCTAAGCACTGATCGCATGTGTTAACTAACCATGTCACAATTAACAGTGGATTTTTAAGGGTTTGCATATACACACTTCGTCTCCACTGCCTAATGTGAAAGGCAGATAGGCAGCACTATATTCGGGTGCAACTTAAGAACGACAATTGAAGTTGCCCCTTCACCTCATCAGCGCAGCCGGCTGTTTCTCCACACGGCGGAAGAAATGCGTTATTACCGCGAGCGTTTGGAACATGACATGAGTCGTTTCCTTGACTTTTCGGACTTAATCCGCTTATAAGCGACGACAAACAAACTAGGTAAAAAACAAACATACGATGTCAGGCATTAAATCTCTTGCAAAACTCGCGCTAGCGTTGACACCGGTTCCGTCGCTTCGGCGGAGTGATACACTACATCAGCTATTGCCGTGCTAAACTTGTACTCAGGCATACTGTTTTCTCGGACTAAGATAAATACTCATAAACCAAGAAGTCAGGTTACTAGCTAAAAGAAATGCTACAAATTAAAAGTTCGGAGTGCATATGCTTGCACTGCCGTGTAGCCAAAAAAAAAACACAAAAAAAAACAGAAATGTTGGCCACGCGTCTTCTTGTTTCCACGCAAATGTCGTCGCAAGAGCATATTGTTCGACCACCCCCGGACACATAACACTCCGCTCTCTCCCCTTCCTAGCCGTGGCTCTCTTTCCCTTCCCCCTAGCTCCTGGCACAAGCGAAACGGAGATTTGACCAAGTAAACCGACTTTTCCCGCGTCCGCGCTGCTCTTTTTTGTTTCACGAAAATATGACATCTGGCATAAATTGTCCTATTTTACAGCTCGAGCGCTATTTATTGACACTTTCTGTTTGTTTTGCTCAGAACAGCTCGAGCCAACATCTCTTCAATCGTGATTGTTTCGATTTCACCTCTTTTTGGCATCATCGCTCATTTTTTACTCTATTGCAACACTTCGTTTTTTTTTTTCATTTGCTATTGTGAAGATCAATCCAACGTCGCTCCTAATAAAAAAAATGCTGGTACTATCTGTTATCTACCAAAATAGTTTGCCTCAAATTCGCATATAGTTACCTCTGCACTGAATATATAGACATGTATAACCCATGGCAGCAGTTTCGGAAGTTCGGAATGTTTTTGCCTGTATTTACTTCTGGTTCAAGCTCTCTATCGCATGCTTTTTTTTCGAATGTTGGAATACAGTGCGGCATAGAAACAGACCAATATTTTCAAGTTGAGCCAGCCCAAGAAAGACTCGTTTTAGAAAATAAAATGCGTGATCAACCAAGTTTGTCGACACCACAAATATTCCTTTGGCCTGTAAATGTTCTCTAGTTACGCGCAAAAGCAAACACATGAACCGCCCAACTCTGGTTAATGGAGCTCAGGACGTATATTGCAACTTCAAACACTTCATAAAAATGAGCATCTCATGACAAATTATTTCCGACACATACTTTTTTCCAGCCTCCACCGCCAAAAGTAAGCACAACCAAATTACCATTTTCTAGGTTTCAAGATATGCTCTTCAGGGTGGGGCAGTGGCGGAAGGTGGGATGTGTAGAAGGGATGCCTGAAGTTCCTGTGTGTAGGTCTCCTTAAGGAACAGAGTTTCGCGTTGATCTGCCATTAGAAGTCTCAAAGTAGTGCGGGAAAGCCACCCGTCATGCACGTAGGAGCCGCCGCGCCGATTGCAGTGAGAGCTCCGCCCGCGTGCGCGTGCTGCCGGGTGCGCCGGGCAATGCTCGGAGAACTCTAGGAACACCTGCAGTTCCTGTACATCCTGTAGCGCCAGAGTTGCGCGTCTTATTTCCACATACCGTGGGTTCCACCTCACAACAGGAAAGCCCGCTTTCAGGGCTGCGCACAAGACCCCGCTTTTCAGTCAGTTCTGAGAGGCGGCGGTCGCGGTAGCCACGGCAGCGCCGGCCGCTCGGCTGATAAAGCGGCCGCTTGCCCCGGCAGCTGCAGGCACACCACGCATGCGCCGACTCCCCTCCTCCGCTGCCGCTGGCCTGGCTGGCCGGCAGCGGCTACACGCGTGACGGCTGGCTTTCCCGCACGACTTGAGAACTCAAGATGGCGGATGGACGTGCGACTCTGCGGCCCTAGGTAGAGTGTAATAGAGGAATCTGAATCGGCGCCAGGATGCCACGCCGGCTACGCAGGTGTTAAAGCTGTAAAGACTATCACACCTTAGCGTTCCGAGAGGTGAAGCTCGAAGATAAACCTAAGGAAGAAAACTGTGCGGTGTGCAAGCTGCACTTCGAGTACCGCTACATACCGCGTGATTGCACGCACGTTAAATGTGGCAAATTAGTGAGAATCATCCGTGGTGTGCCCAGGATGACGGCTGATGTAGAAGTATTTGAGCACGGAAATGTCGCCTAAATGTGGCACTCACGCTTCATCACATTAGTTTCCAAGTGGCATAAAATTCAATTGCCACGAACAAAGACCTTGACCAGCTGCCGCTTGTTCTGTTGACGTGGCGGTTATGTATCACTCGACGGTGTTAATTATCGAAAAGTTGGAAGGCTCGCTGCACTGCCAATGTATGGTTAAAGGGCTTGTGTTTTTCAAATGTGGACGGATAAATTTGCTAGTAATCTCGTGCTTTCGACCTTTAATTCCACCGAAGCAGTCTTCCCAATCATCCATTTTATCTGCACTCCCAAGAATAAAGAAGTACGCTAGACAGGAGCTTTATGTTGATCAGTATAGCGTATTCTCAGTATACGCGTAAAAAAAAGCGTCTAGTCGCAGTGTTCTGGGAAGAGCATGCATGGTGAAATACATAAACTAAATAGGATAGAAAAATCTGAATAAAGTTCCGGGGTTTGTGCGAAAAGCTGCGCATCGCGCAATGGCGTACAGTCAAATCGAAGGCCGCAACTGGGAATATGTCTAGTAGAAAGTGGCACACGGATGCGGCATGATGAATTGCACACTGAAAGTGGCACCGCTTGTGCTCCTCGTAAGTTGGAGTGTGTCGCGAGTGCAGGGCCGAGTAAGCGTATGCCTTTTTTCCGAACGCTGAGAACACTCCGCTGAGAAATTGTCGCCGCCTGCGGGAGACCCCGGGATCCTGGGCATATGCACCTTCGCTGTAAGGCCGGGTTCCGACTGTTGCCGCAATGGCCATAATAACTTTTGAGAATAACGTCGTTTCACGTCTCAGCCGACCGAAATGCGTGGCATGCCGTTTTTTTTTTCTTTGCGTCCATAAATCACGATACGGCTTTTGCGTCGGTAGTTTGAACATAGCCTTATAAGTAATAAGTTGGCTTAATAACAACTGTTGCTAACCGTGGTTAGGGTGTCCCGAAATAAGTTATTTATTCCCTTTCAGCGAATGCCACCACTCCTTCAACGAAGAAGCGCGGTGAGTCACCCTAATCACTACTGGGCTGGCGCTCACCCGTGGGGTCACGCGCACTGGGGTGTTGCCAAGGGGATAAATATTTTCATGCAGAAGTGTTGTGTGCTCCGTGACACAGAAAATCCAGCAAAGATTGCACTCACACGCACGACTTCAATGGCGAAGGTGTTGTAGGTGAGTGTTGCCGGACACATAGTTAAGTTTCAGAATCATTGTTTATTTGCATAGTTTATTTGCATCTTCCTCTCGTGAGAATATGCACAGGCAAATATATTAATAACGTGATCGGTTACGCCGCCATCAATTTTATTGGTGCTCGACTGAACGCGGATGTCCGCCTTCTCCCATGTAAGCGGCCGTATACGGCAGGGGAACGCTGTTCGGCCGGACCTTGATGTTCTCCGAGTATGGGGGCACTGTTCACTACTTCTCTAGGGAGCCATCACACCAAGGATCAGTACTGTCACCTTTCTTGTTTAACCTCGCCATGAGGGACCTTCCGGCCCTTCTCTCGGACATACCCTACCTACATCATTCCATATATGCAGACGACATCACCCTGTGGGTTGCTCGAGGCTCCGACGGCCAAATCCAGGAAGCCCTGCAACGGGCAACCCAAACCGTTGAGGAGTACGCAGCCGTGCACGGCTTGTCGTGTTCCCCCCCAAAATCGGAGCTTTTCATCTACAAACCAAATCATAAAATCCCACCAATAATAACCGTAACCACATCATCAGGAGCCAACATTCCCATAGTTCACTCCATAAAGGTTTTGGGACTCCGCCTAAATGCTAATGGCCGGCATACAGATGCACTCAGAGAGATCGAGAAGGGGGTATATCAAACCACCCGACTCATCTCCAGGGTTTCGACGAGGCACAAGGGCATCAAGGAGTCCAACCTCATAAAGATGGTGCAGGCCTTCGTCATCTCGCGCGTTACATACGCATTGCCGTTTCTCACCCTGCGGAAGACGGAGCAGGAGAAAGTTGATAGCCTCATCCGTACGGCACACAAGCGAGCGCTCGGCCTCTCCCAACACACATCAACTGCAAACCTACTGCGCCTCGGGATACACAATATTCTCTCCGAACTTATAGAGGCACAGCGAACCGCACAACTAGAGAGGCTTTCTCGCAGCTCTGCCGGTCGGTGCATCCTGAGGTCTTTGGGCCTGGTACCCCAAACACCACACTACACGCGACTTGTTGCCATTCCGTCTCCTCTGAGGAATGTCATAAGAGTGTCCCCAACGCCTAGGCGAATGCACCCCATCCACAATAAGGAACGCCGTGAGGCAAGAGCGAAGGCCCTTGCCAAACAACACCCACCGGGGTCTCCTGTGGTATACACCGATGCCGCCCCATATCAAGACAGGAACGCATCGGTACTAGCGGTGGTCGACTCCAAGGGGAGCCCCATCGCTACAGCATCTGTAAGCTGCACTTCCTGCACAGAGGCAGAGGAAATGGCAATTGGTCTAGCCATAGCCCACAGCCGGTCTCCGCATCTTACCATCATAACCGATTCTAAATCGGCCGTTCTAAATTTTTTAAACGGCAGGGTATCATCTAGAACCTTGGCAACCATCTCGCAAGGACCCACACCTCATAGCCGGACCTTCCGCATCATCTGGTCACCGGCACATTCTGGCCTGATGGGAAATGAGAGAGCCAATGAGACTGCTCGAGATATGGTTCGCCGAGAGCCTCATAGGACCCATGAAGATATCCCGCAACCTTTCGTCTATAAGGACCGTCTCCATACTTTCGGCGATATCCTTGACCATTTCCGCCAGGATAGGACAATTTTTCCACCACCGCATCCATCGCTCAGTCGAAGGCATGCAGTCCTTCTCAGGCAGCTCCAAACATTATCATTCCCCACTCCGCATCTCATGTCCATCATATATCCTGGCGAATATAAGGACGCTTGCCCCTTTTGTTCTGTGGAACGAGCATCACTTCACCACATCATTTGGTCATGCCCATTAATACCCGCATCACGTAGAAGAAATCATCCCATCCTTCATAACATATCATCCTTAACCGAGTGGGAGGCTGCCATCTCTAGCCCAGCTCCCCACGTGCAAGAAGCCCTCGCCCAGTTGGCTGAAGACACCGAGCTCCCAAAACACCGGGAGCCCCGCTGTCTAGATGACTGAGCGAACAGCTCAGTGGTGCAATCACCACAACTTTTGGGCAAAATAAAGTTATTACTACTACTACTACTACCAAGAATACAACTAAAAGACCTTATTTCATTTGCTCCTGATCTTAGTGACAAAACTGAAAGCCAATCGGAACAGGCTTTTAGGAAGATGACGCCGACCGAGTAGAGTCGGGAGGGGAGCTTCGGGCCTCACTGAGCGTTTAAAAAAGAGCTCTAGCCTTCAGGCTCCCTTTACCACAGGGCATACAACATAATGTGAAAGCATTTCTAGTTTAGGCTTTCTTAGTATGTGGTCAGTGCTGTGGTTGTGCTTTGATATTGGAATTTACGTCGTGAAAACCTTTATGTCGACCGAGGGCTAATTTGCGATAGTTGAAAGAGGGCGGCGTTTTCTATTTGTTTGTTCGTGTGTTTTCACCTAGTAAACATCGGCAATTGCTTTTGTTTGTTTCAGAAGCGTACATGATGACCGCCGAAGGATTCGGTAAGACATTTGCGTCAAGTCAAATCACACGTTATGCTCTGCACCTAGTTAAGCTGACAATATATTCCGAAGATTCATTGCTGGGTCCATTGAGAATGCGGAAACCAAAAAACCGCGGAAACGCCTTTCGGTAACTCGACGTTAGCACGATATAGTTTAGAAGGACTTGTTGGTGGGTGAGTTGGTGCATCTTTAACATGGAGTGAAAAACTGCGCAAAATTTGAGACGGCTACAAAAAGAGAGATTAATGCACCTGTCTTGTGTTCTCTCATTTTGTGGCCGTCTGAAATTTCGCACAGTCTTTCACTTCACGTTTAGGTTAACACGATAGCGCGAATCCCATCACGTTCCTCGCTGACTTCCTTATTTTCTTCTTTTGCTTCCGCCTTTTGCGTTAAAATAGGTACCTCAGAATAGCTACCTACATGTTGTCTGTATAGACGTTTTTGTGACGCGCGAATTTGCACCTCTCGCGGATGTCTCCCAGCACTGATGAGCACTGACATAATTAGCTCTTTATATTTTTTGCTCGCGAAGCCTGGCGGAGCCTGAGTATGTTTTGAAATGTGCCGTACTTCCAGGTGTCGACAACGAAGAAGGTAAGTATTAACACCCCGGCTAGCTCCAGGCTGGCGCGCCCCTCCTTCCCAACAAAATGAGCTACATCCTCGCCGCGTGCGCGTGCCTGGAGCGACAGTACGCCCTCCTTCACATGCGTTCGAAGCTATGCCGCAATCACTCAAAAGCACTTTTGAAGCGGCGAGCTCTATTGGTATTCCTGACAACGGCTGTGAGGCATTTCAAAGACCTTTGCGATGCTAAAAGTCTGCCATAATGGCTATACCAACGTCAACTGCACGCCTGAATGAGCTAATACAATGCATAGATCAGCTCATTGGATAACGTTAAAGGATAATGTCGATGGATGGCATTTATTCCATATGAAAAAAAGTTAGGGGTCAGCCTCACTCACGATACCTTTGAACATCGTACAGAACATCGTACAGACTTCGCGTAACATTTTTTGAGTTGTCGTCGGCACGCTGGGTGTATGGGAATACGACACGGAAAGCCTAGCTTTGAATACTGGTCCTGTTCTTATCAAACCTATAACGCCAAGAACAACTGAGTCTGACTTCGATCATTATTATGCACTCTAATTTTCAGCCTGAAGTTGCACTCTAAAAACGCGCCAGAAATGCCCGAACACATCACTGGTGATAGCGATGATAGAACGTGACTGCCCACATTCTGCAATACGGAGATATTTGAGCCCCGAAATCAAGCTGGCATCGTTCGGGCAAACTTGAAATCAAGCACGAATTTAGGAAGGGAAGTGCAATTTTGGACGGGTTCTATTCAATCATAAAACCTCACGCCAGCAGTATTGTGCAAGCCGCAATTTCATTTAACCACTTCAACTGCAATAAGAGCACACTATTCCCGTTTCAAATATAGGTGCGCCTCAGACGATTAAATGTTCATCTATTTCAACCTATCGATCTGGGGGAGAACCAAAATTTCTAAGGTATTTTAGGGCTTTTTTAAGTGTGTGTGTGTATGTGTGTGTGTGGGGGGGGGTGTTATTAATTATTTATTTTTATTTACCCCCAGGACCCAAAGACACCTAAAAAAGTGAATGGTTTAAGAAATTACACAAATCAACCAACAATAACTGCAACGTAGGCCTGCCCCATAAACGTAGTAGCAGGCTGTCTACATTTCATCCAAAAAGAGTTATTTAATCATACTGATTTGAATCCCTACAACCGGTAAACAGAAAGGCTCAAAAATATATTATCTGCTGCGTGATGACTGCCATAAATGGGAAGAAGTGTCGGTAACGTCGCAAACAGTGCTTTCTTAACCGAAGCGCTCTTATAGCACATCTAACATAGAGAACGACAAATGGGCTCTTTTCAGATTTATCTAAGAAGCTGTAAAAAATAAGGAAAGGCACGTGGCTTTTACTGTAGATGTGACATCGAAGGGCGGAGCTATGAGGTGTGATATCGAGAAAGGCTTTGAATTCAGATTGAATTCGGCTTTCTCGACAGCGTGGTGAAATTCTAATGTATAGTTATCGTGGGAACGATGATGAGCCAGATGAAGATTGAACTTTAAGGAAAACAGCGGTAGATACGGGACAGGAGTAAGGGCAAATACACAGCAGATCCCGTGTACAAATGCCCAACACAGTACATATAACAGAGCGCATGTCTTGTGTGTTTGCCTCTACTCTTGTCCCGTAATTTGCACTGTTTTTCTTCAAGTTCACAAATGTACCCCGCAGCCCGTCATTAAACCCTTCTGGAGATAAACATTCCCTCCAAACTATTCTAACGTGATGTTAGCTTTACTTGTCATGTAACAATCGCCATAGAAAGCCAGAACAGTTATTCATTCAGCAGGACTATATGTGTATTAATACGACGACTGACCTGCCCCGTGTGCTGCCGCAGCGGCCGCTCCCTTACTCCCCAGCCCGGGGACAGGGCAGGAAGAGAGTCCACAGGGTGGCGGCCACGAGCGCCGGTCGACGGCCACTACGGCGCAGACGACGCCGCCCTCGCTGCGGGCCTACCCGGGTGTCCTGGTGTGCGCCACCAACGGCCTGGGCAGCGCTCGCCTGGCGGACGCCCTGACGCGCCTCTGCTCGCACGCCGTCTACACGGGCGACCTGACGCTCGGCGAGGACGACTACGGCCGCCACTACTTCTACGCACAGGGCAAGCTTCCCGCCTTCCTTCTTCGCACCTCCCCTGGGTCATTCTCTATCTTCTCCCCTTCCCTAACCATTTTATTTCAACAAGCGTTTTCACCACCACCTCCCGTACGCACTCATCGCCGCCTGTGCCACGGCTGCACGCTTATAGGAAGCTACGCGAGGTAGAAGAATTTGCTGAAGGGCCAGTTGGTACATTGCACTACGAGAAAAAACAGTGCGAAAGACTGGACAGTGAGGTACCACCACAAAACACAGGCGCTGACAATAAACAGGCAATAAAGCGCTCAGGTGTTCGTCAGCACCTGTGTTTTGTTGTTCGTCACTTTTTCCAGTCTTTTGCACTATTTTTCCTCGTAAGTGAGGTAGCTGTCCACAAGGACGTTCTAGAGAAGAGATAGGCTAAAACTTTATTTGGTTGCCAACTGGAGTTCCTAGGCGTCGGCCAGAATCTGCGGGGCCCTGGTAGTGTTTTCGGCCACTTGGACGGCCCATAGTTGATCCTCCCGGTTGGAGCTACGCAGTATGGTTTTCCACTGCTCATGTTAATAACACTGCGACCTAGTGTGGCTGCCTGCAGTGTGCCTGCAATGTTTCCAGAGCTAGCAGACATTGTCATAGCATGTGTGCTAGGTCTGCTCGTTCCTGGCAGCTGTGGCGCTCTGTGGGAGGGGGTAACGCCCTGGGTAAACAGTGGCTGTAGGCAATCATGCTCGGATATGAGTTTGTCTGGAGGTGTCGCCAGACCAAGGATTGGCGTTTAGTTAGGGAGGGATGCGTGGCTGGGCAGCCTGCCGGGCAGCGATACGAAACCCTCGTTTAAGTGGATATCCGCTGATTAGGTAAAGCCTCGAGCGACGTCCTGCAGCTATTCGTTCCCAGCCAGGCCGGAATGGCCAGGTTCAAATTAGCTGTGTATCACTCTTTTGTTTCCGGGTCGAAGCCCGAGGTTAAGATTGCAGACGCCTCTTGGGAGATCTGCCCTTGCTTATTACAATTTCTGCTCTTGTGACGTCCACCGTCGCCAGTGAAATGGCCGCTTCTTCACCGACCACTGAGGAGAGCGTGCGGAGAGAGCCGGAGGCAACGAAATTTCCCTGATTATTGACCACCACAATTTCCATGGCGTCGTAACCAAAATAGTCAGTCGCGTCCGTAAACCATGCCCTCGCAGTTAGCGTAGCGTTTGTGCAGAGCTGAGCCCCGGCCTGTTGTCGCTCCTCGTTGTGGATGGGGTGCATGTTTCGCCGAAAGGTATGCAGTCTAGGCGCTTTGTAGGGATAATGATTCAACGGTGGTTAATGCCCAATGTGTCCAAAATGTGGCATCCCGTTTGGCTGTTAAACTATCGTGCTCTGGTAACCTTTGGGCCTCAATGAGTTCGTCGAGACTGCTATCAGTCCGAGAGCCTCAAACCGCTCGGTGGAGGCGTTAAGCGGGAGGCAGATGGCCTGCTTTAGGCTCTTCAAAGTAGAGCATCTATTTTGTTTTTGTTTTTTTCTGGACGGAGTAGGTGAAAGTGTGGAGCAACGTAAGTCACCCGGCGGACTGCGAAGGACGTGTACAGACGAATGAGGGTTTCCTCCTTCAAGTCATGATGGCGACTGGCGATGCGAGGTACTACTTCTTGAGGCTTCTTCAACGGACACCCTAAGCGGCCGATGACCAAGACTTGTCTCAGGAGACAACGCTGTTGGGAGTACGGAGCAAAGCTATGGCGTAAACGATAAAGGAGTGGCCGGCTGCGTAATTACATTCGGCTTAGGCCCCGTTCAATTGAAGCCTTGCCATTACTAAGCGGACAGTTTGTAACTGTATTGACAGACGAAGCTGCACCTTTAAAATGCGCAGCTGCTATAAGTGCACTTTGGTCGCTTTCTTCGTTGTTGCGCAATGCGCCCTCAATGATTGATTAACCAAATAAAAATATACGAAAGAAATACAGAAGCAAGGCATCGCCGCCTAAGTCCCATGCAGCAGTCTGGGGCATCTCGTGAGGTTTTGCGCTGAAAGGCCGATTCAGACGGCGGACTATATCAATGCGTCGCACCGCGGAATGCGTACCGCGTGATACGACGTCACCGATTCTTGGCCCTAGCGACCGCGGGTGACGCGGGCTGACAAGGCGAGGCTTCTTTTCCGCTCGCGATTATGGCGGGGGATTACGCGCTCTGGTGCGCGCAAGGCTGGCTAGTCTAGCAACCATGCCTCTCTGCTCGAAGCAGCAGGGAGGTATGTGAAGGGTGTTGGGGTTGTATAAAGTTCGCCACTTGATCGAGATCGCGTGCTCGTTTCGGCGCTGTTGCCCGGGGGTACACGGCTTTCGCGCCAGGGGCATTTGACTTGTCAGCCACAATCTAGAGTGGCGCCACACCGATCGTAGCGCTGAAGTGCCCGCAACAATATCGTGAGCTCCGTCGGACAGCCGAGAAACGTAGAGCGGTTGAAGCGATAGCAAAGGAATCTGGAGTTCAGGAAACGCAGGGCGAGAAAACGTGGGTGATACATCTTTCCTGCCTACACGCGTTCTCACTCAGCACGCACCTGATCCTACGCGGCTCATTCTGTGGCCAACGCTACGGCCATCCCCACACAACAGCGCTTTTGGTCGGCGTCAACCTTTGCCGCTGCACTGAGCCCCTCGAACCTGTTGCGCTTTTCGCCGCGCGAAGACGGTCCACACGTCGAGAGTATGATTTGTCCGTTCACGCTGTCGCCTGCTCGCTTTATCCGTCGTGTGAATGGTTCCTTCCACCGGATCGTCTGCTGACGTCATGCGACGTCACCAGTCCGGCTGCTGACATGTCCGTCGTGTGAACCCCCCTTAACGTACGCCGCGGCCGCTTTTCCGATGGAGGCAGAAAACGAAAACGCGCGAGTCAAGATTCAGCGGATGTTGAAAATTCCGAAGTAGTCTGACTTATTCCCTAGCCCTTTACTACTTCACACCTCATATCCCAGGTGTAGCTGCAGTGCATAAAACCAACAAAATCGCATTTTTTTATATTATATGCCCGCACTTATGATCCCTTGCTGGCTTATTTCCTGGGGGTTATACATCAGTGGTGTAAGTGTGTCCTCAACAAGGCCGAAAACCATGTGCCATTGACTGCTTGCTTGTTTGCCTGTACACTTGATCCCTCGAAATTTTATCTTTGAATTTAATGCACTTGAGAACCTGTTCAGGAAAAAGTTTGCCGTTTAAGGCCTGAAATTCAATGCTATCTTCCCAAGAACAGCGGCATTTTCAGAAGCACAATTTCGTCCCGGAAAAGCGATACCAACGTGCCGCGTATACAGCCGTGACAACGTTTCGAAGACAATTGCCTTTCTTTGGCTGGTAAATGCTATTATATGTTTTGGTCTAGCGAAAAAAGAATATAAAAGACACGAAATTGACCATTCAGAAACTGAATTTCTTTGGAGTCATTGGTGGGAATCGAACCCACGTTTTATATACTTCAACTACGCTATTGAGAAATGCATGCGCTCCAGGAAAGGCTGGCGCAAAAGCCTGAATACACATGGGAGCTCGGCGACAAAACACTGTCTTTATTCTTGAAATTCACGAAGTAATTATAATTATGGTGTCAATAACTTGAATGGTGAAGGGGTTGTAAGTATGGTGCAAAGAAAGGTTGGTAAGTCAGAGTTAGAGTGAGTTTATCTAACATCACTCAGATGTTAAGAGCGCCAACAAAAATCCAGGGAAAAAGGCTTGACTGGGGCGGCGCTCAGTAATAAAGAAAGCAGAGCGAAGGATGATGCAGTCCCTCTATACTCTAAACGTTTTGGCAGGAGATTTCGAGAACAGGATGAATGCCGGCTGCTTTGTCATTTAGTGCATATTTCAAGGAGTTGTTTAGTTCTTGGCTGTAAAATAGCATTGTATACACGGGATTACGAATTATAATATACGCACAAAATTCAATAATCACGATAATTTAGGTATAGAGGCCAGCATTTCAAAGTGCCCATTGAATGCGTTTGCGAATTGTGAAAGTTTGGGCATGAATAAATTACAAACTTATAGGATAAAAAACAACCGACGTCTTACGCCCACACGGGCTCTGAAAATATATCTTCGGAGGAGAGCTGCTTGGGGACGAGAATTCATGGTGAATGCTGAAATGAAGACAGCGAGCTGAGGGGCGAGCTTTTGCCACAAAACCTCAGGATTCCGGCCGTGTAACAGTGAGATGCATGTATCAAGCACAATTTCTTTTTTATTGCACCTTTCGTATGCTATTAGCTCTACGCAGCCAGACGGGCATGTAGTGTTCTCGCACGTAGGTCCACAAGCTGAAAGAAGCGGAATCTAAATCGGAATTCTCGTGTAGTTTGGGAAGTGAAGAAATCGGCAACCTCCTGAAGAGATAGGGGGCGTTACAGAACGCTGCCAAAAACGCTATTGTATTTCAACCGCATTTGTAGCGAAACAAACTGATACGCCAGTTATTTGTCATAAACGTCAGAACATGCATGCTTTCACCGATTCCCCGATATGGTTGCTCTTTTTATGGAGGTTAAAGTTGTAAGTGACTGACGATTACGATGATCCGTAATGCGAAATTTGAGCGCAGAAACAACTGTACACTGTACTTACAACTACTGGTTCCCTGGCGCGCACCTATGGACTCTAGAGTCAGCGTCACTGAACCTCTGTTTGGGTAGGACTTCCTTCGTCTCAGGAAGTGATCGCGTCATCGGCGAACGCAGCACAGCGCGCGATACTCTGGTGCAATCTCGTATACTGGCGAAGCACGTCTCGCGCGCACCCTCGGCGTACCGCCCCCTTCCTCAGACTTTCGTCGTACCCTGTTCCTCCGTTTTTCCTTTTCGCTCTATCTTCAGTGTCCTCTTCGACATCTCAGTAGCAGCGACGCTGGCGGCGAGGGACTCCGCGAAACACTGCTGCGGGCACTTAAGAGCTGCGCCCTAAAAACAACTTTCAACAGAGAATTTTGGAGAGTGTCAAAGGACCCCAGTTGGTATAAATCAACACTTAGATTCTTCAACGACGTGACTTACAGCCCACGTATCGCTGCTGTGGGGAACTGAATTCGAACTTTCACTGCATGTGTAAAGCAATTCTGAATGGGCCCTGGTGATCCAACGTGATGGTGACAGCGATGCGCACGCTGCTGTTCGGTGCAGACGAGGACGCCTTCCAGGACTTCCTCCGGGTGGAGGCGTCCGTGAAGCGCTACGCGTCGCTTTCGGTGTCGCTGTTCACCGAGGAGGCGGCCGCGAGGTCCCCGGTGGTGAGGGCCGCCTCGCGATTCCTCGTCGACCACGCGCTCAGCGGCGTCGAACTGGCCGCCCGGAGGGAGCCCGATTTGTCGCGGGCCGTCCCTTCCTGCCAGGTGCGCTCTCGCTGCCTCTTCGACTACTGGCACCCGAGGACAGGCCTGCTGTGACACTTTAAGTCTAACTGCCCGTAGGCCCACGTATCAAGAAGTGACTCCTGATTTGCCTCCCTGGTTCTGGGAAATGGAGATTTGCCTGCCGTCTGTCGGCGGGAAGTTTAGCTAACACACGAGCCATCGAAGCAATTAACATGTTACAGAATCCCTTAAAGCTGAAAGCTGTTAAATAACACAAAATGGCGTTCTTTCAGAGAAGCATGATACTACCGAAAAGGCATGCAAAAATTTATCCAGCCAGTTCAGCCTCATTTCTTTCTGGCAGGTAGACGTCGCGCAACAATGGACAAGCCATTGCAAAAAGCGGGTGCATGTAGGCGACACATCCGGGGGCGGGATTTCGCTTCTCGTAAATATTGAAGAACCATGGTCTCTCGCGAGAAGACGGCCCGTAGAACAGCACTGCGTTACGTACATCTCATAACTTTTAATTAGGTCCCTTGAACTTGCTTACTATACCGCCATCAGTGGACGACGTGTGGACTGCATCAAGCCGTTGTTGCTAGATTTGGCGCAGCGCTGCGCAAGCAGTGGCTGATGCGCATTGAACTGCGGAGGACCCCCGTGGGGATTGTCACACAGGGCTTGCAGAATCAGCCCCTTTCGCCTGAAAGCAAATAATGTCATCATGTACAATTATGAGCAATATGAAAGGGAACACAGAAACGCATAGAAAACACCCTCAGACCCAGCTATGCGTGATACGCAGCGGCTGCCGTCGGAAACAAAGGGGAAAGGGGACGCTGTTCTAACAACTGTTCCCATTCCCGCCGTGCGTCTTATCGGCTGTCGGACGATACCATATTATCGGCGAAATGACGTAAGCTGCTGCTTTGTAGAAATCAAAGCGTGGTGGGAGTGCCAACAGTTAGTGCAAGAGCGCCCTCCTTCCCCTTTGATTTTCACAGCGCCATCCGCGTATCGTTCCGAGTCTGTTTCGAGGCTGTTTGCCACGCGTTCCTGTGTTCCCTTTCACATTGCTCACAATAGTAGCTATCACGAACGAAACAGGTCACAAAAGGGCTGTATTTCCTGCTGTGTACAGAAAAAAACCAGCATTCCAATGGAAAACGACGCACTCTTACGGCGCGTTATAGTTGTGCGATATACTTGCAGATCGTTACAACAATAAATGAGCCAATTTTAAGAACTGTCGGTTGTAGGAACGGCTGCCTTTATTGTGCGCAAACTTCGCACGAAAATTGCATATTATGCTCTAGTTGAATAAATAGCCCAGGTGATGCCCTTACAGCTGCGCTAGACATGCCGTTACAAGCAGCCCTGTAGCGGCGAGGCGCAAAGGAAAAAATTTAAGCCATTCCACTCAATGTGTGCGCTGTCGGAAGTGCAGAGCAGTGATTCGCCATAACGGGCTGTAGCTCCGTTATCCGCTCGCTCTTACCACCAAATGCAATTCCCATTTCCCACCTTCGCAGTGCTTGTCGAAGCTAAAATCAACACAAAAGGGTAAAAAAATTCTCTTGTTCGTCTTGCGTGAAGCATTAAAAAAAGGACGATGCTATATGTACTACGTAGTGAAGTCCCACCGGAAATTGCTATACGCACTACCGATATAGCGCCATCTATGGACGCTGTCAGAAGCACTTTTTTTTATGTTTTTACTGTTTTTACGCGGTCTCAAGCGTTCGGCCGATCGACATGGCTGCTTTTCGTCGCTTTTGACCGATCCATGGATGGATCGACCCCCGTTGCGACAAATCACGGTAATAAAGCGCAAGTCTTGAATCGTGGGCCGGGCTGATGCACACGATTCGCGCCAGGGCCGTCAAGTTGGCGTGGCAACTTCCCGATCGCGCCGTCAACACGCCGCAGTGGTTCGAAGACGGCTTGCCCAGTTTGAAGGTAGGTATTTCTGGCCTCGTTGGTTTGTCCCGTAACGCTTGCTTACTGATGTTGAAGTTGGAGACCCGCGTCGACCGCCGAGCTTATATTTCCGTAACCAGCCTTTCCACCCGATGCGCGAGCATGCATGCATGTCGCGTGGTTCCTCCAGCCGGCCCGAGCAACTGAACGGTGCGAACGCGTATTGGATATCTTCAGCGCGTTTCCCCTCACCTTGTTAAATGTCGTTTCATGCATTGTTACAAGTGCGATAACGCATAAGGACAAGCACTTTTTTAATCAACAAGTGTGAAGCTAATAATAGGAGATGGGGGAGTCAGTGATGATGCTTGTATCCGCTTTCTAGTGCCGTGTAATTAGTCTACTGAATCTTTCTCAGGGCCAAAACATCGTTCCAGGTTGTAGTGAAAGTTGTGGAACAGACCAGGAAGGCACCAATGCCTTGTTTCTCTTTGAAGCAGCCTTGTATTTATGCATTGAGAACCAATTCGACCAGCTGCACACTTTACTGGTTCCGTATGTATTAGCATGGGCGTCTGCAGAATTTTATCTTGAGATGGCAAATCCATTGTTTCGGGCAAGAATAGGGAGAGGGCATGGGGGAGGGTGCAGGGGAGGGTGCAAGTGCTGGGGGGGGGGGGAAGGGGGGGGGCAACATGTATATGTTCCCATTGTGTAGTATGATTCTAATCTTGTGCATTGCTCTTTTGACTCAGATGTACAGGTTTTATTTGGGTGGCAGTTCCTTTTTCCTAAAAAAGTGTAGTTCTTACTGTAAACGGGACCAAACAGCAAAAAAAGGATATCAGTTCTAAGTGAGGAGGAAAAAGGTTCACGTCAATTTATAACAAAAACTACGACAGCTTCTGCATGCGGTGTGGTTCCTGTCGGGCTAACAGATTTGCAAAAAAATTGCACAACACTTCACACGGTGTGGTCGCATGCAGCCCTGCACCAACGGCATCTGCTCCCATTTTCTGTGACTGCCATAAAAACTGGCTGCTTCAAAATAATAGTAAATTTCTTAGCCGCATTTACATTCAGGCAAAAAGTATTGTGCAGCCATTTAATGTAGTAATGGTTGGTATGGAAAATCGTGCCCAGTAGGTTTTTCACGAAAGTTGGTTTCAAGAATTCAAATTGTGCCAGTAAGACAAAAATAACACAATGAAAAAACATAACAAAGGTCCTGGGTATTGCCATGTTTATTTTTGTGCTTTTTTTCTATCGTTTATACAACCAACATAGCCGTATTGCTAATTGTATTGCACCTTTGGTTTTACAGGTCACCCAGAAAGGACAACTTCAATTGAAGCTGAGGATGTGGTGTAATAAAAATTTACTTCATATTGTAAAACAATAGCAGTGTTGATGTCTTCTTGAAAGTGTAAGAAACAACGCCTTTCTTGGACCTTTTGCATGCAGACTTATTTTTGGATAACTTGAAAACAATGTAAAATAGTTAACCCGTTTCTTCTTGTCTTCTTTTTCTTTTAGGGGAGGTGGTGCTTCTTTTCTTTCAGGTTGTTTTGAGTTGACTGTTTTTCATGATTGATTCAGTTTTTTAAGCATTCTGGAGTAGACATATTCTCAGTACAACTGAGCTGACGTCGCCTGAAGTTTATCATGCTAAGCGTCACACGTGCACCCTGCATGCTCACCATGGGCACGGACGAGTCGCAGGGTGTGAATGAAGGTAGCACAGAATTCTTTGATTAGCATGTAACCACCTAAGAGTCCACATACTTGAGCAAAATCATGGGCATCTTATGTGGCATAGAAATAATAGCAGTTGCTCTGCCAGTTGGAAAACATACAATTCAAACAATGCAGATGCTAATCGATATATATTTCCTTCTGCTTAGAAATGGCCTTTCTGTATTTTCTACTTTATAAATAACATAATGCTTGGCTGCAGCAGCTCTGATAAACTATAAAATGTCAATAATGAAGAGATGGGCATTGCTTCCACATAATTTACAGATATTTTTTTTTACCATTCGGGATGTGAAATTGCCTAGGCGAGTCTTTGGAGCTTGGTAAGAAGCTGCTTCAATGCACAACGTAAACCGTGTTGGACAAACGACACTGCTAGCATGTGACATTATGCACGTGAAAGAATGCAGGATAAAAGTTCTATACATCTTCCGGTTTCCTTTTTCTGTGTCTGCATGTTGAAAGCGCCTTTATTTGCCAAAATAAGGCTGAGTGGGAGGAGGGATGTGAAAGGTCACACTGCAAAAGAATGTGTCTTAAGAGTTTCGTAAACACTATGGATTAGCTGCTTTACATCAGAAGCGTTTCTTACCATCACGTTTAGCCCCGATGACTTTCTTGCACAGCTTAACAGCCATGCGGAAAAGCCAACTTTAACAGCTCGAGGCAAGGTGTACGAACGCATACGAGCTAAAAGCACAGGTGCGCGTTCCCCCGTTTGTACTCAAGAGTTCCTGTAGAACATGCTTTAGTTAATTGCTGCGTAGTCAATTAAAACTGGTGTTTTGTGCGAGGCCGAAACCACATCGCGCTAAGAGGCACGGGGCAGCGTATTAGACATCTCAGGGATCTCAGAATCTTATTAAGGCGAATAAAGCCGCCGTGGGATATTATTTAGAGAGTTGGCGATACCCAGGAATAGACAGCTTGAGGCTACTATAGATACATACTTGATTACACAAAACTCAAAAGTAAAATAAAAAAATGACGCGGGCGGCCCGACACAACATACGATCAACACCGTATGTTATGCACCGGCTGCCCACGTAATTTCTGTTCCTGCCTCGATTAAATGCTCAAACGTGTCGTAAACGGCCCTGTGGGCAGCCATAATATATTTCACGCCCATGACTACAGGGCAAACTTTGCTGTGGCCGAAACCAGGTACGCAGGTACTTTGCCGTTCGTACGAAGGTCGCGTCAGCCCGCCACCAAGCAAGCTCGGGAGTTTCTGACAGAGCCTCATAGATGGCGCTATGTGGGTAGTGCGTATAGCAATTTCCGGTGGGGCTCCACTACGTAGTACATATAGCATCGTCCTAAAAAAAAATCAGACTTTCCAGCTTCACTTTACTCTGCGTTTTTGCAGCCACAGAAAACTTATCAGAGGGTTTCACTCACTGAACACACTGTAGATGGCGCGGCGAATTTACCCAGTGTTCCCCGCGCGGAGGTGCCTGCTCACCGGCGGGCGCGTCAGCTGTACGGCTTTGTCGCCTTCTTTAGCAACGGTTGTTTTGGGCCTGTTCGCGTCCACTGCGGGCGTCCTTCGCACGGCTTAACTTGTTCGACGGCGCCTCCTGGGTAACCCGGACCCGACGGAATTAAGTGGTCGTACGGCAAAGATACCTGAGCGATTGGTATGCAGGGCAAGAAAACAAAATGTACCGCATGCACACATCTGGCCGCTAGAGAAACGCTACCTTTTGCCACTGCTTACCACGAATGGGACTCAGTATTCTAAAATGGTGAATGCCAATTCGGTAGTGTTTTAAGAGGTATCACAAAAGGCGAAAGGAGCAACTGGTTCTGATGGATAGTGATTATAAAAGTTCCCTCAGCTTTCTCGCAATTCCCCAACTTACTAAACTAATTTTAATTGGCATAAATGGGAATCACTAAGCTCGCATGCCGAATGGCTTCGGTGTCTGCTCTTGTGTCGAGCGCTGGTGTAGCCCCGAGCTAGCACAACAGGATGGCTAGGTTCCGCTTTCTCACCCTTCGAAAGACGCTCCTCTCCGTTTTCTTTCTGCCGATGCACGGCCGGGATACAGTGGCGGCGTCCGCCGCTCTAGCCCGGCCGTGGCCGACGCTGCTGCGTTCGGGACGCCGGCCCAGCGAATTCCGGGGTAACGGCTGGCAGAATCTCTGATTTCCCGCTTTGTAGAGCCACGTGTGTGAATTCAAGTGACGCCGCATGGGCAATTGTTCTGGGTGTCGTTAAAAGCTTTGCTTTACAATTACCGTCACAGCGTGAATTGGGGCGATTTTTTGTGGCTGCTTCTTATTTTCTCTCGTGTTCATATATTCCCGGATTGATAGCTGTTGTTCTCTTCCCCCTTTTTCAGGACCTGCACAGGATTCACCCCGATGATATTTCGCTTCTCCTGAGGATTTCCGCGTCCATAAATTCCACCGCGGAATCTATTAAGAACATATCCACGTAAGGGCACACTCGCAACTTCACATATGCAAAAATTTGAATGTATACTGTAATGCGTAAATCATGAAAAGATACTGTAGCGTAATCTACGAGCCATGTCTATTACAACACGAATAGAAAAAAAAATTAGGGGCGTTGCTACTGCACTATGCTACGGAATATATTAGTAGTTTGGTGCTTGAACTGCGTTCTTTTGGCTACTTAAGAATGTATATTACGGATCACAGTTACCACAGCACACAATACGATATGCCGCTACGAGGGGGCGGAACACAGGATATTGAACTGGTGTGTCTTTAGGTTGAATTCCCTTCTGCGCTGTTGCGTTTTACTTACTTCGAACTTTATTCTGCAACTATACGAGTGTGGTGAGCATTAGACGGACCGGTGGAGCGCTACAGACAGCCTAGCTGTACCATGCTAAGAACTGAAACAACGTGGCATTTTGTCACTAAATCATTGTCTCAAAGTTGAAATTTCTAGAGGTGCGTCCAAATGACACTTTTTTGTTAAGACTGCAAAACGCTTGCTCGCCGTCAAAATAGCGCGCGTCAGATTCGACGGCCCTTCACGACTTCATACGTCACTATCCAGACGCCATTATCAACACGTCACTCTCGGACGGGCATAGCAAAAGCTCGGTCGGTGGGGACGTTTCCTTTTTGCGCCGAATTAGCGCACAAGTTTGTATTTGGTTCTGCATGTTTGCCTCTGATGTACAGTGATGAACAAATGAAACACGATCATGAAAATATGAATCAGAACACAAAAATAGTAAAGTTCATGCGAAGGAATTCCTTCGCAGAAACTTGCTACACCTAGGGGATTTCTCTTAAATCTGATCGATTAAGCCAAATTCATGCCTGGGAAAATAACAGTAACAAACTTGGGAAATGCGTCTTTCGTAATAAAACAATAGCGCGGCATTATTAGACCTCCCCTAGCAGTATTTTTTCAATTTAGCGTGTTCCGGCTCATATTTTCGTGTTCGCATTCCACTTTTTCATGGCTGTACATGTTATTACATGTATTTTTCAGCTTAAATTCGTGTTAAACGAGAAATAACCACAAAGTAGTGGTGGTCAATAGCGTCACCTCACATGTTCTGTTAGACAGTTCAAAAGCTGTGCCACGCTGTTATAGAGCGTTTATATCGCTTAAAAACAACGAAAAGTGTTGCAGCGACTGTTTGTCGCCATCTCAGTAACCGTTCCAAAAAGGCATGCCGCGTTGTATGCCCGTTATTTCAGTCGCACAGCGTGGAAATTATCAGGAGGCCCCTCTCGGCTTTTGCAGGCTGTTGCGTCCGTACGCTTCGCCCATTTCCATGCCGCCTCTCTATCGTTCTAGATCGTTATTTTGACTACGGATAGCCATGTTTGTAGTAAGGGGAGATGGATAACCGGTTTTGCGGCAAAAACGGTTATCCGGTTATTCTATTCACCGATTATTTGAATTTGAAAGCCGGATAACCAAATAATCAAAGTAACCGGTTAGCGTATGATTAACCAGTTTTTTTAAATGCGGAGCATTTCTTAGGCTCGCCAACTCCTCCGTCCATAGGCGTCCGCAGCTCATGACGTCACGTCGAGGCGCAGGTGCGCACCTCTCCCCCGTACCCTCCTCGCTCTCAACAACAGCTGCGGCGGTGCAGCAGGAGCGCGTCTGCGCGCGCATGAGTCGTAGCTGCCCCGTGCGCCTCGTCGCTCTCAACAACAGCTGCGGCGGTGCGGGGGGAACGCGTCTACGCGCGCATGCGCAGTAGTTACCCCGTGCGCTCCGTCGCGCTCACCAGCAACAGCGGCAGGTGTACACGTGATAGCGGCGTGCTAGCGGCGTGCTAGCGGCGTGACAGCTGCGTGACAACAGCGTGGTGGGGGGCGTGGAAAGGTCGCGCGCTTGTGTACGGAAGTGCGCGCTTACGCGCCTCTCCCCCATACTCTTCTCCCTCGACAGCGCGCGCAGTGTATATAAGCGGCGGAGCGCGCGTTCGAACTTCAGTCAAGTGCGTCTTTGCTTGCCTTTCGTTTGGCCCCAGATGAAGTATAAGCGATGGAAGCAACAGTACCGTCAACAAGTTAAGCATTCCAAACCCTCCCCACATCCAAACGGTAACCAAAAACTACCCAATTACGCAACTTTCACGCAATACAACCACCCCTATGCGACGCATTTACTCGAGTTCCCCCCGTGGGAAGATGCGGGCGGGCGGCTTTTTTTATTCGGATATTCTAATATCCGGATTTCTGTTTTATATACGGATGGTTGATTGATTGATTCGATGTCTAACGCGCCGATGCTACACAGGCAATGACGCGTGCCGTAGTGGAGGGCTCCGGATTAATTTTGACCACCTGGGTATCTTTAATGTGCGCCGAAATCTCGAACACACAGGCGTTTTGATTTTCGCTTCCACCAGAAAAGCGGCCGCCGTGGCTGGGAATCGAATTCGCGTCCTTAGACTCAGCAGCACAACGGCTTGACTATTGAGCCACCGCGGCGGGTTAAGTTGGTAAGATATCTTGCGAAGCCGAGGTTTTTGGCGTCCATTTTATTGCGTCACCGTTTCGCCGTCGCTTTTTTGAAGCCGATTTCCCCGTTCACCGCTACTAAAACCGGATATACTGATTAGCTGTTGCGGAAAATCCGGATATCCGATAACCGGCTTTCAAGGCCGCAATCGCTCCGAATCGGTTTAACCGGATTACTGGTTTGAACGGATAATTGCAAGCACTAACGTGTAGGGGGCCCATTCCCTTTTCGTTAAAGCATTTTCTTTCCGATATTTTTACAGCTAAGCCGTATGCGCCGAGGCTTACTCATATAGCGTGCGTGGATAAATCGACGTAGAACAGAAATTCTTCGCAACCAAGAGCTAGTGCTTTGGTTTTGTAGTTGTTTTTCTTGAAAATCTCCTGGTTTGAAGTTTTGGTCGGTGTTTTTCCCGTATACCTGAACGGCTTCAGGAGCGACATTTTATCTGTCGTCTTCACGTCTAAGCACGCGCACGTCACGTGTCGCCAGTTTACACGTGCGTAACATGCGGCGTGGGGAGGCAGGCGTGCCCGCGAGCCAGTCTACACGCGCTCACCGACAACATGCCCGTTCTTCTGGTGAGAGATGTCCACGTGCATGTCTCAGGGTCCGATGCGACCAGGCTGCTGTCCCGCGTGGTCGAGCGGTTTGGGTCTGTGTGTTACCCAGGCAGTAATTAAGATGCCTAGGACGCAGTAGAGAAACGGGTAACACAGTTTGTTCCCTTCAGTAAAGCTGTAGTCCTTCGAAGTTTCACTCAGGTGGTTAGCTAGGAAGTATGCCCAATCGCAAATTACAAACAAGCGCGTTTTCTTTAGTGCACTTATGAACTGCGCCTGCAGCTTCGCAGGTCTTCCTCCTTCAAATACTTGGGCAGTGAATTTTCTTGCTTCATCGCAGGCTGGTGGACAAGGTCATCTTCGAGACGCAACAGCTCCGCCTAGACGCGATGCCCTCGGTCCGCTTCGCGAACCCGTACCTGCCGTTCGAAAATGCCCTCCAAGGCGACGTTTTCATGGTGAGGATCAAACGCACGAACATGTGATTACTCATCTTAGGTGACATCATCCCCCAAAATAAGGGCGGTGCCCATAGGGTCAGACAGGAAGTGTGCTACTGCTTGTGAGACTATCTGAGCACACCGTTCAAACTGTTGATCTCTCTACATCCCAATCTGAACATTCAACCAATCTGTGAAAGACAGATTGCTGCAGTCTATGACAGATTCATTTCAGCTGTGCTGTCCTTGATACGAAAAGGGAAAGCCGATCTTCAGCGTTTAATGGCGCCGTGAAGAGAGCGACGCAAGGCCAGCACAGCCGTCTAACGCAGCGTTCCAAACTAAATCACGAGCGAACGTGCCTGCACGCATCGCCAGGCGCGTGAACGTCGCACTTAGTTGTCGGCGTCTCTCTCATCATCATTACTGTCCATGTTGGCGGTAAATTATAAATCCGCAACAGTCCTGTTTAGGCATAGTAACGAATGTCGCATGTCTGTTCTTTTGTCGTGCATCTTGTTTTGCGGATATGCTCAAGTTACGTCATCTCGACGTATATGCTCGTTATGATAATTGGCGTATTCGTAGTTTTGCAGGTTATCGTTCTAACGCCATAGTGTATTAGGCTCATCTTTCAATTTTTACGCTTATACTAGCCTTCCGCTATCAGCCATGCTCATGAGGCGTCCGCAAGTACATCAGCGCTGCGAACCGTCCAATACGATTGAGGCAGCTGATTCGAGAGCCCGGCTGAATATGATACAGTGAAAACTCGTTAATTAGATCTTGAAAAACTCAAATTTACGGATGATTTCAACTATGCGATTTGGTCCTGCTAAGCTCTATAGAAGCCTATGTATTGATAAACTCGCTAATTCGAACGCGAGTATGCCCGCGCGCCACTGCACAGGCGGGCAATTGGCGCCAGCCACGCGATCAGACCAACGCACCCTGTGCACACATAGAAGGCTCCGTCGGCTCCGGAAAGGAAACACGAACAGTGAGATAAGTTCAAATCGGGTAACATATCTCAAGGGGACCTACGCCGACGACGATGAAGCACTCGGTGGCCCACATTCTTCCGGAGCTCTCATGGCCGCATTGTAAATACATTCATTCTCTTTGTAAATAGATCGCTTCACCACTAACCATCGTTTATCTTTTTAGTCCTGTCACCACGTAACAGTATTACGCCAGAAACGACAGCAAGCCAATGGAGGAAAATGGAGGACAATACTACGCCACTGATACTAATGGACAATGATGATAATGGAGGGAAGGGAGGATAATGACACTGCGCCAGCGATTTCAGCACTCTCCGCGCCTGCGCGACGTTCGGCAGACGCGGCAGACGGTCGCCGCGTCTGCGCGAAATTGCAAGCATAGCGGTAGGACGTACCACACCATTGATGTGACTTAAGTACCCAGAAGTGTGTGACATCAAGCTCTAAAGAATGAAAGAATGCGTAGACATTATTGCTTCTAAGTAAAACCAGAGTCCGTCAATCTGGTAAAACCTAAAAACGTGGATTTCGGTGGGGACGTTTAAAAAGATCCCACACTCAATGCCGAGAGAACGTTGTGCATGATTCATTCGAGTATTTCGTTTTGCCATCACGTTTTTTGTGCGTGCGTGCGTGCGTGCGCGTGTGCGTGCGTGCGTGCGTGCGTGCGCCTGTGCGTGTGTGTGTGTGTGTGTGTGTGCGTGTGTGTGTGTGTGTGTGTGTGTGAGAGAGAGAGAGAGAGAGAGAGGGAAAAGACACCGTGTGCCTGTGCTGCTACAGTGGCGGCGTTTGTCTTGTGAGGAAGACCATACGTGGATCTGTCGGGGTGCGCTGTTCGAAAAAAATCATTTTCGAAAGCCGTTGCAGCTGCGTGGTATTTCTGGATAATAACTCGTTCTATGCGCGTTCGTTTGGTGGTTTCGGGTGAAAATGAATAGAATGTAATGAAGGCGTTTAGTATGCCAGGCGTTTAGTAGTTGGCATTGGATACCAGCTGATTTGGAGAAAGCAACACACTGGCTGTAAGGTTTCCAGGCGGCGGTCTGGAAGCGTCTGCAAGCGTCCGACGCGTGGGAAGCGGCGGTTCCCCGAATGAATGAATGAATGAATGAAGTTATGGCAGCCAGCCTGTCAAGGGCAAGCGGCCTCTGGGTCATGCCGGCTGCAGGACGGAGCTCGGGACGGTTGTTTAAACTAAGTAGGCCGTCGCGCTACTGAAAACGTGGGAGCCTGGAGCTGTCAACTGGGTTTGGAACATGGCTGATTTGGGGTGGTGGTTCTGTTTTAAATGCAGAGCATTTCAGTAACTCACGATGTCACCCGCGTTGACATCCGTCGTAGTCCACACCGTCGTTGTCCGCACCCCTCCCCCTACACTATATAAAAAAAATACTATCCGGCGCCTGGTTTCGATCCCTCGACCCTGCGGGCGGAACGCAATGTACATGGTGCTCTACCCACTGCGCCACAAAGCCGACACAGAATGGGAGGCTACGAACGCGCCTTATATCCTTGACTCATTCAAACTACGCCAAGAAGCTGCTGATACGACGCATTCACTACCACCAACTCCCCAAACACTGAACGTTAACGCAATACACCCACCCCCTATGCGACGCATTTACTCGAGTCCCCCTCGCGGGGAGATGGGACCGCCAAAAACAACGCGTTGTGGACTGCGCAGTAAGGTGCCGGCACGTGCGAGAACCGCTCGCGCTGTTCGTTCCAGGCAGGGGGCGCGCGAGCACTGCGAAGGCGGGAAATTTGAACTGCTTTGGACAAACCTCCGTTCAATTCATCAAGAGAGAAGTGAGACAGGGAGGCGAAGAGCGTGATGGGTAGTAGCAGTAAGCGGATAACGGTGCCACAGGCCGTTATGGCGAATCACTGCTCTGCATTTACGACAGCTTTCACGTTGAGTGGAACGGCTTTAATTTTTCGTTGGCTCGCGCGCACAGTAAAGCGTGAACCGCATGGAGCGTTTTCGGCTTGCGAAAACGCGCCGCGCACCACACAAGCGCGCTGACGCTGATGCGTATACCACCTGCATGGTGCGAGCGGCGTGCAAGGAGGCGGTTGTAGCATGGCGGCGTCACCGGCCGCGAAGTTATAGTGCCTAGAATATAATCTAGGCACTATGACGAAGTGGTGCGGGCAGTTCGACCGACCGCTTCTGACTGCTCTTTAAGATGTCACTCAAAAAACAGTTTAAGTTGCTTGTGCAGTAAAGGAGCCGATAATGTGGGCGCAAACAACACTATAAAGCATCGTCCGCGCCGCTATTAACAGCGCCAGTCAAATATCAGCCACCGTAGTAATCCCAAACATCTCCGGCGGGGCCGGCCAGCTGTCTGGAGAGCTTTTAAACTGCCGCCATGAAGAGCGCGCTTCCTCATTGCCGCAAGTCGGGAGGCTCCTACCACTGTCGCGCACGTCGCGCGTCATTTTCTGACCGAGTTAGAAGCTCCTGCGGCTGCGATATCCTCGGCGCGGACGTGAAAATATCGCGCGCGAAACACCGACGCGATATAATCGCGTGCATAAACGCAGTGCATGTAGTTCGCGCTTAAAGGGAGACTGAAGTGAATCTGTCAAGGTCCCGTTTGTGCTTGCACTGCGTGGACTGGCTCAAATTAACACACTTTTCATCGTTTATACGTTTGATAAGTCGGTAATTATTTTATAAAGACCGAAAGAAGAAACACTTCCGTGCACGGTCTGTGGCGGCCGCACCAACTAAAGGCTGTGACGTCGGGAGGAGGTGCACCGTGATTGGACGATATCCAAAATTAGCTTTCAAACAAGTTTCGGTTTCGGTTCTGTAAAACAACTTGCTTGACATCTGACGTTATCGTTGGATGGGAATTCTTGATACCTCAGAAATCGTCCTACCGCGCTTCTGGCATGTTGTCAGGTGTAAAATCCCTGAGATAAGCCTCCCAGGGCGGCTTGGAATCGTAGCAATCACTAGCCGAGGCCAACGCAGTAAATGAACGCCCTCCGCGTCAGCGCAGACGCTCAAATGCCATGCGCATTTGAGCGTCCCAAATGTCCCCATATTTGGAGCTTGCCGCACTCATGCCTGTTTCGTAAAAAGCATGTTCGCACCAGGCCAAGGGACCGCTTATTCTGGCCTGTGCCCACTGCCCGCAAGCAGTCGGTTCTTATGGCAACAGCACGCCAACGAGAACTCGCTAGCGCGTCAGTGTCACTGCGCGCGTTCTGCGAACTCGTTCGTGGAGCAGTGAACGTTACGGCCAAAAAATGGTGAACTCAGTATAGAAAACATCGGTAGAACACAAAAAAAAAATTCCAAAAGAAAAAGAGCGTACGAAATCGAACTTGCAAGTTCCAAAATCGCTCCAAACCACTCGGCCACGGCCAGAGTGCACGGCGTTGTAAGTACAAGGTATATAATGAATAACCAGTTTACACTTTTATTTAGTTTTAGCATTTCAAGCAGCTTAGGTGACTATTTGTTGTATAGCACTCGTGGAGTAAGCGTCCCCCAAATTTCCACAATATCTCACGTCTAACAGACGGAAAAGCGTTCGCAGATGTGTGGTCGTGCTGCTGACCGCTGTGCTTGTTCTCCCAGCGCAAAAAGGTGCTTCCTGCTCCCTATAGTTTTGCGCTTTACGGTAAAAATTTCAGTTGATTTTGTTCCCTTAATGCTTATAATGACTTCGCTGACTCTTCTCCCGCCTTCAAGTGGCCTTAATTAGCTTTCCTACTATCGTACCAGTCAGCGAAGCGTCTTATGTGCGCTTGTGCAGCGCTTGCGTGGAGCGACCTGGACTTGAAGCTTGATGCAGTGTACAAACTAACAAACTAAAGAAAGGCACATTATCCCATCCATAAACATCTCGTGGCTTAGTTTCAACTGAGCGAACGAATTGCGCCGACCAGACGGCGGCTGGCGGACTAAACGCTGGGGCGACTGACTCTGTCGGAAGGCCGGCGTGCCGTGCAGTAGCGCAGTCAAGGCTAGCCATTTTTTTGACGTCACACGAAAGCGCCACAGAGAGTGGGTGAGGATGCAGAGAGGAGGACAGCATTTTCGAATTGATTTTTCTACTAAATGAATTTGCGTAAACGCACTCAGAGCGGTCGAAACATGACCTATGGATACCGGACTACAATTTGCGCTAGTAATACCGCAATGTTTACAAATCACTTCAGTGTCCCTTCAACAAAGGGCGAAGAAGTTCCTATGACAGAGTCTGCCGCGTCCGGTGTTCTCTGCGCGTCCTGTGTGGTTTCTGCCGGGGACTGCCTGTCAATGGCGGAAAGCCTTGAGGGCGCGTCGCGTTCGCTAAGATCAACGATTGTAAGTCACCTCTGGTTTATAGTGGCGGTCCGACTTTGGACACAGCATTATACGTATAAATGCGGGAGTGGGAACGGTCAATGCGGGCCCCTTACGTAGAAGCTTGCCCCGGGTGCTTGCAAGTGTTTCTCAGGGTTTGATTGTTTATCTTGTAGTTTTGTTATTGGCGTTTCCTCTTTTCCTTTTTTGGATGCAGAGAGTGACCAGCGTTTCAGTGTTACGGGGGCGTTTCCCGCCGTAGTTCAGGCCTGAATTTAGTAAGGCAACCAATCCGATCGCCACGAGATGCCGATTGGCCTTCGCGTCGGGGGTGGAGGCTAGGTGACCCATGCAAAGCACGATTTTCAGAGTATAATGTGGTATGCACGGTGGGCGTATTGCCGAGCTAGCCAGGTTCGGCCAGGGAGGATCTCTAGCCCTGGATTGTCGTTAGACAGGGTTCGTTCCTGACGGGGGTGCCGCGTGCACAAAGTCTTAGCTGGCTAAAACTTTCTTTCTATTTCTTACCTCGCCTACATCAGCTTCGTCTGTAGATATTCCCTATATTTCCTACGTTTGAAAATACAGATTGGAAAACCAGTTAAAAATGTCGTCGTCGTGCAATCAGTGCCTCCAATCCAAATCAGGCACCAACGCAGATCGCAGAGGAAGACTTCTCCCTCTCTGGCCACAACATCGGCGAGGCATCAACACAACGTGGAACCTTCAATAACTCTGGCCTTTGTAACTTTTAGTTAGTGCTTCTCGCCAAAAAAGTACCTTATTTCGCAACACATCACCCGCGGTGTCATGCATGCGTTTATAGACACAATTTTGTATTGCTTAAGCGTGAGACAACTTGAGACCAAGGTTTGCATTTCGTGCCGTCCTCCCCCGTGCGCAGCGCGAGTCGCTGAGCCGCGTGTGGTCGCTGCGCCAGGCGGTGGGCGACGGGGGCGGCGCCTCGCGTGGCTGGTGCTTCACTCTCAGCCTGGGCGCCATCAAGAACTTCAGGGACACGCTGTACGGGAACGTCGTCTCGGTCGTCGGCTACGACTACGCCTCGCTGCAAGAGGTGTAGTGCACTTTGCCCTCCTTTCTTTGTCAGTGGATGCTCGCCGCGTTCAAAAGCAATGCGTCATACTCTCAGCCGCGGTACCTAGAAATGTCTGCCCCTCCGATCCCTAAAGTGCGAGAGCCAGACCTTACGACAGCAAGGATATCAATCAACTGCCGGCCGAGTCTGACGTCTAGGTCAGCTGCTGGTCGGATGGTGTTGTCGCCCCACGGCGCAGGCGAGGATGGAGTTACTTTACGCCAGGATTGCTGCTACAACTGCTTTCGGCACTTCCTGGTAGACATCGTGGCACGTTTCCTTCCCATCATGGCAGTGCAACGACTACAGCGTCCTGCCAGCTGAGGTGTCTTTAAGCACGAAAACCTCTGTTTTAGCCCGCGCGCACATTTAGCTTCATCGATTCCAACCACTTGCTTCGCCTGATCGGCTGCGCATCTCGGGCTCACAGGCCGAGCGCAGCAGACTGCATTAAACAGACGTACACACACACCAACACACGCACCAAGGCACACAACGCAACATGCAGGAAAGCAGGTTCACGCGGAAAAACTACCGCCTGCTATTATGGAACTATAGTTCCCCTGATAGCTAGGCTTCGGGGTTCTCGCGACACGCCCTCTCTAAAACACCTTTCCACACTGGCCACCTTCTATTCGGCTTTCCCAATAGTATGATCGCGATAATTCAAACTCGGCTAATTCGAACTTTCGGTTAATTCAAACAAATTTCAAAATTTTGGTTGGCCCGCTATGTGTTTTTTAATACCGATTAATTCAAACCGCATCAGTGCGTAAATTCGGCTAAAAAAATTCCTTGTCCTTGCCGGAAGATATCTGCTAAATTTGCCGCTTCCGCACATTACCATCCTTACAGCACACTGCTGGGATCCGCAAGTACTTGACCAGGGCAGAAAAATCTTGCAATAAACTGGCTGCCGTAGCTGGCATCCAAAATATTGTTTGGAACTCTCGTGCAAATTCGAAGCAGTCATCCATTCGTGATTATTCCTTTCAAAGCGTAAATAGCACTTCAGTATTGCCTGTGAATATCGTATTAATAAATATAGGTGAATGTTTCATTACAACACTTGTTGGTATGTTGCCCCGAGTCATATTTAAGAGAAATTCTGATAATCCAAGGTTACGATAACTCAAACGAAATCCTCGGGTCCCTTCAAGTTTATTATCGCGAGTCTATACTGTATTTGTATTTGTATTTGTACAATACTGCGGACCTTGAGAGGTCCAAGCAGGAGAGGGATGTACACATCCAGATGACATGCGTACGGATACAAGATCAATACATGAACGTGGGGATACATAATCCACAGGTAAGTATGCAATCATTATACATTGGATGACAGCAAGGGTGAACACTCTGGCAAAACATTCCAATCGGAAACAGTTCTGGGAAAAAATGAATTTTTGTATTGGTCTGTACGGGCAAAGAACGGTTTAATGCTTCGGCTATGTTTGTGACGAGACGCTCGACTAGGGTTGTTAGCTATGTAATCTTGTGACTGGATTCCCAATTTATTAAAATACAGCTGGTGTAGAAAGTTGAGACGGGCACTTTTACGTCGGTTGGCCAATGGCTCTAGGTGTGCGAGCTCCAACATAGCTGAAGGGGAGTCGCGACGTCTAAAACGTTTATAAATAAAACGAGCTGCCAATCTCTGAATTTTTTCAAGCTTTTCTTTATTAGTGATAGTGTGGGGGTCCCAGACAATGCTCCCGTATTCCAGGGTGGGTCTTACAATGGATTTGTATGCAATAAGTCTAAGCGACGAGGGGGCATCACCCAGTTTATGCTTCAGAAATCCCAATTTCTTTCTCGCGGAGGAACATATGTTGTTTATATGTGTTGAACAGTTAAGTCTAGACGTCAAGGTTAACCCCAGGTACTTATGTTCCTCCACTTGTTTAATCTGATAATTGCCAAGACTATACATGAAATGAGATTTATTCTTCTTATTTGAGATGCACATGTGAACCGTCTTGTCGATATTTATAAGCATATCCCATTTATTGCACCATTTCGTTATTGTATGCAAAGCGTGGTTAAGAACTTGCTGGTCAGCGGCAGATACTATGTGGCTAAATATGATACAATCGTCCGCAAACAGCTTGAGGCGTAGAGGGGGCTTTACAATTTGGCCAAGATCATTAATATAAATGTTAAACAGAACCGGTGCCAACACCGAGCCCTGTGGGACGCCCGAGAAAACATCTAGAAAACGAGAACAGGCACCGTCAATTTCAACATATGTGTGCCTCTGTAGACGCTAGTGTAAGCAGCAGGACGATGGCGCACCTATTTATAAGGAGTGGGGATTAACTGGAGAGGCAATTTAACCGGGGTACTTGAACGTCGGGTCTCAGCAAAGATGGCTGACAGACTCAGGCACACAAGCATAGGGCGCGCACTTCTAACGCCGCCATCACCGAGCTATCGGCTGCCCACGGAACACTGCCTCCCTCCAACATTGGATATTGCACAAAGCAGAAGAACTGCTTGTCGACATTGTACACGTTGTACACACCTGAAACAGGGGATAGCTTGGCTTAACCGGTGTACACGCGGCAACATATCTTAACTGCAACAGTGATCATTGTTATTTTTATTGTTAACATTATTCGGTTAAAGTTATTCGATAACAGACCTGAGTCTTATACCAGCGGGGCAATCTTTTGCCGCAGGTATGTCTGATTGATTATTGAAGTCGAGAGGATGACGGAATCCCGTTTGGCCGGGAGGGTACATTAGGAACAAAAAAGAGACGCCGACCAGTCTACACAAAACGTACTGACGTTTGTGAGCAAGGCTTCCGTGCTGGAAGCCGAAACGTCAGTACGTTTTGTTTGGACGGGTCGGCGTCTCTTTTTTGTTCCTGCTGATTGATTATTGGTTGTGTACGTGGCATACGCTTGGGCACGTGCCCGACACTACGTTATAGGCTTTGACTGCTCTATTGGACGTTCATCACAGGTGTGCGCGCTGCTGAAGGAGACCCACGCCGAGACGAACAATGACAGCGTGTCCCGCTACGTGAAGACCGACTACGTGTTCTATACATTCGACGACCGGGACACCATCTTTGAGAAGGCAAGCGTTCCGCATGGCAGGCTGGCCGAAGCGATGGACGCTTTTCACGGGGCTAGTTTAAGGAGTCCTAACGACTATACATACAACTGTATTAAATTTGAAAGGACTAGTCATTGGTAGCTCACCGAGCTCTATTCCAACCACGAAAGACGCTTTTGAATTGAAACAATGCAACGAACATTTGAATATTTCAAATTTCGCGCTCCGGTGACGTATTACGGGCAGGAGTGACCTGATATGGGCTAGCACTATAAACAGCTTTCAGGGCGCTAACCACACATTACCATTCATACGATACTACCAACCAACTACGGGACAACCATATTAGGTGAGGTCATAGCAAATTGCCGGAAAGTGGTCAGGGAGTGGCTACGTCTTCATACGTTTTCTTTGATATCTCGTTTATTTGATAAAATTGGTATCGTTGCCATCTGGACAAAGCAGTCTTCTTACTGAACCAGACTTGTATTTCGCCTTTATGGCCACTTTAAACTTTTGCTGGACTAGTGTTATTTCCTGCCAATGTGATGTCCCCATTGGCTCGTTATAACACGCCAGGACGTACCGAGCAATAGTTGTCTCGTGCTTCTGTTGCTGCTGCAGGTGTCGCGAATCCTGAACCAGTTCCCCAACCTGTGTTTGGCGGCCTACGACGTGGAGCTGGATGACGTGGACGGCTACTGCCAGGAGCAGGGCGTCGACGTGGGGGCGCCGCTGCTCGAGCTGCTGCACGCCATTGCCTTCCGCCGCCCACTTTGACCTTACGATCGTTCGATAAACGTATTCGATTGCGCGCCCTCTCGTATAACTGCGTTCGACGCGAATGACAGACGCAACGGGGCATTCCGCCGCTCCAAGGGCTTGTCCTTGGCAGCGTAAGCTGCTAAAACCATGCCTCCTGCCTAAAGAGTTTCCAGAAGGGAAGAGCGCGGCCGTGGCAACGCGTGTTCAGTCGCTTGACCCTCCTGGCATTTCGCCCTAGCTCTCCTCCGGGGAGGCGCACTGGCTGTATAGCGGCGGCAGGTGAACACGTATACGTAACATTTAGTTCAACACTGTCGCACATTCACTTTGCTGTCAAAGAGACGCGCACCGGGAAGGCTCACGTGTTCGCGTCTTCAAAAGCATCGAAAGATCTGCGGGGACGCATTGACGGCGTGTGTCATAGAGAAATGTTACTGTACAGACCAAGCAGTCGGAGTTTTTAACAAACTCCTATCAGACGGAGACGCCACGAACAATGCTGCATTGATTTTGTTTACGGCGTCACGCTCAGGCAGGAGCATCGATAAAATATGTGGCAGCTTCGGGTATTCGCTATATTGCTGAATCATTTATTCACCACTTGGGAGCCGAATAAGAAGCCAAGTACAACATACTTCTGCTGACCCAGCACACTCTTACGAGCCGTCGAGCTCAAGCCAGCTACCAAGAACTCACCTGCTGGTTATAACTTTGCTATTCTATTTTTAAGGAGAAATTGGCAAGTGGGAATCATCACTAATTCATGTGGCGATATACACTCTGTGCAACTAAAACTCAGGGTCACCCTCGTAGAAACTCTTTGTCCTGTGTTTCTCTAAGAAATCCTGTGCCAACTTTTCGCCTATGTATGATTGAAAAACAAAATCCTGCATAGTCCTACACAGCGTTTGTTTAACCTCCATGTGTGTCCCTAACTATCATTTTGTCTATTACATCCGCTAAATATACGCTGTAACATCATATCGGTCAGAATAAAAGCAACAAAATGATGAATGCAAATTACTGGTTGTTTTTTGTAAAATTTATTTATCAGAATGCTGCAAAAACGGCTGCGTGTTAACTTTCGTTATAACTTGTGTCAATACTCGACCATGGTGATGTTCCAGCAAAGATTTCCACTGGACGTAGTAGAGAAGAAAGAAAAGATAAAACAGCTTGTGGTCTCTCTAAATCACAATACGCACAACCCTGGCATTGCACAAGGCAGGCACTGATGCACACTGCGAGGAACCACCGTGGGTTCGAGGTAACTGAGCACGCTCACGATACTGAAACGACACCGCGCCAGCTCAACACCGCCTCTGTTGGGCAGGTGGAGAAACGGGCGGCAAAGGAATATGCCCAGGGTGTACGGAGGGAAGACGTTCATTTTACATTAACGTTCTAGTGACATATTTTACAGTACAGGTACGTACTTCCCTTTGGGTGAAAGGGGCGATGGGGCGCCACGTGCAAGTGTGCGCGTCGTCGGCGCAGAGCAAAATCCGGGGTGTGGCGCATGTTGTGCGCGCGCATCGCCGTGCTGGCCAGATTGGCTCGCAGCAGCGAGGGAGACGCGGCCCATTCGCTCACAGGCGCGTACCGCACGGCGTGATCGTCGAGTGGTAGGTACGGCCTTACTATATGCAAGCGTAGGAACAGCAGGAGCAGCCTAAGGCGCGGGCCGGCAGCCGGGAGGGCTGGTGGGCTTTCGCCGGAGCAAAGATAGTTGCAGCCGGCTGGTAAAGAAAGCGTCACATACCTTCGGCCAACGCCTTCGGCGTCCTGGGTTGCCAGGTACTCAGAAGAAAAGTCGGCTGAAAATTGCTGAGAGTAGCCAGAGAAGTCGCCACCTTGAATTCGAAGTTTGAAAATAAATTAATCGCCATATTGAGAAAAGCGATGGTAGTACTTTCTTTTCAAAGAACTGCGTAGCAAAAAGGCAGAAATTTTGACAACTAGCGAAACTGGGTCACAAATATTATTCATTTGCGATTGATCGAAAAGAAGAACAGCAGTTGTTCCCCATTGTCTACTAAGAAACACAAAACATGCAACTAAGTAACGTATTCCAAAGATATGAATGGTTATAGAATGCTGATCGAACTAGTGTCGACGTGATTCTGAAAAAGCGCTCCATGACTGCCGCCATACCGTGTAGTTGGGTCGGAAGCTCGGCTTGGCATGGCCGGCAACGACTTTGGCGCTACGAAATTTGAGTTTTTGTGTAAACAATTACTGTCAAATTGCCCCTGTTAATAAATTTCACTTTGTATAATATACTGCTTTAGAGTGTTTAAGTTCAGAAACTAACTTTGCGGATAGAAAGGAAAGAAAAATCAGGAGTCCTGCATTTGGCTCACGCCGCCTGATAAAACTGGCCCTCCGGGATATATTTTTATATCATTACATACTCCAAGATAGATGCTGTCTTTTTTTGCTTTCTTGTAATAGTTCGCTGAAGAAAAATTACTTACATTGCCCTAAACTCTGTTCTGATGCCTCTCAATACTGTATTATTATCGTCTGCGTCGGGCTTTGCCAAACGGAGCAGCTGCAACAGCTAGAGATGCAAAAGTGATGTCGTCGCGTTGTATTTATCTGTTTTGTCCAAGCAGATATAAATAAACCCTGAGGCGAAGCCTATTACTGCAAGTAATTCACGCGCGCAAAGCATTATAAAATTGCAGTAATGATTTAAATGGCCAATAAATACTGGCTTGGCGAGTCGAGTCGCTAAGTATGTTGCCTCATTGCGCCTGTCTAAGCCAGTGCATACTTCAAGGGATAACGACAGGCAGCGACGGCGACGGCCGGCGCGAAATTCCCAATGGGTACAGCAAACGGATAGTGTGAGCGATTCTCGGTTCCATTGACAGTGTGGAGCAGTAGAATGCGCTAAATTTAAATTGACTTGAGCAAACGTCTATCGTGTTTGTCGTGGGAACTGCGAGACGGGAGAGGAACGGCACGAGAGTGGAGCGGGAAACAGCAGGGGGGCATTTACTCGGCAGGGGTGCCAGACGACTACGGTCTTTCGACGACATTTGCAACGAAGGGAGCAGATACGCGGCCAATTTTTTTTCTAGTGTTTCTATGAATTGGGGCTTAGCGTCCACCGTGTGTGCCAACATTCAGAGATTACTGAACCACGAAAAATTATACATAAAGGTTGTTTGAATGCTGTTTTTACAGGCGTCCGTCACCTAGTTGGGTGTTCTTAAACTTCGTTTAGCATGAATCTGGCCGACGACTTTTTTTTTTTCTACGTACTCTCTTACAGCAACAGAGCCTAAGGGCTGTAACATCATATATAACAATTCTTCATGTAGAACACAAATCTGCATGCAATACAATTTTTACTGTAAAATGTTCCCTTGGCTCAATTCTATGCAATATTTTTCGTATATGCGGGTGGTTTGTTATCGTTCAGGTCGGTTTTGGGGCGGGGCGCACCATATCAATACGTTCAATTGACGTTCCGGATCGCACAGGAGGTGCCTGGCGTGTACGTATCTTTGAAGGGATACCCCGCTCTAACGTGATCAAGTTTGATTTGAAAGCTTTCCTTCTCAAACTTTGAGACGTGCGGCACGTGCGGGCGTTCGGCAGACGTGTCTCACATCGGCTCCGCATATTATGCCATTTTCTGCCGGACCTTTCTCTCCCATCGAATCAAATCTATTGTCAACGTGCAAGGCTTAGTTTACGGAATCTGCAGACACCAAAATTTGGTGAGTCCTCGCATTTTTCGCGAAGTTATCGCCTTTTAAAGTTCGCTGGCGAGGCCGCCCCGCTAAGCCTACTTTAGGCCTAGCTCGACCTCGGCCCAGCGCGCCATGGCGGCCGCTCTTACGGCCACGTCAGCCACTTC
>NW_027526457.1:0-66101 GCF_048455015.1 Haemaphysalis longicornis
ACTGTAATTCCTTTCCAGCCCAAAAATAATGTTTTTATTAAGTATTCTTTTTTCCGTGCACTGCAAAAGAATCAAATGACCTTGATAGTAAAATATTGAAACAACTAGTATCGATGAATTTGAAAATTGATCTCTAACTGACCAGCAATGTTTGCTTTTGTTTGTATGTAAAGCCTTTTCTATGTTGTTTGAATTGCATTGTTCTGTGCAGTGACTTCAACATTGTTTTGTTGCTTGTGTTGTTGGGGCTCAAATAAATAAACAAACACCGTGACAGTCGAATTTGCGAAAATGGTCGCCATCCAATGAGCTTTTCAGTGGCTTAAGGCCTTCGAAAGGTTCAAGGAATCCATAGTTATCGCTGACTGTGTGAGTGTGCTCTGAAGTTCTAAACACCCCAAATAGTTCTGGATCCACTGATGTGCCAGCGCATTAAGTGTCAGTGGTCAATCCATGACGTTTTTCTGGGTTTCAGGTCATGCTTTTATTACAAGAAATGACAAAGCACACATGCTCGCTAAAAGAACAGCCCAAAAACACTCCCTGGCAAATCCTGTCAGGGAAAATTTGTGAGGTTTTCCTGTGTTGGGTATCTTCGAAAGACACCCCAAGCTTTATTTTGCTCCTTTTTTGCCTGTTTACACTCCAGTGTCCACCATATTTTGCGGTTTTGTTTCACCAGTCCCGTGGACTGCAGAATGGCTCTGCGTGCAGCATTAACGATGCAGGATGTAAACTCCTCGTTCAGTTCGTCAACGCTAAGGACTTCAAAAAAAACTTCATCTAAACTTACTTCGGACGTAAAAAGTCCCCACTCGGCAGACTGAAGTTTCCACTGGCGTGGTTTCGTTGGGATAGTTGTTGGTGATGATATGATGCTGATGAGTACAGGTAGATGATCGCACCCATATGGATTGTCAATGATATCCCACTTAAAATCGCTAAAAACAGAGGGTGAACTAAACGACAAATCTATGCAGCTCATCTTTCCTGAGCTCGGAGAGCAGTATGTAGGTTGGCCAGTGTTCAGAAGACATGCGTTGTTGGACAAAATAAAATCCTCTAAAATCTGGCCTCTTGTATCAGTTTTTTCACTTCCTCAAAAAAAAGAGTGGCCATTAAAATCGCCAACTAATAAAAACGGCTCTGGCAATTGGTTTAGTAAGCCTTCTAAATCTTGCAATGTTATTGTGAGGGTTGGTTCGAAATACACACAGCACACTGTAATTGTTTTGAACGCTAAAAATGTGGCAGCCACTGCTTCTAACTTAGTTTTCAGTATGTGTTCGCGTGCTGTGATACAACTTTGGGCAATTATTGCAACACCCCCAGACAGCCTGCACGCCTGCTCTCGGTCGCAGCGGAAGACCTGGTATCTTTTTAGTATGGTTTTGTGCTTGGGGCCCAAGTTTGTTTCCTGAACACAAACGGCCACAGGTGAGTGTGTGGCAAAGATGTCTTTGACGTCATTTAAATTATTTAAAAGTGCTCTGCAATTCCAGTGGACAATGAATGCCATGTTGGCTTTTTGATGGACTGAAAACTAGGTTTTCGGTCCTGTGATTCGGGGCTTGTTTTTCTTTGTGTTATCTAGGGAGTTCCACCGCCCATCCGACATAGAGGGCGCAGAACCTCCTTCAGTTGTGTCCATCATCTCTTCAGAGACGCTGGAGGTTCATGCAGGACGCACGTGTGTTGAACTGTTTGATGACTGGACTTGCGCAAAAACAAACGGGGACGAGGAAGGAACGACAAGGACGAGCGCACTCTAACAACTGGTTTAATTTCTTGGAAGAAAGACATATATACCCCACAGACCTGCAAACAACATCTCAGTAAAAGCTTTACAGCGCACACACATCACATAAGTAGATCAGCGTCTACAAAAAAGGCGACAGCAGCGTCAATTCCTTATCTAACAAAGCCACAGAAGGGTGGCTGATGCACTTGTCTTTGTGCTGTGAGATTAAAAACGCTTCCACAATCTCTCTTGAATTTTGTTTAGGATGCGAAAACAACACGGAAGTTTCCTCTAAGATAGGTGCGCAACCACTTCTTCTACATTTTTTACAATGTGTGGCCAAGTGTGTGTAAGGCTTTCCTTTTTAAACTTGAAGCATGTTCTCTTAATCTTATATTCAGGCACCTTCCGGTTTGTCCAACATACACGTGCCCACATAGCAAGGGTATCCTATAAACCACGTTTTTTACACATTCAACAAATCGAAGCTTGTGTTTGACATTGCATACATGGTTGTATTTGTCTTTTCCTTCATATTTCTGTTTTACCCTTGAACACACACTTCCTATTTTGTTTTTTGCCGAGAAAACCACTTCCACATCATAGTTCTCTGCCATCTTTTTTAGACGGTGCGAAAGGCCATGTACATACGGAATAACGGTCACTTTGGATCGTTGTGCGCATTCTTCAGGTCTAACTTCCTCTACGTGTTTCAGCTTTCTTAGTAGCCTCTCACACGAAGCCTGCAACACATGTAAAGGATAGCCGGCTTCCCGCAAACGTGACACCTATAGTCCAAAGGCCTCATTTACCGAGTGAAAGCACGATTTAAACAAAGCGGACCTGAAGCACGCTACCACTAAGCCATTCCTAACAAGCCTAGAATGATCAGATGAAAAGCTTAGAAGAGGCTTTCCGGTCCTTGGCGAATATACCCAGCACACATGACCTGGTTCAAACTTCAACAGTACATCAAGAAACTTCAACTTATTGTCCACAGGAACTTCCGTAGTGAATTTTAGCCCATTTCCTCTTAAAACGAAGGCGCCAAGTACCTTTTCCTTGAAGGCAACGATGTCAAATTCGGAACCCAAAACTAAGTAATCGTCTACAAATCTAAACACCTTAGACACAACACCATCTAAATCTCTGCACAACTCTCTATCTACACGACTAAGAAAAATGGTGCTAAGAACGGGAGCAACCTTCGAACCAATACAAACTCCTGTTGTTTGCAGGAACATCTTATCACCAAACCCGACGTGAGTGTTGTTAATGTAGAAATGCAGCAACTCCAAAAAAGATTCTACCGTCATTCCACAAGTGTTTCGGAACGCCACCGCGTCGTTGTCCTCCGTGATACATTCACTAACGCACCGCATGAGAGGTTCGTGTGGTAGAGAATAGTAGAGATCTTGGATGTCGATGCTAATACTGCAGTTACAATTGACGCTTTCAGACGACAAATACACAACAAGGGTATCCGAATTAGCCAATTCATAAGGATCATCTACAGTCAGGGTGTTCAACATTTTTTGTAAAAACCCTGCGACAATCACTTGCCAAGAACCCCGCTCGGAAACGATGGGCCTAAACGGAATTCCCTCTTTATGTGTTTTTGCGCTGAAAAATACCTCCAGCTTCATCCCTTTCGCATTCCTAACAGCTGACGCTAGGTTCTCTTGGTTGCATTGCTTCAACAAACGCAACGCCCTATTCTTAACCTTATGGACGTTCACCTTCGATTTTGTGAAGCACTTTGTCATTGCCACCGAAGCCTTTTCCAAGTACAGAGCATCAGGTAAAACAACAAGCATCCCTTCTTTGTCAGACTGAACAACACGCAGGTTGTTGTCGACCCCGTTTGTTTTGCGCAAGTCCAATCATGAATCGTTTCCAACTAGGCCGGCTTGCTGTGAACTGTTTGACCTCACCATGTGGGTGAGGCCTTGGAGACTGCCGAACCAGGGGTCCGGGCAGCCCGCTTTAGAGGTGGTGGCGCAGCGCTAGCTGCTTCCACCAGGGGCGCGGGGGGCCTTGCTGGAACCTCACTCTGTGTGGCTTGAGCAGGCGCCGAAAACCGTTGTGATGCTGCGCCCTGTTGCACCACAACGGAGTAGGATCGCGTATGCGCCGGTGAGAGTCGCCTCCGTGCTTCGCGAAATGTCAGGTTCTCTGTTACTTTGAGTGGTATTATCTCTTTTTCTTTTTTCCATGCTGGGCAAACATGTGAGTACGCTGCGTGGTTGCCCTCACAGTTCACACAAAGGTATGTTTGGGCTTCACAGTTTTCAGGAGGATGTTCATGGGAGGCACATTTCGCGCATGTCTGTCGGCCCCGGCAGCTCAGTGAGCCGTGGCCGTAGCGTTGGCATTTGTAGCATCGGCATGGGTTGGGTATGTAGGGTCGAAGTTTCATCTTGGTATAGCCTACCTCCACAGATTCTGGAAGGATGCTTGATGCAAAGGTGAGGACGATGTGCCTTGTCTGAATTTCTTTGTTTTCTCTTTTGATTTTGATACGGTATACACTTGTGACATTTTGTTCCTTCAGACCTTCTAGAAGCTCCTCCTCGGACACATACTTTAGGTCGTCATCTGAGATGACTCCGCGAACTGTATTTAGTGATCGGTGCTCACTGACAGTTACAGGGATTTCTCCAAAAGATGTTAACGCTGAGAGCTTGTCGAGCTGATGTTTGTAAAGTACTTCGAGTAGAAGGTCTCCGTTTGACAGCTTCTTGGTCTTATAGCCTTCCCCAATGGTGGCAGTTAGGGCCTTTGCGATGAGAAATGGCGAGACAAGTCGGGCAGTTTTCTTTTCGTCAGTTGCTGTGTGTTACGTGGAAGCGTGGGAAGTTGGCAACGTTCTTCGTGAAAAACTTAGCAGTTGCGTCGGTGCCCCCTCTTTTACGAGAGGGATCAGTTGCGCGAAAAACAGAAGCCATAAAATGAAAATTATATTCGGCCATGGTGCCAGCCGCCCACCATGGAGCCCAACAAGGGGACGGGACAGGAACTCGCGAGCAAGTCCTGCCTACGCCAGCTGTACACCGCGACTACAGTCGAATCCCGCTACAACGAAATTGACGAGACGTGCAAAAAATTTCGTTGAAGCGAAAATTAAGGCGAAATCTGCCCCAACACAGCACGGAAGGGCAAGAAAAATAGCCCCGGATATTTCTGCATCATTGGCAGCATAATACAATGTTTAGAAAAAGGAGTGACACGCAGTAACGTCATGTTTATTCAGATAACGAACATACCAATGGTTAACTGTTTTTTTAGCAGCACGCAAAGAGCACGATACTGAGGAGAAGGGAAGAGGTGAAGAAATGAAGACATGCAGGCGCAAAGCGTATTGCTGAACAAGGCGTTTTCACCGAGCTGATTACTTGCAGATAGCTGCTAGGTGGTTCGAAGCCCCCCTCGCTTGTGGCAGGAAAGCGTCGTTATCTTATCCTCTGAGTAGGCACGGCAGCAACTGACCTTGGCAGGCAAGCCGCGCGCGCGTGCTCGCGACTAAGATAGGGTGACGCGGGTTCAAGACTAAACACGAAAACATTATTTCTGCTTTTGACTTTGAATAATTGTAGAAGAAAAACTGCAAGGACAGCTGCTTACAACACATACATGACGGCGCTGCGCCAGCAGCAGAGCCCATTTGCACGATTTCAACTGGATACAGATTGGATTTGGCTATAGTTCCGGCTTGGCGAACCTGGCTTGCGCCTCATGTAAAGACGGCCAGCCACATCGTTATAACCATCAAACAATGGCGTCCACACTCATAGTTGTTTTTTGTTTTGGGTGGCAGTGTGGTCGCACCCCACCTGTTTTCCGTGAAACTAAGCGTCCTGAATGTATAAAATGTTACAGATAGCTGGCGCTATGCTTATTTTATTGTAAAATAATTGTTCAAACCCAGCCCAAATCATCGAAAATTTCGTTGAAATGAAAGCAAGCCAGACAAATGGTTCGTTGTGGCGAGGACTTTGTTGCACTGACTTCTATGGCTAGCTGACGGGGAATTGGAAATATTTCGTTGAAGCGGAAATTTCGTTGAAGCGGACTTCGTTGTAGTGGGATTAGACTGTATAACCAAATATGGCTGAACGCAGGGTCATTCGCCACACAAGGTTAACCCTAGCCGCCATGAAAAAGGGAAACTGAAGAAGGAACGAGGAGACAGGAAAGTTGTTAGAAAGAAGATAGGAAAGTGAAAGATGAAGGGGAGGACAGGAAGAGGCGACTGCCGATTCCCCCCGGGCGGGTCAGGCCGAAGGTGCCGTCTACGAGAAGCGGAGGCCAAAGTGGTGTGTTGCCTTCCCCAAGGGGCGGGCCTTAAAGGTCCAAGCACGGCGTCGGCTCAACCACCAGGACCCTCTTTTCCCCGGTCACGGCGCTGCCACGCACGGTTAAACGTGGGTGCTCAAAATCCGTTGTGTCGCACAGTACACGCAAACATCTGCTTTAGCACATGCCCCCTGCGGGGAAGTTTCAGTACGCTAGACGACCCGGATTGTGGACATTCTTGTGTTAATATTGACAGTATACACCATATGGGACTTCCCTAGATTAGCTGAATACAGAAAAGAGACTTTTGACAAGGCAAGCCTCTATCCTCCTCTCAGATTTGCAGGTTGGGTACTGCGAAGAGCAAGCAGCCCAGGTTGCGAGCGGCGCCTATCCTCTACCCTGAAAATCTTTCTTAAGTCGTTGTGCTTCATAACTCTTTGTGACCCCCATGATTACGTAATTTCCTTTCCACTTTACCTTCCCAGCTCATCTTCCCCACACACCACCTGACACCAAAACGCGCCAGTGCATGTCATGGTGTCTGGTTCCAGAATAAATGCATTCTACCACCACCACTCTACCCTGGCCATGCGCAGTGAAAAAAAAAACATGTATGAGGAACTTGTGCCATCCGTTTCCTCAGTGAAACATTGAGAGTTCAGATGAGCTCTAGATGTCCAGTTTTTCTGGTGAAATGTACACGTAAGCTTGAAAGCATTCCTCAACATGGAGACCACACACAAACTGCCCATTTCTGTCTGCTCCCCAACATAACTAGCTCACAGGAAAATTTTCTTAAGCGCAAATTCCTTGATGAGGTTTGGACCACCCAATCCTTCGACTGCAGCAAAGTTGCATCTTGCACCTTTAAATCTGCACTGTGAAAATTTGTTCCTTTCATTTGTTTTTTCGTAACAGTAGGTTTCTGGTGAGTGCTTAAAGTACAGTGTAGACCGCTTATAACGTATGTCGCGGGAGCCGCAAAAATCCGCACTATAAGCGGTACCGCACTATAACCAAAACGTGCGCGAATTCAACCAAATCGCCACCTACCTCTCAAGTCATCCTAAATTTTTTATCACCCAAACGCACAGCGCCTAAAAACGAAGGAAGGATTTTTATTTCGTATTATTTTTAACATCAGCCGCACTGCCGGGTCTCACACATTGCAAAAGCGCGGTCTTACAAACGGCGAGTGCGGCTTTAACTTCCGTTGTGTTTGTGTTTTGAAAGACCATGGCTGCGTTTTTTGCGTCTATGAAGATGCCGCAGGACATGATAAGAAAGGCCAGCGGGATTTTTTTTTTTTTTACCCCACCTTGCGTTCACGATGCCGAAGGCGGCTGCTTATCAGCGCAACGTACTGGTGGTGGAAATCTTCGCGCGGCTCGCTTGTTCGGGAAGAGCGGTGGCTTAATTATCTACACAACGTTCTAAAGCGTGAACCGCATGGAGCGATTTCTCGCGAAAACGTGACGCCGCAAGCGCGGCGACGCCGGCGCGTAAACTGACGTAATGTGTGCGGCACGGTAAGAGGCGGCAACATGGCGTCGGCACTGGCCGTGAAGCGGTGCAGGCAGCTCCAGCGAGCACTTCTAACCGCTCGCTGAAATGCCGCACGAGGCGCAAGCGAAGATACTCATGCAAGAAAAGAGCTGATAATGTGACCGCAAAGTGGAATATAGACTGCCATCAACGCTGCTTGTGAAAGCGCCCATCAAAAAATACCGCGGCGGTAAGCCTAAACTAAAGTCCCTTCATCTGATCGAGGGACTTAAGCCTAAACACCTTTGGCGCGGCTAGCCGGCTCGGAGCGCTTCGAATCTCCCGCCATTAGGTGCGCGTCTTTCCATTGGTGCAAGTCGTCAGGCTCCTCCCACTGCCACGCGAAGAAGCCACCGCGAGCGCGGAATCGTAGACGCGAGCATGAAAAAAACGCACGCGCAACGCCGATGTGCGAAAACGGGCCATGCGGTTCACGATTAATAGAAATAACTTGCCACGCGCGGACGGGGAGCCGGTCGCTATCTTCCGAGGTGCATCAAGCAAGGACAGCTGTGGTTATCACGTACGCGCGAACTAAAGGGTGCCTATTTTTTGCTTCTGTGTCGAAGTTAGAGAGCAAGGGGTGCGCGCTGCGTCAGATGGCCGATTTCATCATTTCTTTTTTTCTTTTGCTACCCTAAAACGATGCCCCCTGCGCCGATCGATGAGCAGACCCGCCGAAAAACCGCACTATAAACGGTATGGTGCTTCGGCCAACCGCATCTTAAGCGGTATGCTTATGCATTGAGTTCTATGGGAGCCAAACCGGTGGTCACGAAAACCCGCGTTATATCCGGTCCCGCACTATAAGCGGTTACGTTATAAATGGTCTACACTGTACTTAATTGTAGCAAAAATTGAAGACACTGTGATTCCTGCTTATATCATTAAGCTGTGGTTCAGCCCTTCTTTGCAGAGTAAAGTGAGGATGCCTTCCTTCAGCCCAATGAAATGGTGAAAAGGAAAAGGCTGTGAAGGATTGGCCAGCATGCCTACAGCTTTCCACTCTGGAATGAAGCAATTTTGGATACACTGCGCCGTTAAATATCACTTTCAATTTGATGCCTAAATGTGCGTTGGAATCAAATTTAGTGTGCTTTGGTGCCTTAGGCAACCTTGGTTTTTGGCCAAAGTGTGTTTTGGCAACTGGCCAGCATCTCTTTTTTTTTTTGTCGAAAGTGTGCTTTACACTATGTTCCACTATTGCTTTTTTTTTGTCACAGTCTTTCCTTCCTTTTGGAACTGACCTCATGTTGTTTGCTCTAGTTACATCGCAGACAAAAACAAGCAACCGGATTGAACATTTGAAGTCAACAAAACATTATTTAAATGCCACTCGCATTTCTTAAAGGAGCCATGAAGGGAAAACAAAAGTTTGTTTTATTCGAAAGATTAGGTGTTTCATAGTACCCCAAGCGCTTTCCCGGAAGCAAATCATGCTTTATTCACTGAGAAATAAGGCAATTTAAGCCAAAATTTTAAAACTCCCGCTAAAATTGAACATTCCGTGACGTGTACAATGGCGTCATAGAGCCGGTCCATGAAACAGATACTTAGTATGTCGACTCCATATAGCACCCACACGCGGGAGTCGATCGAGACGGCGGCCATTTTAAAAATACTAGTAAAACCTAGTGCACCCGCAGCCCTAGTCATGGAATCGTCCGATCCGGAGAACAAAACTCTCGCCGAGGAGCTCGGGCTTGCATTTAACAACCTCACACCACAAAAACGCTCAATGCTTCTAAGTGCACGAGCGGCAAGAGTTGTGGGATACGCGGTGGACGGGAAAGCGACCATTCCGCGATAGCCACAACAGACGAACGCCCAGCCGTCGGCACCGCTGCGTCAGCCCCGTCGCGACGGACGAATATAGACTGGTACGTATGTGCCGTGTTTTGATTACGGTTAATAATAGTTCAATTTCAGTAGCAGTATCACTTATGCCAGTTGGCCGGTGTCGTGTATGGAAAGCCGTTCGCGCGAGCTCTCTGCTTCGACCAGAAAGATACGAGCGTCAATGCGCGGTGTTTACGGCATTTTTTTCCCCAAGGTCAGAGCGATTTGACGAAGTCGGCGACGACCGCCAGCATGTCCCAGGAGTGAGCTAACGTAAGGGTCCCTCCTGCCGTAACTGAACAAACTGAAGTTTTCAGTGGTTGTAAACTAGAAACGAGCTCGTAACGACAGCAGCAAGCCAACACCATTCGAAACTTACGCGACGACTGGCACTATCTCGTCGCTTCTTGCTGTTCCTTACTCCCCTCGTTTCTATTTTCACCTTTGCTGGTTGGCGATATGACGGCCAACCTCCTGTGAAGGGATTATGATACCAAGCAAGGTCGCGGCTGTGTGTGCTGGGACGGTTCGTTGGCCCCGAAGAGCCTCGAACCCGAAAATTCGTCTGCGCGACGGCGAGATGTCGAGCTCGGCCGGCGCTAGTTTCGTAGGCATTGGCGCACTGCTTGCGAGTTCATTCGGACCTTCAACCGTTTACTCCACCGTTCTTTGTCATAAAAAGAATGTGCAGTATGTTTCACGGGCATTTAGCTCGCTATGCAAGCTGTAAGCCCTGCCTAACATGCGTTTGCTTTTGCCGGCCTCCGCCAATCGCAGAGCATTCCCAAGTGACATCACAGGTTCTGTTGCAGAAAATGAGCTGGTGGGTCGCATGGTCATTTCCTTTTTTCCTAATTATGTAGCTTATTTGAGCGAAGTTTGCGTTATAAGTGGTGTCGTTATGGTTCTAACGAGGCAATCTTTTGAATGAACCAAACTTGTGTTTTCTCTTCATGGCTCCTTTAAGGGGGCCATGCAGACCAAACACGTTTGGTTCATCGAAAGATTGCCTCGTTAGCATCACACTGACACCACTTTTAACGTAAACTTCACTCAAATAAGCTACATAATTAGGAAAAAAGGGAATGAACATACGACCTATTAGCTCATTTCCTGCAACAGAACTTACGATGTCATAAGCCCTGCTGTGCGATTGACTGAGGCCGGCAAAAGCAAACGCAAATTAGGCAGGGCGTATAAGCTTGCCAAACAAGCTATTTGGCAAGCTGTTTTGTCTGCATGGCCCCTTTAAGAAATGTGAGTGGCATTTAAATAATGTTACAAACGAACATGTAAACACCGAAGAAGTTAGTGCAGCGCTTTGCCGGCTGAAACCGCTAACACAGCCGTCAGACGCACTGGACTTGTCTGAAACAACACTGACCAACTGACACAAGTGGCACGGTCGCTTACGTGACCATGTTTGTGGAGTCATAGCAACACGTGTGAAGTGCGAACACTGGCACTTTACACAGTATTGGGGGGCCATCTATGAAAGTGGGCAATGAACAAGATAACCAAACACTGGCACTTCAGCAGTATTGGAGCGCTATCTATGAAAGTGGGCGATAAACAGGATAATAAAACGGGCGCCTGTGAGATGGTACAAACACTGGTCAGCAGGCTATATTTAGTTTTAAAGCCCTGCTTTTAATGCGTTACTGTCGACGTCACGAAAACACACGATTTAGCGGGAGAATTGAAATTTTGACTGAAAATATTCAGTTTCTCAGTGAATAAAGCATCGTTTGCTGCCAAACAAGCACTTAGGGCACTATAAAACACTAAATCTTTCGAATAAAACAAACCAATATTATGTCTGCATGGCCCCTTAAAGATTAAGAACCTGGATCTAGCAGCCATGCTTGGTTGAGCAGGTTTTTTTTACCCCTTATTGCATTCACACTATAACTTGCCTTTTCTGTGGAATAAACAACTTGGCTATAATATGAAATAAGCAACCTTTAAAATAAGAAAAAAAAAAAAACTATTTTTGTTGCAGGTGCAAAGCTCTACCGCTCCAGTTTTTCGGACACCAACACGTCCCAACTTGGCCGCATGCTGTGCAGCCTTGGTTCATAATGTTAGTTCTAGAGAGGTTTCCGCACACAACTGCAGCCTACAGCTTGCGTGACCACCAGACCCTGCCACCCACCTGCTTGTGCTCGCCGAGGCGCTCGTAGACGCGTGCCAGCCGGGAGATGGCGAGGCCCTCGAAGTCACCCAGGGCGTGGGCGCGCCAGAAGCACTTCTTGGCCTCCTGCTGCTTGTCCAGCTTCTCGTACGCCTCACCGAGCGCGACCATCATCCGCGAGTCATTGGGGCGAAGCTCCTGGGCCTTCCTGCCAATGGTGCGAGCGGTTCAATCGCTGTACTACCATGAAGCAACAGTGGATTCACTGTTTGTTACAACAAAGATTAATGCTGAAATTGGTGCAAATAAATCTTCACTTGGTGCTCACCACCCAAGATGTGCTCCAGGATATCAGAAACGTGCAATCGTGGAAATCAAGTCGCATTTCATAAGCCGGAAGAGACTGAGCTGAGCAGGTTGGTAACGCTACGCCCTCCCTTTGGCTTGTTTGTCGTTGTGCAGCTTCCTTTGTGTACAAAAGAACGTACCTAAACCGCAAGTAAACCTTGTTTGACAGTCACAGCTAGTGCTTGTCTCCTCTCATTCATCCTGCTCTGTGCGTGTGTTTTTCCCATACACCAAATGGCCTCAGTATACTGCCCCTCCGAATTGACATGCTATTTTTACCAAGACCTGTCTGGCAAAATACACAGGTGTCCCCTCACTCAATATGACTAACTGCACATTCAAAATCATAAGTCAGCAGTCCTGTAGAAGGTGGTCTTGTGTCAGATGGCCCAAAGCCATCTAAAGCATAACACACAGTTGACAACAGTGCCCGTCTTGCTCTTGGCCGGCAGACAACGGCATGGGGCTGTTTACAGCACCACTTTCACCCTCTGCTAGAGGTTTTTAGTGGGGTTGGGGGTGAAGGAGGCTTCCACGTGAATTCCACACAATGGAACTGTCTTGAAATATGGCCACCTACCTTGGCATCTTTGTTATAACCACGTGTTCTAATTATGATATTGTCACGTAGGATAGGACACAACGGTAAAGAAAGAACTTTTATTTAGGGCGAACTTGTGCCCGAACCGAACAAGAAGAGAGGAAATGAGCAAAGGTCCTTGCGTCTCGTTCGATCTCCGAGAACGACTGCCTGCGTTTGTGGCGTGATCTCTTGCGTGATCTCCCCCTCGCAGTGCACGTGCGCTCGCGCCTCCGTTGGCGAACACAGACAAGCTCGCGCTCCCGGTGCGGAGTTTGCGCTGCCGGTTGCAGCCGGTTCTTGCGCGTGCAACGCGGCCCACTTAGCGACATCTCCGAAAGTATGCGGCAATATCATAATGGCTACTTACTGAACATTACTTCTTTATTAAGGCCATCAAAACTATCACTTTCCAACGTTTCTGCAATTTGGTCCAATGGTATGGTTGGAAGGTTGTCACAACAGCTTACGTCCTCAATATTTTTTTTACAAATGAGCCATACATCTAGCTCAAACTGAACAAGTCCACCATTTCGATCACATGAAAAACATGTAATTTTTCTGTAAAACGAATATGCAAGAAAGCCCTCTGAGCAAGGGTTAATTCACAACATTTTCTCGCTTTCGTAAAGTGCAATAATTTGCAGCAATCCACATAAAGAATTGGGTAAATTATGGTGTTTAGTGTTTAGAAGCTGGACCTAAGCTATGAGGTGCACCATAGTAGAGGGCTCCAGATTTACCTTGACCACCTTGCAATCTTTAACAGGCCGAAATGTGAATACATGGTTGTTTTTGCTTTTTGCCAGCATCTGAAAAGCAGCCACAGTGGCTGAAATCAAACCCGAATCCTTGGACTCGGCAGTGCAACGCCTTAGCCATTAAGCCATCGACGCGAGTCACAGAAAAATGCAGCAATATAGAAAGTTTGAACTTTAAATGTAAGCTTCTGTTTAGATCTCTTTCAATGCTCAAGGCTCAATGCTCTTTGATTACTTTGCACATAAAGCTGTTGGCTTGCCACGACAAGTTATGTGAACTTCAAAAAGCCCGAAATGTTAATGCAACACAAAATGGCTTATTAAGGAATTGCCTTTCCCTCCTTTAAAAGGCTTTATCAGTCCTATCAGTCACTCTTTTTCGAGGGATGTCTTCATGTGTCACTAGAGGCAATGATCAATTGATCTGACCTTGCATAGCCCCACTGGTAGGACTGCGATCTATGGACTTCCCAGGCTGGATACCCACCAGTGAGAGGCATTCAGCTTTCCTTGCATATGTGTAATCCCAATGCTTAAGCACACACCACATGCAGAAGCAAAGGGAAGTAGTGGCGAGCCAACCAACCGGTAATAGTAGAGGCAGTAGTTGGGCATCTTGAGTATTTCGTAGGTCTGCCCGAGGCCATACCAGGCCCGGTAGTCGCGGTGGTTCACCTCGATGGCCTGCCGGTAGGACTGGATGGCTGCATTGGTGTTCTTCATCTCCATGTACTCATGGCCCATCAGGGTCCAGGCGGCGAAGTAGTTTGGGTTGAGCTTTAGCGCCCGGTTAAAATAGAGCACCGCCTTCTCGTGCTGCGAGCGGAGCGAGTAAAAGTTGCCCACGACGCAGCACGTCTCGGGCCGGTACTTGTCGATGGCGCACACGCTGTGGGCCAGGTGGCTCAGCTCGATGCGCAGCTCCTTGACGTACAGCAGGTTGGAGTAGATGTCCATGTTGTCCAGCCGGTAGGGGTCCGCCTTCTGGAGCTTCCGGAAGCCCTCAATGGCCTCGTCAACCACCCGCATATTGTGATAGGCAATGGCCACCTGCATGTTGCCGGAGAGGGAGGAGCACAACACATGCATGGACTGCGACGTGTGTAAAGTATTACACACACATGTGTAGTGTTGCAGGCGTAGAGTGTCAGATGCATGGAATGCCATGCATGAAGCGCGACACGCGAAGAGACACATATGTAGAGTGTTGCGCAGAATGAGTGTCACACGTGGAGCATAAAAAACAATTGGGCTAGTTGGTACGTATTCATCTTAGTGGACAAAGTGCTCTAAAACAGGGACAAAAGAAGGAACGGACAATATTGTGCTAAGGATATGAGTAGCACCGTGTCATCTTTCGTCCCTGTTTGTGAGTACTTTGCCCCCCCCCCCAAGATGTTGCATGTGGAAAATGTCACACATCTCGAGCATCATGTCCCTGGACCTCACATATGTGCAGTGATTTGGAGGATGAAACCGCCGGTTTATGCCAACAGCATTGCTGGGCCACCTCATCTGCATTTATGTTCAGGCAGCATAGCCCAAATACCTTTCCCGCATGCTCACACACGTGAACATTCAAATATCAGTCTTTTAAATTCAATTATTTTTTTTAGGAAAAATATGAGAAGTAACCAAGGTCTGCCTGCTTTTTCCCACAGGTTATGCTCACAGATGGATGCTGAAAGCAAAAAGTCAGTGCCGTAAATTTCCTAACTTAATGCTTTCTGCGTAGAGTAGGGGAACAATTACCCCCTCCCATAGGCCTATGAAACTAGCGCAACCATACAGCGCGTGCCATACTCCGCCCCCCTACAGTTTCTCAAGTGGTCAATTTGAATCTTCCTCTAGGTGCATATTTCCAAGCGCACACGTCTAGAATTAGAAAAATTTCACTGTGTCATATACTGTAAAACCCTACAAATTCATGGCTCAAGCTATTCATGAATTCGTGGCATTGGGCATGTTTGCAGCAGTTAAACTTTGCAATGTCGGCACTGGGCTGTAGGGCTCACTTGGATCACAAAATATTGCATGCCCTTTTTGTGAAACATTCAAACTTTGAAATTCCAGGACAATCAAGGTGCACCAGTAAAAATGTTTCGCAGTGTACCATAGCATAACAAATCACACATAAGGGAGAGTCGGGAGGTTTGGGACAGTTAAAGGAATGGGACAGCTTGTTTATTTCGCCAGCCGTGAGTTCGAACTTGTCTGAACTGACTCAGTTTGAACCCGTCCGTCAGTTCAAGATGTCGCTAGCATGCCGGTAGCTTGGCTGTAATGGTGGACGTCTTTGGTGGATGGATCCTTCTCTGACTAGAAATCGCTGATTTCACGAGTCAAAAGTAAGTTTCTGCCGTCTCAATTGCACCTATCTCAGATTTAAACTACCCTGCCAACGCTAATACCATTTTGTGTCCGGAGACACATATCAGTGTCGTACTTCATGCAGTGAAAAGTTAAGCCCTAACAAGAGAATTTTTGCCAATGAATGTTTTTGTCAATGTGTAACGTATTTTGGGAGGAATGGGACATTAGAGTTGAGGGGGGAATGGGACACTGTCCCATTCCTCTCTAGAATAAGTCTGGTGCTGTACCAAGCGAATCAGCTTCATTGTTGGGCTGCATTAGCTCCAAAAGCAGACATATTTGTTTTATAATTAAACTGCATAAATTCTTGCTTCCATAAAAATTGGGTTAAAGAACAGACAGGCTGGTTACACTGAACAAGCAGTTCACAAAAGCCAATGTTGCAACACTTTCAAAGTTTTGAGTCCTCTGCACATTTGTGAGTAGCCCGGAATAAGCACACGTACGTAGCAGTAGGAGTGCTGTAAAATGTATGGAGCGAACTTAAGCGCACTTTGTGTGGACGCATAAGAGACGTAGTACAAGCTCTTAAAATATCAAAATCATCGCTTGGCCGAGCAGTGCAGAAGTACAAGGAATGCAATCACAGAGGCAGCATCTTGTTCAAGTCCAATTTGGTCTGCAGTATGGTCTTCACAGGAGAGGGTGAAGTACTCTTGAAAGAATATTTGATGAAGGCCAGCAAGATGCGCTATGGCCTCACATGAATACAGGTTCGTTCACTGGCATACCAGTTTGCAAAAGCGTTAAACCGGAAGTGCCCGGCGTCATGGGAGCTCAATAAGTTAGCTGGAAGAGACTGGTTTTTTAGCTTCATGGACCGCCATCCTGAGCTTTCGCTTCGATTGCTGGAAGCGACCAGTCTTAGTTGGGCAACAACCTTCAACAAAAACGTCAATGCTTTCCTTTCAAACCTAAAAGCTCACAAGCTCACTCCAGACAGACTCGACAGACAGATAGACACAAGCTCACTCCAGACCACATCTACAATTGCGATGAAACAGGCTTCACAACTGCTCATAATCCACCAAAGATTGTAGCAGCACGCGGTCAGAAGCAAATTGGTCACGTGACCTCAGCAGATCGCAGTGAATTGGTGACCGTTCTGTGCAGCGTCAATGCTAAAGGCAACGGTCTGCCATCAGTGTTTATTTTTCAACGTGTGAGATTCAAGGATTTTTTTCTGGAGGGCGCCCAAGTCGGAAGTCTTGGTTTGGCCAACAGGTCGGGGTGGATGTCCAGCGAACTGTTTTTGTTGGCATTACAGCACATTGTGAAGCATACAAAGTGCTCGAAGGAAGAACCCATTCTTCCAATTCTTGTAAATCGTGAAAGCCACGTCAGCATAAGCACCATCAACAAGGCCAAAGAGAGTGGCGTCATCCTGCTGACCTTCCCCCCACAATGTAGCCACCGCCTGCCAATTTCGATACAACGCTGCTTGCAATGATTGGCTCATCAATTATTGCAATGATTGGCACGTGCAGACCATTTAATATTCCGTCATTTCATTAACTTTTTTTGGCTCTTCTAAAAAGGTGTAAGCGTGCAAATATTTAATGACGCAGAGCCTTGGACTACGCTTAACATTTTTGTGAGGCTGATATTCCTATTAAAGGTACAAGTGGTTGTCAGGTAATGGGTAATCACATCCCTGAAAAATATTTTTATAAACGTATATATTTGAAATACAGCCGCATTTGTTGTCCGCACTGCAAGAGGAAACCAACCTTTCATTGTGCCAGTATCAGGCCTAACGAGGCAATAATAGAATTCACTTGTGCCTGACGTGTTTGGAGGTGACAGTGGTGACATGCTGCTGCCGTCGCTGAAGCCCGTAAAAGCGGTCAGGAAGTGCGCAGAACTGCGTCCTTGGATAACCTTTGTTGGCGTTCGAGCAGTCTACCAAGCCGCAGTTATTTTTTGAAGTCCCCGACACATACTATTTGCTTACAGACATGCACATAACAAGTTGTTTAGCGTGCAAAAAGGCAAAAAAAGAAGCAAAAGAAAACCAAAATACTGCATGAGCCTCTATCAGCCACACAGCACTCTGTAAATGCCGCAGAGAAGCAGCGGCAGGTGGCGCAGCTATCGCAAAGCTCAAAGCATATACTCTCAACCACACTAAGAGGAGTTTCTCCCTAGCACCTGACATGCGTGCGTGTTTTCCTACACATTCGGCCATACTCAACTGGCATTAAGAGCAAAAACAGCCGAAGGAAGGTAGTTTTCAGCGAGGCAAGCAAGCAAAGACTCCCACACAGTGGCACTGACCTGTGCCATGACGTAGGTGCTGTTCTGGAAAGGGCCCTTCTGTAGCTGCCCATAGGTCTTGAGCACTTCATCGTTGAGCTGCAGTTCGAGGTACGTGTGTCCGAGGAAGAAATGTTTGATCCAGTGGTCTGGCAGCTCCAGGCTGAGCAAGTGGTCACGGTCCACAATCAGCGAAGACAGCTCTGCCCAGGCACCCCAGTGCAGCGGTTCTTTGTGTGTGGCTTCCACAAAGACGTCCGTGGCCTGCTGCCGAAGCTGCAGCCGCTTTAGAACCACACCGTAGATGTACAGGCCAAAGCCGTCCAGCTTGGGACGAAGGGCTTTGAGTTCAACCTGAGATGGAAAGGAGGTTTGGGGCAGCTAGGCTCAGAGGTCATAAGTGTGAACCTGGTGCCTCACCACCACGATGAAATCAGCAGTCCTGTGGAAGGTGGCTTTCCTGTTAGAAAGCCTAACGCAATAGCCAGTTCGCTCAACATGAACATCGGACTGGAATCCCTGCTTTGCATCAATCGTTACTCTTTTCTTAAAGAAAAGAATGAATCAATTGTGTAGGAGATTCATCTCTCAAAAAATTCACACTAACTAATGAAGGCACACTTATAAGGAGTTGGCTGTAACTGATCGCCACCACAATCAAATGCATAATGAAGAAAATCATTCTTTGGTGTCACAACCGCAAGGTGAAGCAGGTACAACTGCGCGAGCGTTTAAAACTCTGCTGCTGCATGCTTCAGATTAACCCTGTGTCTAAGGTATGTCGCATATACTCCGACCCCAGAAGCTAACGGTATGCCAGAACTACCTGGATCATAGAGGCTAAAGGTACATCGGATGTACCCGAATTCTACACATACTTCTGCTCGAACTACCCATACCATCACCGTTTTCGGTGAAGTGATTACGCATGTTTGTTGTTACGGTCCCTCAAACAGCACCACCAAGTTCAATTCCCTGAACTATAACATTTTTTTGTTTAGCATTCATTGGTAGCTCTATCTCAAAATGGCTTCACAATTCATGGTGAAGGCAGTATGTCTTGATTTTTACCCATTCAGCGAAACTTTGTTAGCTCACTGAAGCTGATGCAGTCATCGCTAGAGTTGCGTTTGGTAATCTGTAATTAGTAATAGTGATCAATCATTAACACTGACTCTGCCAGAGATAGTGAGCGAGTGGAATCGGTCTGGCCGTTTGGGTAAAAATGAAAACATACTGCTCCCACCGTGAGTTGCGAAGTGAGCATGACAGTGACTCTGGCTAGTCACTGAGCGGAGGCATCGTTAGGGGGTTGCGTAAAAATCAAGACCGACTGCTCTAACCGTTAGTTGGGAAGCAGACATGACAGTGAATCTGGCCAGTCAGTGAGTCTGGCCAGTAATCCACACAGACTGCTCTCAACGTAAGTTGAGAGGTGGACGGCGTGCATGGCGTGTGTCCACCGTACCATTAGCTTCTGGGTTTGGGATACGCCCGATGTACCATTAGACACAGCGTAAGATTAAACGCGCCAGAATGAGGGGCTCTGGCTGAGAGGAGGCAAGGAACATTAAGTTTTTTTCAAGCTAATGAAATGAGACGAAGACAACTGTGATAGGCAGTGCTCCCCTCACCCCCCTTCCCTTTACCTTCACTATTTTTTAATAGATAAGTGCCTGAGACCAAACCACGGTGATTTAATTAAAAAAAAAACTTCAACGAATGCTCAATGGCCATTTACGGTGAGAGCGGTTTGCATTTTTTTGCCAGAACACAGGTGCAAATGCAAACAGAACGTAAGGCTGCGATGACTTAAGTAAATGTTTAAACGGCCTGTTTGGGCGCTACATAGCAGTCAGCTTCACGGGACCCTATAGAAATATTTTCGATCCATGATAAATACCCCACCCTTCTCGCAACCTGCGGTCATAACGATCGGTTTGCTGACATATCAAAATATGTTTACGTACTTCTACGTGCGAAGCAACGAGCATTAAGATGCACTGAACAGGCGCAACTTAAAACTGAAAAGATCAGACCAACTTGCAAGTCCTTGAGTCCCTGGCTTGCTTCCCGGTCAGTAGCTGTGACGGGGTCGACCATGTCCTCCAGGCGCTTCTTTTCATCGGAGAGATACCGGGCGTAATAGTGCAGAAACCGTGAAGTGCCTGCAGCGTCTTTCGTGAAATAAGCCACCCTGTCATACTCTTGGAGGTCCAGGTAGCTCTTGGCGAGGTAGTATGTTTCGTCCAGGTCGCAGGAATCGCCCCGGCTTTCGGTAGGACTGGGAGGGCTAGCTTCTACATTTTTCAGCGCGTAGGCGAGCTCGGCGGCCCATTTTGCGCTCTGACGCAGTCCACGCAACGAGCATTCGTGGCGAGACCGTAGCAAATCGCGTTTGATGGCAGCGAAGTCTAAACTCAAACTCTCCGCCATATTCGGAAATCAAATGGGTGTTGAGAGTATGGTGAACTTCGCAATACCACCTCGTAGGGGGCACTACCTATAAGTTAGTTTTAAAGGAGTACTGACGCAAACTTTTGAAGGTGAGATAACTTGGGAGATAGATTGGTGTGAACACACATACATCATCTGCAAAATATTAGTGACAAATATAGCCTAGAACATATTTGAAACCAATTTTAAAGTTTGCGTACCGCCATTGGCGGTGAGCGCGACCACGGGCGGCGCTGCGAAGCGCGTCTTCATGACGTCGGCTTAGCAGGCAGGGATTCTCGCATTTTTCGTATGCATCACTCGGGCTTACTTTTGATGCTTCTCCGCGCCAAATTTTGTTTGTGCGTAACTTTCTATCATAATAAGAGACTTAAAATCGTATACACTACCTCAGGGCGTGATTGAAAATATAGTTTTTGATACCGCTTCGAAAGAAACATTGCTGGCGTCGCCCCATTTTTTTGCGAAGCCGGTTCTGTGCGGTGCGCGAATAGTCAGAGCTATGCGTCACCTCCTGTAACCAGCAATCCCTCGAACAAAGGGAACAGCCAGCTGCTAATAACCGACAACAGCGAAAATGCAAGACCAAAACCAATTCCCAGGCCTTCGGGGCTGTCGGCTTTGGCAAAGGGCATTACGATTCCCGGCAATCGTGTGCAAGGTAAAAGGGTTTTTGCAATCTTGCTGAACGCTCGATAGTATTGTAGCACATCACTTTACGTTGTCATGGTATGAAAGTATGCCGACATGCACTCTGGGCCGCAAGAAATGAAGGTTGAGTTTCATATAACCTACATGAGTGTATAGGCGCGTGCTGGTTTTAAACCAGGCTTCTAACCAGTACGGATGAAAGACTACCGACAGCACATTTTTATGTTCATTTTTTGTTGCTTTATCGATTCGCAGTGGCATGGAAATCCTTAAACAGCACTTTAAGTATTTGAGCGCGCGGCAGTTAATTACACAGAACGGCCTGAAAATCGTTAGTTACAGTTTCCATTGCTTTGCGCTCGGAGGGCGCGTACAACAAAACCAGGACAAAATTACGCTATTGCTGAACTAGTTACACTGTAATGTCACTACCTCGCCGTTTTGCGCTGTCGTCGAAACACTGCGGAATAGTGGAGGTCGGTGGAGGCGTTGAAGGCGTTTAGGATTACCATCGGGGTGAACATTTGATGACGCTTTTGATAGAAGCGCGGATAGCGACTTCTGTAATGGCTTTCCCATATGTGGAGCTTTGTTTTACAGCGAAGCAACGTATGGCCAAGGTTCCGTACCGTATTTTCCTGGTTCGTCAGCGAAAACCCTCGCCATCTCTCTGAGGAAGAAGGCGCTGCTAGACAGCCTTGGCTCTCTCGATTCTTCGTTACAGTAAAAAGATTCCAGGGTCCGTATCATGGTTCAAACGGCCTATGACCGGTATGTTCGTTTTCCTCACGGAAGGAGCTCGGGGATTGATTAGAAGAGGTGTCGCGATTGTCCTAGGGGCACCTTCCAGGGACCTCTGCTCCTGCTCCTCTTCTTCTGCTCCTGCTCCTCTGCTCTTCTGCTCCTTTCCCGGTTCGAAGAATCAAGTCCTTCTGAATCCCAGAGTCGGAGCTGGCCAGAGGGCAGACACAGGATGGGGTTGCGTGAATTTCCGTTCTGCGTGTGCGAAATGCCTTTCGGCACAGCTGACTTTATTGCGAATGCTCTGCAGAAAATGGCTCCAACTCTTGTTTTATCAAAACTTTCCCCAAAGCAATTATAATAACGATTGGCCTCTAACACGACTTCATTACGGCGAAGTTCATTTACTCTTGATAGTTAGGTAGTACACAGTGAAATTACAAAGGTTGTAGCATTCCCGCCTTCTGTAAATACATGGGCTTCTACGGGGTGGGGTTAGGATAAAACTCTAGTTCTTCCGAGTTTCAGTAAGTAATGACTAAGCCATATTCACTGTTATTACCAAAGATTAGCAAAATAAGTACGTCTACATTCTCTAACCATGTGTGAAAGGGTACCGTTTACAGCGAGCAGTTAGGCCCCCTTAGCGCCGCACTCACCACTACTGGCCTTTTCCAGTTTCGGCTTCGAAGTAGACTTCCACTATCCGCTCGAAGTGCGTCGTTAGCAAAATGGGTTAGGCGTTAATGATGTTATGCCATCCAGCATGGCCGCGCCCAGGGCGCCGCTCTGTGAACCGTCTATACGCCTCGAGCGCGGCCTGTAGGGGCGCCACTGAAATCCCCCTAGCGGCCCGTTTCGAAAGCAGGCGCGGGAGTCCGCGCCCCGCTCCCCAGTGCCGCCGCTGCTTTTGCCGCACGTTCACGACTGAGATTTACCGTTTGTGGGCGTTTGAAATTCATGTTTGTGTGGAGCAGTCACTCTGTTCGCAAATGGGGTGTGTTTACGAGAGTGTAAATGTTTCCGACGTGATCTTAGTGTGGTATTTTCGGTCTGTATAAGCGCCAGGTGTGTGTCACAGGCCAGCGTCGCGGAACCGGTGTATGATATGGAGCCGATTGTAGTTACACTGACCTGAATTTACTAGCCGTGTATCCGTAACCACCGGTTCCTCAGATGTTAATGCTACGGCTATACACTACGATTTAAATCGGTTTTGTGCGCTTACATAATCAGCGGAGCACTCATACCTGACAGCACACCAGTTACGTTTGCCAATATTATACCTCAGATATTGATTACCACCATTTACAAGCCAGTCTGTGTTAATTTCGGGAATATTCAACAAAAGTACGATGGACAATGCATAATTATACTCGGGGCTCAGCACATGAAAGAGTCGTCTTGTCGTGAGGTGCGCGCCCGCAGACCTTAATCTGCTACATATATCCTCTGCGAGCAGCGCGGAGACGGGCTTACAATATAATCCGCGTCCGCGACTAAATGCTTCTTCGAAATATCGTCATATGGCACAGGGAGCCTGCAGAATAAACCAGAAACTGAAATCAGATGGCCTTATCACATACCACTCTTCCAACGACACATTTCATAGCTTGTTGAACAGCCTACCCTGTATACTTCAAAAAATGCGTCCGCCGTACGATCAGCTCTTCGTTGAAGTAGAAAAACAAAAGGAAAGTGAACGCGAGATTTATGTGTGGGATTACTAAAACGTTCATTGCTTGATTCCGCTCCGCATTTGTACACGGCATCCCCCTCCCCGCCTCCCCACCGATTTCTCGCGAAATAGCAGTGCATTTCGCGTATAGTTGGTCTAGTGAAACCTACCTGGCTTAAGTTTAGACGAACGTCTTTAGCATGCCAGAAGCTGCATTGTTTTTTTTTTCATTTCCATTAGAGCTATTATGTTTCTAAATTCCGCATTGGCACAGCATTTATTTTTCTGTGGTTTCATTTCCTTGGTTCTTGCTATATGGCGTGTGTGGGCACACATTTAACGACGCACAGGCTTGGAGTTTACTTTACATTTTCGCATGGTTTATATTCTTATAAAAGGCACAAATTATTGTCCGGGATTGGGTAATCACATCCCCGAAACATATTTTTCTGCGGCGTATATATGCGAAACGAAGCAGCATTCGTTGTCCACGCTGCAAAATAAAGCCAACCTCTCATTGTGCCAGTATCAGGTCTAAACGAGGCGTCAGTAGAATTCATTTGTGCCTGATGTTTTGGAGGTGACATGGGTGATATGTTGCTGCCGTCGCCGACGCCCGGAAGAGCGGCGACGAAGCGCGCAGAACCGCGTCCCCGGGTAGCTCTTGCAGGCAATCGCGTACTCTACGAAGACGCAGCTGCTTTTTAAGTGACCTAAACGTACTCTTTGCCTGTAGTCGTCACCATAACAAGCTTTTTTAGGACGCGGAAAGGCGAAAAGAAGCGAAATAGAACCAAAACACTGCACGGGCCCCTATCAGTCACGTAGCGCAAATCCCGTCAACGCCGCGGAGAAGCGGCGGCAGGCGGCGCAGCGATCGCGAAGCTCGAGGCGTATACATCTTCGCTGGGTCATGTTTAAACATGGAGCGCTTAAAGGAGCCATGAAGAGAAAACAAAAGTTTGTTTTATTCGAAAGATTAGGTGTTTCATAGTACCCCAAGCGCTTTCCCGGAAGCAAATGATGCTTTATTCGATGAGAAATAAGGCAATTTAAGCCAAAATTTTAAATCTCCCGCTAAAATTGCACATTTCACTCCCACGTTTGTTATTTGAGAAAGAAGATAGCGTACGGCATACGTGTTTTGATTAAGGCCCGGGATGTATTCTCTCAGCCTACTTTACTTTCGTTATACTACGCTTTTGTTCATTCCCATATTAATTACTGTATTTCATCTTGGGCCAATACCTACAGCACCCCCCTTTCCTCCCTTCAAACTAAGCAAAACCAATGTATTAGAATACTTACCCGCAGTCCTTACCGCAGTGACGCCAAAACACTCCTTCTTGAGAACAACATTCTAAATGTTGAAAACAGTTTCAAATACAAGCTAGGTATCTTATTGTTTAAACAAATCAACAATCAGCTTCCTGTATTCATAATCCCCGAATGCAACCTATGAAATACTAACTTCACAAGGTTTGCACGTAATCACAATTTAATTTTACCTCTAGTTCATTCCAACTACGGCAAACAAACAGCTCTTTTCACCGGTATCCAGCTATGGAACACCATACCACCGGAAATAAAAATTTCTCAATCAATTGGAAAATTCAAAAAAGATCTTAAAACGTTCCTCACGTCCATGCCACAATCACCATAATTTTAAACAGTTTTTACTTTTCTTCGTGTTCTTTACCTTTCTACCGTCTCTTTTTCATGGCAACCTTTCCTCAACCTTCTGATTAATGAATCACCTCATTGGTGGTTGTTGTGTATCGCTGCGAATAAGTGTGATTTCTTTTTGCGCTATCATTTTTGCAATTTTTCAACTTGTGTCGCTACACAATTGGAATGTTGAATTACTCTTGTTTTTTTCCTGAGTAATTTTTGCTTTCTTAATTTTCTTTTTTTTTTGCTGTTCTGTTGCATGTTGTGTGTATCGATCTCACAATTTGGAATGTTGAATTACCCTTGGTTTTTTTCCCTGTGTAATTCTTTTTTTTCTTTTTTTTTTTGCTGTTCTGTTGTGGAATATCTTGTGTTGCCTGCGATGTATTTTATTTGTTTTTCGCAACTACTGTTTGCTGCTTCAAATATATTTCTTATGTTCACTATTATAGGAGGTCCCGTTTCAGTCCCTGACTATGGGACCTCCTTCTGTATACAAAAATTTTGTAATCTATCGATTGCCTAATAAAATCCTTTTCTGATTCTGATTTCGTCACGTGAACAATGGCGTCATACGAGCCAGTCCATGAAATAGATACTTAGTATGTCGACTCCATATAGCACCCACACGCGGGAGTCGACCGAGACGGCGGCCATTTTAAAAATACTAGTAAAACCTAGTGCACCCGCAGCCCTAGTCATGGAATCGCCTGATCCGGAGAACAAAACTCTCGCCGAGGAGCTCGGGCTTGCATTTTAAAACCTCACACCACTTGAACGCTCAATGCTTCTAAGTGCACGAGCGGCAAGAGTTGTGGGATACGCGGTGGACGGGAAAGCGACCATTTCGCGATAGCCACAACAGACGAACCCCTGTTCTGTGGACGAACGCCCAGCCGTCGGCACCGCTGCCTCGTCAGCCCCGTCGCGACGGACGAATACAGACTGGTACTTATGTGCCGTATTTTCAATTTCAGTAGCAGTATCGCTTATGCCAGTTGGCCGGTATCGTGTATGGAAAGCCGTTCGCTCGAGCTCTCTGCTCCGACCAGAAAGATTCGAGCGTCAATGCGCGGTGTGTACGGCAATTTTTTTCCCCAAGGTCAGAGCGCTTTTGACGAAGTCGGCAACGAGCGCCAGCATGTCCGGGTCCCTGCCGTAATTACTTCCTCGGAAATGAAGCGAGCACACTCCTTTAGCTCTCTTTCTCCTCCGTTTGCAAAGTTCACAAAACGTAGCCACTTGCTTCGCCGAGGTTCGTCGTTGGGCAGCACATGAAAGGAGATCTCACCGGCGGGGATGTCGCACTCCCTCGACGATTTGCCCGTACTACATGGGCATTTCAAAACACAGCAACGAAATTTCATTGTAAAGTACTCGAACAAACTGAAGTTTTCAGTGGTTGTAAACTGTAAACGAGCTCGTAACGACAGCAGCAAGCCAACACGACCTCCATACCGAAACCTGTGCGACGAGTGGCACTATCTCGTTGCTGCTCTGTGTTCCTTACTCCCCTTGTTTCTATTTTTACCTTTGCTGGTTGGCGATATGACGGCCAACCTCCTGTGAAGGGATTACGATACCAAGCAAGGTCGCGGCTGTGCGTGCTGGGACGGTTCGTTGGCCCCGAAAAGCCTTGTACCCGAAAATTCGTCTGCGTGACGGTGGCGACGGCGAGATGTCGAGTTCGGCTGGCGGTAGTTTCCTATGCATTGGCATACACGCTTGCGTGTTCGTTCGGAACTTCAACCGTTTACTCCACCGTTCTTTGTCATAAAAAGAATGTGCAGTATGTTTCACGGGCATTTAGCTCGCTATGCAAGCTGTAAGCCCTGCCTAACATGCGTTTGCTTTTGCCGGCCTCCGCCAATCGCAGAGCATTCTCGAGTGACATCATAGGTTCTGTTGCGGAAAATGAGCTGGTGGGTCGCATGGTCATTTCACTTTTTCCTAATTATGTAGCTTATTTGAGCGAAGTTTGCTTTATAAGTGGTGTCGTTATGGTTCTAACGAGGCAATCTTTCGAATGAACCAAACTTGTGTTTTCTCTTCATGGCTCCTTTAAGTTGACAAACACACGAAAGGAACGGTTACGAATTTACCCATGCATAAGTGTGAGGTAACGTATGAATTTGGGGCAAAACCAGATGAGGTGGTGGACATCAGCTTTAGTGCAGACGTTGATAGAGGGGTTACCATCTTCTCCACGTTTCAGGGGCAGGGCTAGCTTTTGCAATGTATATGCTGATGAAGAGTTCGGCAGATCGGGGAAATTCGGGAAGAGAGACTAGGAAGCCGGGTGGAGTGATGTTTCATAGACAGCTTTTTGCCTAAATGATTTGCACCTTTGGGCATGAAGAGGCTGCCCGATTCCCCGGTGAGGACTCCTAATGGCCGGGAGACCACTCGATGCGAACGTCAGTGTTGTTCCGGCTGAAGTATTTTGTTAGCAAGTGGGTTGCTGGATGTCAGGTTGTTGATAGCTTGGAGGGCTTCGAAAGAATCAGTAAGGATTGGAATTTGGGGAGGATGGGGGGGGGGGGGGGTCGATGTAAACAGGCTGTCGAACCAGAATTTTTTCGGGTTCGGTTCGGGTTCGGGTTTAAAGGAGCCATGAAGACAAAATACAAGTTTGGTTTATTAGAAAGACTGCTGAGTCCCGCTAACAATGATACCAATATCATCGCAATCTTCGAACAAATAACGGAGATATTAAAGAAAACGTGTGAAGCAGTCGCGACCCCCAAGCCAATTTCCCGCAACTTTTCTGTGACGTCACGGAACCTTGTTTGTGCGATTGGCGGCCGCCTAACTGACCTGTCGCGACGACACATGACTGGACGTCTGTAATGGGGCCTCTAGTTCATTTCACCGCATCACTTGAATGCTAACGTGCAGTTAACGCACTGAAAATTATGTTTTATTGTTGGCCCATATGACGTCATTCTTGCTCATAACACGTCACTGTGGTGCAAAATTTGAAAGTTTTTAAATACTTCTTGCTTTTTTTTCGTTAAAAAACATCTTTTGGGGCTGTAATGGAGCTGAGTGAGATACTGAATCCTAGTTCTTTCAAATTACATGAAGCCAGCTTCACTGTTATAACATCCTTTCTCCGGTGGTGCACCATTTACGTGCGGTGCAGGTTTGTCCTTGGTATTTTTTTCCTGAAGCCGGCTTCACTGTTATAACATCCTTTCTGTGGTGGTGCACCATTTACGTGCGGTGCAGGTTTGTCCTTGATATTTTTTTGTTGAAGCCGGCTTCACTGTTATAACATCCTTTCTGCGGTGGTGCACCATTTACGTGCGGTGCAGGTTTGTCCTTCGTATTTTTTCTTGAAGCCAGCTTCACTGTTATAACATCCTTTCTGCGGTGGTGCACCATTTACGTGCGGTGCAGGTTTGACCTTGGTATTTTTTTCCTGAAGCCGGCTTCACTGTTATAACATCCTTTCTGCGGTGGTGCACCATTTACGTGCGGTGCAGGTTTGTCCTTGGTATTTTTTTCCTGAAGCCGGCTTCACTGTTATAACATCCTTTCTGCGGTGGTGCACCATTTACGTGCGGTGCAGGTTTGTCCTTGGTATTTTTTTCTTGAAGCCGGCTTCACTGTTATAACATCCTTTCTGCGGTGGTGCACCATTTACGTGTGGTGCAGGTTTGTCCTTGGTATTTTTTTTTTGAACTCGGCTTCACTGTTATAACATCCTTTCTGCGGTGGTGCACCATTTACGTGCGGTGCAGGTTTGTCCTTGATATTTTTTTCTTGAAGCCGGCTTCACTGTTATAACATCCTTTCTGCGGTGGTGCACCATGTACGTGCGGTGCAGGTTTGTCCTTGGTATTTTTTTCTTGAAGCCGGCTTCACTGTTATAACATCCTTTCTGCGGTGGTGCACCATTTACGTGCGGTGCAGGTTTATCCTTGGTATTTTTTTCTTGAAGCCGGCTTCACTGTTATAACATCCTTTCTGCGGTGGTGCACCATTTACGTGCGGTGCAGGTTTGTCCTTGGTATTTTTTTCTTGAAGCCGGCTTCACTGTTATAACATCCTTTCTGTGGTAGTGCACCATTTACGTGCGGTGCAGGTTTGTCCTTGGTATATTTTTCTTGAAGCCGGTTACACTGTTATAACATCCTTTCTGCGGTGGTGCACCATTTACATACGGCGCAGGGTTTGTTCTTGGTATTTTTTTCTTGAAGCCGGCTTCACTGTTATAACATCCTTTCTGCGGTGGTGCACCATTTACATGCGGTGCAGGTTTGTCCTTGGTATTTTTTTGTTGAAGCCGGCTTCACTGTTATAACATCCTTTCTGTTGTTGTGCACCATTTACGTGCGGTGCCGGTTTGTCCTTGGTATTTTTTTCTTGAAGCCGGCTTCACTGTTATAACATCCTTTCTGCGGTGGTGCACCATTTACGTGCGGTGAAGGCTTTGTTCTTGGTATTTTTTTCTTGAAGCCGGCTTTACAGTTATAACATCCTTTCTGCGGTGGTGCACCATTTACATGCGGTGCAGGTTTGTCCTGCGTATTTTTTCTTGAAGCCGGCTTCACTGTTATAACATCCTTTATGAGGTGGTGCACCATTTACATGCGGTGCAGGTTTGTCCTTGGTATTTTTTTTTTTTTGAAGCCGGCTTCACTGTTATAACATCCTTTCTGTGGTGGTGCACCATTTACATGCGGCGCAGGCTTTGTTCTTTGTATTTTTTTGCTAGCGCCACCAGACCACGCTCAAGCTTAAACAGCTCCGCTGTTAAAAGAAAGCCAGAAAAGCAATGCAGAAACGGAAGGCGTATCTGCTGCGATGACGAAGCAAGCAGTGCAGCTCCGTGCTTCAATAGCTAGAGCTTTTGCAGTGCTTCCAGACGCGAGGGAAAGGGTGAAAGCGTTTATCGGAAGTTTTGAGAAGTTCCTTTAACTGCACAATCCACTGCAAAATGTTTACTATGGTAGTTTACGCTAGTTTATATAATTATATTTAGTTATATATTATGTATAGATATATAATTCAATTTGATTTTATTCTTGGCTCATGAACTCGCAGTCTCACAAACAAAAAATGACTAACTATTACGATACTACCTAATGTGAAAGTTGAGCGAAGCACGAACCACCGTCTTCTCGGCGACGGCGTGTAGGGCTCCTGCGCTGGAGTTTTGGCGACATGCAGCACCCCGATCGTGTCCGATGCTTCTGGGTAGTAAAAAAACAGACCACCCCCACCCCCTCCATGTGTTTTCAATTACTAACCAGAGCGAAAGTTGGTTGTACTTAATTTAATCGCGCTGTGGTGCGTTTAAATGACTGCAAATTGAATAAAATAGCCCTTGAAGTAGTTGCAGTTGCTAAACAAATTAATATCTACTAAAACAAGCCGACTTATCGGCTTTCTTTTGAGCGAGCCGTCGCGATCGTCGCGACGTGGGACAGTATCGCCAGGTCGGGTGGTCGCCCCGATTGCATCCGACGCCTCTGGGTAGTAAAAAAACAGACGATACTCACCCCTTCCATGTGTTTTCAATTACTAGACAGAGCGAAAGTTGGTTGTACTTAATTTATTCGTGTTGTGGTGCGTTTAAATGACTGCAAATTGAATAAAATAGCCCTTAAAGTAGTTGCAGTGACTAAACAAAATAATATTGTTGCGTCTTAGTAGACGGAGGTGTAGACCGCAGGATGGAGATGTACCTATTTATTAGGCGCAGCGCTACACCGAAGAGTAGAAGCAGCACGGAGAGTCTAAGCGAAGAAGGCTGAATCGTTCTGCCCGCGAGCGGTGAACCCACACACTTGCGTCGTCGTCTTCGAACACCTGGCTGGCAAGGAGAGGGAACGTCACACTCGCTGGTGATTGTACACTAACACTGCACGGCGATCACGCATACCGCAAGCTAAGGTCCCTGAATTTTAGGGACCTTACCGCAAGCAGGGGATCGCTGCTTGATAACTATCCACGTGACAATATCTACTAAAACAAGCCGACTTATCGGCTTTCTCTTGAGCGAGCTGTCGCGATCGTCGCGACGTGGGACAGTATCGCCAGGTCGGGTGGTCTAACTTCCTGACGATAATTATTGTTCTTTCTTCTTGCGTACGGTCGACAAAGGAAAGTTCACAAGCAGCATGAAAGCCGAACGTTGCTCTCCTATAGCCTGAGGTAACTGCAAAAGGTTGGTTCAGCGGGAGCATGCAAGCGGACGCGAGAAGCGAAACCGATTCAGCTGACGCTGCTGGCTCGGCACCGCCTTGAAAACGAGTGGGAATTTTGTTTTGCATTTTCACAAATTAAATGATTCTTGCTTAACGTTTTACACCGCACGATTTACGAGCGGCAGGGTACATGTATGCTAGCGAATAGGTGAGGCAATTGCGGCAAATAAACCAATTAAGAGCGATTAAAGGGAAAAAAAAAAAAACAAGCACCAAATTGCTGCCTGCAGAGATGTGTACTTCTATATTTACATAACAACACAGCCGCATATAGGTATGGTGCGCGGCCCAAATATTTACATACGATCGTCACTGACTGTGTTGGTTATCTTCTACTGTAGGGGTCGGCAACCTACAGCCCGCGGGCCGAATGCGGCCGGCGCAGCTGTATTATGTGGCCCCCAGCACGTCGTCAGAAACCCCACCCCTCCCCCTGTCACTAACAATCTGAACGTCGACACGCCAGATTTGACCTCAAATGGGGTTAGACAGCGAGACAAGGTCAGAGAATTGATCGCTTCCAGTTGCGTTGTTCCCGGTCTTCACACTTAGACAGATTATTGTCAAATATTATTGGCCATTCGTTGAATTCATTTTCTATTTGCCTTCAACGCTCCCTTCTCCCTCTCACCCGATTTGCCGCCCAGCCCTCCGCCGTGGCGACTTCGAGCACCTCGGCACTACACCTCAAAACGTTGCCGACCCTTACTCTATAGTTCATACCACAAGCTAGGTGCAGCACTGTGGAAGCTGCATTGTTGTCAAGAGTGCGCCCACTGAGGGCGCCTAACTAGCCGTGAAGGGGGTCCTGAAAGGACATTCCCATCTCCCCTCTCGGCAAGTGGGATCGCAAGGCCCCGGCGCCTTTTGTCGCTTCTTTCGCGGTGAGCTAGGCGCCCTGAGGGGACGGGCTGTTGACAACAATGTAGCATCCACAATGCTGCACCTAGCTTGTGGTATGAACTATAGTCTATTAAGTGCGAAACTGGGAATATATGATGCAAAAACGTAATTAAATAAAGTGAGAGCAAACAAGGAAACACACGGCCACTCAGTTTGCCGGACCACTTTGTTTTACGGCCACTACTTCGGAAATCACAAAACATTTGTCACTGAGCCGCGCAGTAAAACGGCAAATTAGCGCTGCACCATGTATTCGTAACGGCGACACAAACCAGCCGTGTTTAATGAACGTGCACGCATAGTGCGCAGGTACGCGAAAGCGCGGCGCACCGCAGCAGTCGAGCCTGCGGTCCGCCGGACTCTCTGACTTTTACACACGATCATCGCCTATTGCGTTACTCTTTTTTTGATCGACTGTTTGTTGAAAAGTCCTTGTCACCAAGTGTATTAGTTTGAACGAGAAGCTTTTTACTTCATACGACCACCGATTAGTAAAGCTGTGAGTGGAGATCGCCGTCACCGTCTCGGTGACGGCGATCTCCACTCAGCTTTTTTCACTAATGCCAAGTTGATCACCGTTGGAGATCGGACGCGTCGAGAATGGGCTGGTGACCATGCATGTCGCAAAACAATCGGGATTATCGAGCTCATTTTGCTTCTGTCAACACGGAATTCTATGGGACCCCGGCAGCTTCGTACTACCCGGAAGTACTACCCGGAAGTCAGTTGCGCAGCGCCCCTTGGGCAGCGCAGGAGCCCTATAGCTCCTGCGTCTCAGGAAGTGATCGCGTCACTAGCGAACGCACGACGGCTCGCGCTGTACTCTGGCGTTATCTCGAAGCGCGTCTCGCCGGAGAGCATGTCTCGCGTGGCTTTGGCATACTGCCCTCCCTCTTACACTTTTGACATACTTTCATCCTCCACTTCCCTGTTTGCTCTATCTTCGGTGGCCTCTTCATTGTCTCGGTTACAACGAGGCCTACGGGACTACGCAAAACGAGAGCAGCGGGTGCTTAAGAGCTGCGTTCTAGAACGTGACTTTACGGAACCGCCGTGGTACCGCCTTGTGTTCCACTCCCCTCACCGACTACCTCGTCTCCAAATAATGCATCCTCGCCGCAGTATTCTGGCAGGCAGGCATGTAGCCTCCTGGCCAGTGGGCATCGCTCCGGTGCCACCGACGCCACCTCTGCCTCCCCTCTTGTCGCATCCTCACCTGAAGCTTCTGTCAATGGGGGGAACCTCCCTTGCAGGCTACCCATTGCCCCCGTCCGTCTACTATCGTTTTTTGGTACCATCGAGTGTCGCTGTGGTGCGGCAGTGCGTTCGCCCCGTGGCTGTGACGGGCCGTCCCTCGTCTTTAATCACGCATCCTCTCCGGATATTCTGTCTGGCAGAAAGGCAGGCAGACAGGTAGTTTACTGGCAAGCGGGCACCCTCTTGGCCGGGCAGGCAACTCCTCTGGGTAGCAGAGAGCCTGCCGACCGCCATCGGATTTGATACCATCAAATTCCTACACAAGCACGTGCGCACACACACGTATTTTTGCCCAATGAGGCAAAAAAAGAAAATCGCATTGAAAAAAAAAAATGCTTGATCTGGTACGCTTTTCATGTATCTATAGTTTCCGCTGACCAAGTAACGGAAGCGCTTTGGAACATCGCCCGGCCTACCCTCCCTACCAGGAAAAGATCCACTCCAACGCAATTGGACAAATGGTCGCGTTGGGTGACGAGCAGCTTCCGGAGCCCCATCGCCAAGCTCTCCAGTTAGGCCCAAAGTTTGCCTTTGAGCCACGTTTGTCGAAAGAGGAAAACGTTAGTTTGGCCAGTGACATCACTCGTCATGTTTCGGAGGGTGACAAGCAGCGTTGCATCGGGGAGTGCATGCCTGCCGTCGTGCGGTCTACAGCTAGGCCCGAAAAAAGCTTCAACTGAACGGTATGGTGGATTACCTGGTGAACAATGACGTGATATTGCTTTTGTCGGATGAAGAGGACCAATGCGTTGTTTTACCGGAAGGTATGTTCTGTGAGCAGGCTTTAAGAGCAGTGCATAATAATTTGAGAGTAACAGCAGCGCTTGTCTGTGTCCTCCCCTTTCGTGTCTTCGCCCAGTTTTTTCTCTGTTAGCCATCAGGGAACAATACCAACTAGCCCAGCTTAAAACACTCCAGCAGTTGATGATGTCTCTGAAGGCCTTCACAAGGGGGCAAGGGGTGCATTCGAATTAACATCATATTGAAAACCTTACCCAATATTAAACACCATGTACATACATGGGGACCATGATGAATAAGCCATTATATGCTGCCTCGGAAGATACGTTCAAGCTTAACTTATTCTAAATGCACAAGAAAATTGGGGGAAATGTGGAGTATCTGATGCAAACATACTATACACGGGCAACTTTACATTAAATTGAGGGTAATAATGGGAAGAAAAACTGATAGGTTGTGGCACTACAGACTATGCATAATATATGCTGGCGCTGTCGGGCGAGTGGTAAAATATGTTCAGACACAAGGTAGACCACCATAATCAAAAACTAGAAATTATAGTTTTCAAACCCTGGGACCGGTTCGGAACGGTTCCTTCGATTCGTTACGGTTCGGGTTCAGTCCCAAAATGGCGGAAAAAATACGGGTTCGGTTCGGTTCCGGTTCCGGTTCGACACCCTGGATGTAAAGTCAAACACGAGGAAGTCGAGTACGTGGATGATAGCATATAGCTCAGCTTCCAGATGATTATAGCGTGTGGTGCGTTAAGGGTGTGCGAGTCATGAATAGTTTGGAGTTCAGGCAAGCCCGTGCCGTGCCGGTGATTAACGGCGTAATGCCTGCGTCAGTGTACACATTGATTTCTTGGGCTCGCGTGGTCTTGGTGAGCATGCTAATTCTATTGGCTTGTGTGGTTCGAGCTTCACGAGAAATTGGGTGAGAAATGGATAATTCGGACACCATATATAGGACGGTGCATGGGGATAAGGGAGCGGGAGTGGTCGGGGACTCTCGAGGCTAAAAGCATCACGCTTTTTGCTTTTGTCGGATGACAAAAGCAAAAAGCCACAAGTTGGATTCCATGGTAACTTGGTTGTTTTGCCGTTGAAGTGTAGCGTCCAAGGGGTTGAGGGGAGCGGGAGGGTAGTTTGAGGCGGGTTTGTTAGGGTAATCCGGTAATAGTACGGAGAGCGATTATTTGCAGGTTTTGAAGCATGCATAGATGTGTGCGGCTAAAGTAACAAGCTTGAGCTCCGTATGTGATAGTATTGATGGCGACGGAGCGTGCCAGGGTTTAGATGGCTTTGTTGCTTGCCCCGCCGTATTTGTTGGAAAGGCGCTGAATGGAATGAATTATCGTTTTACACTATGTTGGTAAAGCCAAATTGTCGGGCTATTTTTGGATCATTTAGGAATTTCAAGAAGTCGGATGGGCTCTAGTGAAACGGCACTCGTGGGGCCTACAACGTAGAGAGAGTAGGTGGTTGTAAGTCCTGGGTTGGGTTGTGGCCGAATACAGGAATGAGTTCTGTTTTTTTGGCAGCTATAGTTCTAGGCCTAGAGAGGTAATAGAGTTCTCTGGGCGAATAACGGCAGTTTGGAGCTCTCTTTGCATTGCCTCCGGAGAAGGAAAGCCATTTCGATCTGCCCATATGATAATATCGTCGACGTAATTTGTAAAGCGGACGATGTAATTATAAAGCGAGCGGGCTGTAATTTGTAAAGGTTGTGAGCAACCCTGGTCATGGCCGATTGAACAGTACCGTGCTGAAAATGGGTCCTTGGGGGACGTCCCGGTAGAGGTATACGTACTGTCCATCCAGTTTGGGAGCCTTGAAGCTTTATAGGACGGAATTAAAGAAAATTTCAGATACAGAGTTGTGCTCATACGCTGGGATAGGCTTGGAAAATAAGATCAGGCAGCAGTAAGGCAATAAGGCAGGCAGCTGTGCGACAGACCTTGCAACCAAGCCGGAAATTTTATTCAGACTGCGCGTGTAGGCTAGCGTGGCGAAAAGTGCAATGCAACCTTTATGCGACCGTGATTGCAAACACAGGAGGTTGGCGTCGTTCGTTCGTCCTTTGCCACGGTCATATCTGAAGCCGGGCAGCCGAGAGTTGTTCCGAAGTCCTGTTTTGAGGTTGTGCTGTCGTCTAGTAACAGTCAGTGTTTCCGCTGGTACCTTTGTAAGAATGTCTTGGTCATCAGCACCCTCCCTCCTCCCCATCACGTCGGCCCAAAGTCTTTTTAATCACCTGGGTGGGAGGCTGCTCAAACGGCCTTTTCGTAGCAGCTTTGGTCACAGCACTTGCAGCGGGCTTTTTTTAAAAGGGGCCATGCGGACAAAATACAAGTTTGTTTTACTCGAAAGATTTCGTGTTTTATAGTGTCCCTAGCGCTTGTCTGGCAGCAAATGATGCCGTATTCACTGAAAAATTAATCAATTTAGGTTAAAATTTTGTTTCACCGGCCATATCGTGTGTTTTCGGGACGTCAGCAATGAAGTCATCAGTGCGCTTATTCAAACGAGCGTCCACTGCGTCATTCGGCTCTGCAGCTTTGCTTGCCGTCAGTCCTCCCAGATGGCGCTACCATACTCATCCACGGCGCTACCATACTCATCCGCCGTTGCTTTGTTTTTGAGCGTATTTTCACCTGGCTTGTTTGGTTACTGTAGAATGTAATCGTTTCGCGAAACATGGGGTATCCTCGACAAACAGGGTCACGTAAGACAACGTCGCTTACGCCAATTGACCTGTGTCGTGTAAGACAACTCCAAAGTGGAGCATAGTGCACCCAGTACCAACAGCAGTGAGAATCGGTACTTATATGCTTACGTGTATTTTCGCAATTTTTATTGTTTACCGCATCATTCTTACTGCTATAAAATGAATATGCATTACATTTAAGCGCGAATAGCTCGCTCGGCAAGCTTACAAGCCGCGCCTAATTTGCGTTTGCTTTTGCCGGCCTCAGCCAATCGCACAGCTGGGCGCATATGACATCATGGGTTCTGTTGCGGGAAATGAGCTAGTGGGTCGCATGATGATTCCTTTTTTTTTCCTAATTATATAGCTTATTTGAGCGAAGTGTGTGTTAAAAGTGCCATGATGTCAGTGCGATTCTAACGTGGCAATCTTTAGAATGAACCAAACTTGTTTTTTGCCTGCATGTCCCCTTTAAGGTCGTGTAGTTTCTGTTTTCTCTGCTGTTTCCTCTGTGGCATGCGGACATGGAGCTTTCAGTGAAGACGTCGCGAACATCACGGCCGTCGGCAGACAACAATTAAACTAATAACTTTTTATAATTTTCCCAGTACAGTATAGCCCGCTTATAGCGAACCCGGTTTTAACGATATAGCGGCTATAACGAACAAATCTTCGTTTCCCGTTACCATTGGTATACATAGATTTTCTGTCCAGATATAGCGAAAAGCGGATATAACGAAGTAATTTCGGTTTCCCGTTGTGTTCGTTATAAGCGGGCTCGGCTGTATTCACCTTTGGAGCATCAGCATACTATTTTTCTCGTTATTTTGGTTTTATTTAAATTTTCCTTACCAACTTCAGTACAGTCATTTATGTCCAGTGGGTTGGCTGTATTTTACGATACCTTGACGTATATGCCTTTGCCACTACACACAAAGGGTTTTTACATCCCCCATATTATTAAAAGCTAGATTTAGTTTTGGGCAAAGAGTCAGTGTATATATACTTAAATGCGGAAGCGGAATCCCGATCGTATATTAATTATATTTAACTCGTTTTCATGGGCTAGGCAAGATATTTTAAAGTTGAATCCGAACAAAAGAAAGAAAGAAAGTGCAGACGTCGGATACAGACCCAGAGTACAGAGGGAACAATTGTATTAGATACTTCTGATCACTGAGTTGCAACTTTTGAGGGTGAAATGGGAAGCCACGGAGGAATTTATAACACCTAGGGAACTTGTACCGACACTAATTTTTTGTGTTAAGTTTTTTCGCTGCTATGGCTGCCTACCAGCCCACCAATCATAGAATGGCACATTAGACGATCGATAGCAGCGTAAATAATTATTTACAGCCTCATTTACGTGTGTCAGTTTCGCTTTCGACTGAACGAACACCGAGGCGGCCGCCATGACAGGTGGACGCTCGTGGCGTCACCGTTCTCGTCGCACAGCTGCCGGTGTTGGCGCGCGCTCGCGCTCGCTCTCCCAGACTGGTCGTGGTCTCCATCATCTCCACGCGCCGGGCAGCATGACGTCAGTCCCAAAACCGTGATGTGTACACACGGCGGAACAGCGCGCGCCAACCGCAGCCAGCGCGTTGGCCACGTCACGGGAGCCCTCACGTCGGCAGTTTGGGGCCAGGAGGAGCAGATAGCGTCATGCTGATGCCGATTGCGAAAGGGTGTCCGTTCTGAGCTTTCTCGTGCACGCGAAGATTAAAATGGATTTAAAATATGGTATACTGAGCGGTTGCTCTTGAAACTTGGTGGGAGATATTATGTCATGAAGCCAAAGACGACGCAGTTGTCTTGAAGGAAAACACGTTTATTTTAGCGAACTTGTGCTCCCCTAACAACTCAAAGAATACACAGGCGGCGAAGCAGCAGTCAACAAAGTGACGTGTGCAGGCGAGCGTCGGCTTGTCGAATACTGCGGCGCCTGCTCTGCAGGCTTTTTATCTTGCGGAGCGCGTGGTTCTCGAACCGTCAATTTACATCCAGAACGTTGTAGATCAAACAAGATTATTCTAGGCTAGCGACGTTAGGGCGAAACAGTCTCCTTATCTGAATGAGATAGCCCGTGCGGCATCAAAATAAAGAATGGAACACGCGCTCGCGGCAATATCAATATACAAAGGAAGCCTTTCACATAGTTATCCAATACCTGTGACACACGGCAACGCTAGATCTCCTTTAAACTAAACCCTTTTCTGCACGTCAAAAGACATTTTGTGGAAAGGAGTGGCGCTCCTGACACACAGCAACCCCCGATCTCCGTTATAGTTATCTGTAGCTGACGCACCATTAAAGTGGCGCTAGCAGTTCTGGGGAAAAAGCATGCACAATAACAAAAATAAAGTGCGGCTAATAGATCTTTATTATTTTAGAGAGGAACCGTGCGTTTTATTGTTGCTTAAAAAATGAATGGGTAATTTCACATATTTGTATTAAACAGCAGCAATGAAGTGCTTTTTTAGCCTATGTTCCGTGCCTAATGTGGCAACAGTGAGCAGATGTTTACAGAAATACATTACGATTTGGCTTGTTTGGTGCAATTTAATTTCATTGCAGTTTTAACAGTTTATGAAAGTATTATGAAATCGCATTTGGTCTGATTAAGTTCTGAGAAGAGATTCTCCTTTGTCGTGTGTCACCGAGGCGAACGCCGTTTCGGCAGCAGTCCTCTGCAAAGGCATTTTAGGTGCCCGTGTGTCAGGGGTATTAGCTTTGAAATTTCATGTCAGTACTCCTTTAAACTTGCGCCTAAGTGTGATGTGCCTGACCTTTCTAATTGTATCTCCCCACCATAAAAATAATTGGCCGTGTACCAGCTAGCTTCACTTATGATGTCGACGAAAAACGATAGTCGTCCTCCACCCCTGCCAAATAACGCCTTCTCCGCTGCCACCCCTCACGCTCTTCCCTTCCTCTCCCGCTCCTCTCGTGATGAATTGAATGGAGGTTTGTTTAATTCAATTTATTTTCCCGTCTTCGCACTGTTCCCGCGCCATCTGTTGAGACACCGTGCATATTTTCTTTAACTTTTGTAAAAATGACCTGTCGTAGAGCGGCAGCGAACGTCGTTATTGTCACTGTACAGTGGATCCCCGGTCGCCAAGCGATTTACGGCAATGAGAGAGCTCACGAGGCGGCACGCACACCTCTCCAACCGCATCGTCCGAGATCCCTTACAGCCTCCCGAATCTGCCACACACGCGGCAACCATGCCCGAAACCACATACGACCCAGCAAAAACACGGAGTCGGTAAGAGGGACCTAAGAGGGAATTGGAAGCCTACATTCCTGTGAACCGGAACACACTGCCTCAAGGGCTGCCTATATATGGCTGGGCAGGTGCCGCTAAACAGGGTACGTTCAGGCTTCGTCCTGAGACGTGTCCGAACGATGGCGAAATTACTAACCACAACGAAGGGGACTATATCCGACCGTCCTTACCCTTCTTCATCCTCCCAACCGACAACCCGTCGACGCAGGCCCACCCACCGAACAACTTATCCGCTCTGGGACTGCCGGGCCCATTCGCCACTCCGGGAACGTCACCTCCGGAAGCTTCAGATGTCATCGTACGAGACCAGTATACGACCAGCATCAGGCTGCCGGACAAGTGCGTTTACATGGAAGTGACAGTAGCGTATCGCATTTGATTTGGCGCATTACCATACCGCATCGCATAGCATGTAAGCAGGACAATTCGCTTGGAGGACGCGTCGCATACGATGCCCAAACCAGGGTATACATCGAGAACGCAAATGCGACTTCCCGAACGCCTGTAGCGGCAGTCACATCGCATTTGCGGAACTGATGAATTGTGGGAAGGCACCCGCCGCGCGCGCCCGCCAGGCATCCGAACCTCAGACAAAAAAAAATTGCACCCAACTCCAGAATAGGGGAACCCGACGTCGGTGGCCCCGAAGACGTTAGGGGAACCCAAACGCAACGCGCTCGCGCTCGGTGATGTTTTAGAAGAGGGGCGTCCCCAGCAGCCCGCAACCGGCTTGCCCTGCTCGGGTCGGCTCGGGTTTTGGGGACTTTAGGCTTAGCATTGTGGCGGATATTTCGCCGCTATCTGTACAACTGCGAATGACAATCCACAGCACAACTTTTTACCACACAATCATCCCCCTGCTCACATGTGGAACTTTATTTTCGCTATAATTGCCATTTGAGCGATCGGTGACCAAGACATCTGCCGCGGCCTGTTTTTATTCTTCCGCGCAGGTAGCGCCATCCTTCGGCCGCTCGCCGCATCGCGTGCCGTGGTGCCGGGGCGGACCGTCGAACCTCCACGGGCCGGTCAGAGGAGGCTTAGGATCGCGGCAGATATCTCATCGCCGCTTTTAAAATAAGCGCAGATTACAATCCCTAGCACAATTTTTCACCACACTAACATCTACTTTCTCCCACGTGGCACTTTTTCGTGATCAGATTGATTTGAAAGAGTGGCGACAAGTTGTTGCTACCGTGGCCAGCGCCGGTTTGAGCCGCTTCATGGGCTGTGCGGACTTCCGCGGCCGGCGTGTGCGCGGACCGTTTCCGAGGGCAGTAAACGCTTCCCTATTTCCTGCTTTATCCACTTCTTGCGAAAAGCGCGCGGAATATACAAATTCAGCTCAGCGATCGTCGTAGTTGATCGGGTGGAGCGGGAAACGAGCTGCCGGTTTCGCGTCTGCCGCGATAGACGCCAAAACGAACACAAGCAACTTGCCGGCTACCGGAAACTGGTAACGCCGGAAATGCGACCCCACAACTCCCAGATATGACACAGGGCGGCGCTAGTCTCCAATGCGCATTAGGGAGCCTACATGGCATGTAGGCTCCCTAATGTGCATGCACGTGAACGTAAACGCGTCGCATTTTCCCGATTCGACGAACCAATGCAATACACCAAGGAGACGGGTGGTAAGTGATTCATTCAGAAGCGAGAAAGAAATGATATACCAATGATATTATTGTGCCCACATGCATTCATATTGTTGTAGGGGTGGGGAGGGGGCTGAAGGGGGCAGGACAGTGATGGTGAAAGGAAAGAAAGGTAGTTGGTTGTAGACTGCGCGAGCCCCACAAGCAGGGTGGCTAGAGGCGCTGGCTCAGCCCCGTGGCCTCGAGGTAGTGGAGCAGGCTCCGAAAGGCCTGCACTCTTGTCAGGTCAGGGCCCTAAACAGCAGCGCTTCGAGGCTGGTGGTTGGCCTAGACAGATTGTAATTCCCTTTCCCTTCTCTTCCTGCACCCGCTTTCAAGCCAACGTGTCTTCCTTTTAAACAAAGCATTTTACAACAATAACAACAACTCTTGTTTCTCGCTCGGCCTACGAGCGGGAGTTCTGTTCTTTTCGTACTTGCGTTTATCTCGCAAGAGCTGGAGCCTGTCGGTGTCATTTTTAATGGATCATTCTATAGCGAAGCTGATTGTCACTAGGTTTTGGCGGATCTAGTCTTCGCGTACAAATGGTGCGCAGAACAATTTTCAGCGTGTGCAAAAAATTCGTAAAAATAAAAATGAAGGTCCTTGGGTCTCCATATTTTCATGTAAGACGGCTTATACGGCACCTGAAAAAAAAAAAAATGTCTTCCGTACAATGTATTTGTGTTTATAGGTGAAGCCGACTTTGAGAAGATCGGTGTAAGTTTTGTCTTTGTAAGCTGGCTTTCCCACATTGTGTATTGCGCAGTGAACTAGCTTGCATGGCCACTTACGCAGGGAGCATGGTTACCGCCCCATTTTATATTCCTCCTCGCTGCCGCCTCCTCCATCCCGCTAAGGAAGCGTGCAACAGAACATTAGCGCCGCCCTCGAGCAGACAGCCCTGAGGTTGTCACGGAGGGACGGTGATGTCGCAGGTAAACTTGGGTTGTGAACTGTGCACATTCTTACGCTAATTGCCAGCCGGGAACGAAGTTTTTTCGGTTTTCTACACGACCATGCCTTCAGAACCAGAGGACGCCATGGATGCGCTGTTTGCGCTGCGTGAAGTAAGTGGTTGTTGACATTTTCGATTCCGAGTCAAGAGGTCCAATGAGTCAAGAGGTCCGATTGGATCTCTTGACTCGTTGGACTTCTTGTCTGGTTGTACCTCTTGACTCCCCGCGGACCTCTTGACGCGGCTGAGGCGAGTCAAAAGGTCCAACGAGTCGAGAGGTCGAAGCTGTAACAAATCACCGCTAAAAATTATCGCCACGTTTGGGCTTCAAGTCGCGGTGTTATTACCAAAAGTTGAAAGTATAACGCACCTGTGTATATAAGTTTTGTATGCATATAATTGTGTATCAGTTGAAGTTACTGTCTGCTCTGTGTATATAAGTTTTGAATGTATATAATTGTGTATCAGTTGAAATTATAACGCCTCTGTGTAATGAAGTTTTGTATGTATGTATGTATATAATTGTGTATAGGTTGTGTATATAATGCCGCGAGCATGTCTTGCCTTTTTTTTTTACCAGCGCCTGGCCGCGCCGGGCTATTTTAACTTTTTAGAGCTAAGCCGAGGTTTCCTCTGTTTATTGTGCGCCGCGCCGGGCGACCTTGTTTAATATGAAGATGGTTTCCCCTTTCGGTACTTTTGTCTATCAAACGTCTCTGATGAGTTTCCGATCCAATTCGATTGTTCGGTATATAATAACGCTGAAAACATGCTCACCGGGCCAACACCGCTACATTTTAGTCGACGACGCTCGACCGTCCACGCCACTTTGTAGGGCGCTTCTTCAACGTTTGTATTTACTTGATCGTTGCGGACATGTAATTCCGTTTTAATATCATTTAACTGTTCAATAAATGGTTCCTGTAACTGTGCTTTTCTATTTAAATAAACATTCCTCATTGCACCTTTCTCGAGTAAAATGATTAGCTCAGCGCTTAAAGAGTAGCTAATTGACAGGGTGTGTCGGCGTTGGGAACTTGCTAGATGGAAGCTGAATTATTTTACTTTACAGGGACGAATAAACGCGTATATCGTGCTACGCGTTGAAAGAAGATTAATTCGGTTTGGGGACTACAGCATTCGGCAACCTTTCAGAGAAGCCCCGATCGCTAGTCACGATTAAGAAAAACAGAACACACGAGAACCCAGGACTGGTCAAAGTTACGCAAGTAAGTACTCACGATTAATAGCACTGAGGTACTAAAAGGCAAGGCTATACGTAAGATGCTGAAGTGCATTTCTATAGAATTGATATAGTATGTGTTATAGAACGCGTAGACTGGTACACCGACCCTAAATTCTAAAAGTCCAAAATATGTCACTCAAGCAGTCGGTAACCGTCAGCAGGAGCCGTTATTAGCAATATAACCGCGCAATCTGGAAAACAGTCTGTCTACTTTTCGCCAATAACCATATAGTAGTCGTGAAGTACAGAATCATCAAAATAGCTAGAACAGTCAGTAATCATCACAAGCAGCCATTAATCGCAATGTAGACACGCATAACTGAAAGGAGTACTGACACGAAATTTTTGTGTTACGTTTTTTTCGCTGCTATGGGTACCTATTAGCCCACATTAGACGGTCGATAGCAGCCTGAACAATCATTTACGACGTCGTTTATTCGTTTCAGTTTCGGTTTCACAAAACGAACGACGAGTGGCCGCCATGACAGGAAATAGCTCTTGACGTCACCATTCTTGTCGCACCGCTACGGGTCTGGACGCGTGCGCGAGCGACCGCACGCGCTCGCCCAGACCGGCCGAGGTCTTCACCATCTCCGAACGCCCGGGCAGCACGACATCGGTCCCAAAACCATGGCGTGTACACACGGTGTAGCAGCGCGCGCCAACCGCAGCCAGCGCGTCGGCTACGTCACGGGAGCCCCGACGTCGGCAGTTTGGGGCAAGTAGCAGATGGTGTCATGCTGGCCCGCTCAGGGCTTTCTCGTGCGGGCAGAGATTAAAATGGATTTTAAATATGTTATACGGAACGGCTACTGTTGGAACTTGCTGGGAGGTGTCTCCTGATAAAAAGGAAGCATTTTACATAGTTATCTCAGCTTTGAAATTTCGTGTCACTACTCCTTTAAACGACCAAATATTACTACAAGATTTTATTGGGTCCAGCCTTTTTTTTAAATCAGCTGAAGGGGTTAATGTATTAAGAACGGCTGAGGGGAAATTATAAATAGAGAAGACAAAAAAAAGCAAGGCCCGTTGGACCTTTTGACGCGTTGGACCTCTTGACGCGTTGTACCTCTTGACCCAAATTGGACCTCTTGACTCGTTGACTCGGCTGTCACGTGACTATTGGACCTCTTGTCTCTTTGGACCTCTTGACTCATTGTACCTCTTGACCAGAAGCGGGCATTTTCGTCCGACTATGTCCGTGTGCGGGATACATTTGTAATTTTTTTTTTACTTAGCGCCGATGGAACTGAATGGCAGCCACCGTACTGGGGAAGGATGTGCTGTGCCGACTTCGTTGGCGGTAAAAAACCGGCGGATCCAAGGTCGCTGTCATATGCGCCTACGATTTTCCCGCCGGCCTACCGCAAAAGGCCTACGATCGTTGGAGACAGACTCACATTATAAAAGTTCAGTCTATTCGCTTCTGGTCAAGAGGTTCAATGAGTCAAGAGGTCCAACGAGACAAGAGGTCTAATAGTCACGTGACAGCCGAGTCAAGAGGTACAACGAGTCAAAAGGTCCAATTTGGGCCAAGAGGTCCAACGCGTCAAGAGGTCCAACGTGTCAAAAGGTCCAACGAGCCTCCTTCAGCTCACTTTATAAAATCGCTGGATCCAATAAAATGTCCTAGTAATATCTGGTTTAAGTTTTGCGGGTTTAGATTGCGATAAATGGGTGTTTGTGATGGTTACTGATTGTTCTAGCTATTTTGATGATTCTGTACTATACGACTGCTATATGGTTGTTGGCGAAAAGTAGACAGACAGACTGCTAATAATATCCCACTTACACGGGCGCAGTCAACAACGGTCAAGCGAACCGCGGTTAGGCAAAGCCGCAGTTTTCTGCGTTACACGGCAGACGAAACTGCGGTTACCCCGCTAACCATGGTTAACGCAAACTGAGCTTGGCCACCTCAGTTCAGTCACGCTAACCGCAGTTGCCGCAGCCGCAGTGCTCAAAATCGCGCAAGTCAGTTCGGACGCAAGTGGCGGCGCATCAGCGACGGCGGAAAAAAAAATCAAAAATCACCTGGCGTTCCGAGGAGACGAAGGTTCTCAAATAGCGGGCGCCCCAAAGCTGTGCCCAAGAGGCGCTTTCGTTCTTTGCGTCGCTCTCGCAAGCAGCGCGACTGCCCGCCAGCAGCGGCTCGTTTCCCGATCCAACCCATCAACTACGACAAAAGCCGTGCTAAATTTGTGAATTCCGCGCGTCGTCCGCCAACAAAAAAAGGATAAACCAGGCAGTCGTGAAGCGTTTTCAGCACTCGGAAACGATCGGCGCTCACGTCAGCCGTGCCTGCGAACACGCCGGCGCGCCTGCCCGCTGTTGTGCCAGAGCGCCTGGCCCAAAGGCGTTGCACGAGGCGACGCGCCGACAGCGAGGCTGCGTCACGCCTCTCCCTTTCGTCGCTGCGGCGCGGCCGAATCCTGCATCTCGAAACGCTGCGGCGCGGCCGATTCCCTCAGCGGAGAACGACCCAAACAAGGGCATGTCGCTACGCCCGGAGGCGAGGTCACGGAGACCATCGTTTATAGATACTTCTATAAACGTTGACGGAGACGGCGGCGGCATCGCTCTCCCTTTCCCCATTGGCGGCGCAGCTGACTCACCGCTTCGCTACCATTCGTCGGAATTCAAACTTCAGGCAGCGAGAGCCCTGATTGGAGCATTTCGAACTTCTTGGGGCCACAACGAACTCCCGGGCTATAAAAGAAGCCCGGAGGCTCTCATCGTCGGCTTTCCTCGGCGGCTTCTCTCCGGCACCAGTCTCTTCGGAAGCACCGAGTGAAAGGGTGCTGTCGCCTTTGTGCGAGTTATGTAACGTTTGCTTACCCTGTACATACTGTATATAAATGTTACTTCAAGTTTTCGTCGGCTCGAGAACTTCTTCGCTCGGCTCTGCGCCGCGTCGATAGCGGACGGAGCAAGGCAACATCGCTACACCGGTGACTGCGCTCGGGTAGCCAGTCGCAACAGCGGAGACAGCGTCGGGATGGCTGATTCCCACCCTCGGTGACGAGCTGGATGCGAGTCACAACCTGGCAACCGCCTTGGGATAGTCATTCCCAACCTCGGAGACAACGGTGGGATCGTCATTTCCCAACAGTGGTGGCAGCGGTGGGATGGTCATTTCCCAACAGTGGATGGCAGCTGCGGGATCGACCGGCAACGGCTACTACCTGGTGTGGTAAGCGCTCGACGTTTTCTCTCAGTTCACCAGACTTCTCTAGCACAGGTTATGGTAGTTTAGAGAAGGGCTGGGTGAAGCACTGTGTATAGCTTTGAGTGTTTCAAGCCTAGAGAAAGTGTTTTGAAATCAAAGCTTGTGCCGAGAAGTAAACAAAGGAGCGTAGAGAATTACTTGCGCGTGCCGTACTAGTAGCTCGATAGTATAGGAACGGCAAGGGAATTCTAAAGCGGGTAAGCAGCAAGAGGCCAGTGCAAACGATGGAGGACCTTAAAGTGAAGGAACTCATCGAAATTTGCGAGGAGCTGGGCCTTGACTTAGGCCGTGCGAAACGGAAGCATGCGATCCTTGAGATCATGCGGAAGGAGAACGTAACGGCTGAGGAAGTCAATGAGGCCAGGGCTGATATCAAAGAGCGCCGGGAGCGCGAGGAGGCCGAAGAGAAAGAGCGCCGCGAGCGCGAGGAGGCCGAAGAGAAAGAGCGCCGCGAGCGCGAGGAGGCCGAAGAAGAAGAGCGCCGCGAGCGCGAGGAAGCGGAAAGGCAGGAACGGAGGGAGGAAGCTGAAAGGCAGGAACGGGAAGCCAAAAGGCAGCTCGAGTTGATGAGGCTAGAGTCGGAGTTCCGTCAGGGTTCGCCGGCGCCTAGCGTGACTTGTCCAACAGTTCAGGCGAGCGGTCCGAGAAGTCAGGACCAACGGCCGCCGTTCGTTGTTGAGAGGTCAGGGCCCGAAGACGGAGCGTCGCAGGGCAAACGCGAAGCGCCCGCACTCGTATCCTTGGACAGAGAAGCGAGCCAAGAGAGCGAGAACGGCGCGAAGGCAGAGAAGCCGCTTCGAAACGAAGATTTCGAAACGCGCGCGCAGTCCGCGAGCAGTGGCCAGTGCATGGCACAGGGCATGGCACTTTCGAGTTCGCAAGCGGGGAAGCTCTCGGAGAAACTTGACTCTTCCCCAACGAGCGAGACGCGAAAGGACACCGAGCAGCTTAGCCCGAACTACGAGCCGACCGAAAACTGTCGCGGTAGGCTAGTGGAATCGCGAGCAGCTGAACGGGGTTGCGTGGAACCTTTCGGTGGAGAAACGCAGCCGGGCGACACGGAGAGTACGTTGTCACCGTTTTCCGATCAGCCGTTACGCGAAAACGAGCTCAAGGTCGAAGCGACAGGGCCGACAGAGAAATCCGGTGAGCTCGTAGCGAGTGAAGTTGACAGAGACTGTACCGCCGTCTCGGAGAGCAATGGCGTACCCAAAGTAGATAACGCACTTGCTGAGACGTCCGATAGAGGGCCGTGCGGGTCCGCTGATCGTGTTCATGTGTCGGTCTCGGGTTCAACGATCTCGGCAGAACGCTCAGAATCAGAGGAGGCCTCAGAGACGGCTTCCAACAGGATCGCGCACAGTGCGCGAGATAGCGAGGTTTCGCGGGAAACCGTGGACAGCGAGGCTAGCCGGACGAAGCCGCTAGAGCCCCCGAAAACAGAAGGTGTTCCTTCGGGTGCGAGCTCTAACGCGGGCGATGTGGTGGCTAAGCCTGCGAGCGGGACACGAGAGACGCGCGAGCACGGAGCAAGATAAACAGGAGCGCCGACTTCGCTCTCTCCGGCGGGCTCTTAATGTCCATAACTCGCGGAGCACAATGTAGATGGCGCAGCGAAAGGGACCTTAGCCGGCGGCGGCTAAGCGGCCGGCGTTCCCCGTGCGCCGGCGGGAGAGTTGGCGGAACGCATTCCGTCGGCTCTGTCGTCTGCTTCGGCGACGGTAGTTTTGGGCACGGACTGCTTTGGGCCTGCTTTGGCGCCGCTTCGCGTTCATTGCGCGCCTCCTTCGCACAGTTGATTAACTTGTTCGACAGCACCTTCCGGGTAACCCGGACCCGAAGGAATCGAGTGGCCGTACGGCAAAGATACGTTAAGGATTGGTTTCCATGGCGGGAAAACAAAATATAGAGACCACATACAAACATATGGCTGCTATACAAACACTACCTTTTGCGCGGTGCTTGCCGAAAATGTGGCTCCGTTTTGTAAATTTGGGAATACCAATTTGGCTCTGTTTTAACAGGTTTTACAAAAGGCGAAAGGAGTAACTGGTTCTGATCACTGGCGATTATAAAAGTTCCCTCAGCTTTCTCGCAGTTCTGCAACTTGCGTCCAAAACAGAGCGCGCCTAGAACACGGGCCGGCACTTACACGCTCATCAGAAAAGAACAGAAATGCGATAACATCACGCGCGACTGCCCGCGACGTAGCGATCTGCTCAAGATCAAGTCCCTGACAGTGAGTGCGGTCTTTTCACAAGCCTTCATTTCGCGATAACTCGCCGAAAGAAAAGGTTTAACGAGCCGGTTGTTTTGCTGGTCAGTCGCTTAACGAAAAAAAAAAAAAAAAAAACGCCGGGAACCCTGGTAGGCCAAAAAATTGCAGCCATACAAATCGCAGCATTTTATTTGGAGACCGCGGTGTTATCGACGAGATAACACGACCGTAGAGCGACAGTGAACATCGGGCGGTAAGTTGCGGCATGAGTTAAAATGAAGTATGCGTTTGATATTCTTGGGTTCCTTATCAAGCTGACAGTGTTTTTGTACAGTTGATACAACAGGGCAGCCGTCCAATTCAGTCATTGGCACAGAAATGTGCATCATTGCCGTTTGCCGATGGAGTCTCCGGGCGACCCTCGTAAGCGTTGTTCGTGCGCAGAAGCAGCATAAAATAATTAAGCACGCGGCCGGAGAGCGGGATAACAACAGGGGGTAACCTTTGCGCTGCATCGATTCCTCGTAAGCAGAATCACGCTAGACTATGTTGTGGCGTTCCATATTACTCTTGCTCATTCTTTGGTGCTTCTGAAGTCGTCGTCGTTCAGTTGCGTCTTACATGTGCTGGGTTAGTACAATATTTTTAGTATTTAGTATTTAGAACGTTTAGTCTGACAATATTTCATAATGACAGACTAAACGTTCCGGGAATAAGCGATCGCCATGTATGCGGCGGCGTGCGCTTATCTGTGCCGTCTATTGCAGCCGCGCACGGGTGTTTAAATTCCGCGCGTGCACGCATGCCTCCTGCATAGTAGGACAGGCATAAGACAGACGTCGCTGCGCAAGAAAAGATGCCTCTGGGGAGAGCGAAGAAGGGAAGAGCCATGTACAGAGGCACAGCGACGAGAGGGCGAACGAAGGAGGAAGAGAGCAAAGGGAAAGCTGGGCGGCCAGCGGCGCGTGGACATTATCTGCCCGAGCAAAAGATTTTTTCTGGGCCACAGTCGGCGCTCCTCTTTATATCTTGCTCCGTGCGCGCGAGCAACGAACGCCGAGCGGCGAGCGGACCGAAAGGTCGGGCAGTAGCTTAGTGGAGCCGCCGACGGTCGAAGCGGGTTGCGTCATCCCCATCGGCAGGGAAACCCAGGTGGCCGAGTGTTGCGCGGCGAACTCGATGTTGTCCCCAGTTCGCAATGACTTGCTTGAAAGCAAGGTGGGGCACTTTCACCCGCATTCCAAGCCAGAGGAACGAAGGCGCTCAGGACGAAAGCGAACGTTCAGAGCTTTCGGCTATGAGCAGAAACGCGATAGGGAGGCATGCGTGCCGGCCGCAATGTTGGCCTTGAAGTCAGTTCCGCGCGCGATAACGGGCGTCTGCTTTGCGAGGCATGTATATGACCGCGGAAAGAGAACGCGCTTCGAATAACGAAACTAGCCTGTGGGGAAGAGCTAGTTGTAACGCTGCGTTCTTCGTTTCCCCATTCGGAACAGTCTGTTCCGTCATGTCGAGCTTCGGTCTCAAAAGCGCGCCATATTGCTTCTCGAAACTAACGCATCGGATGTTTCGTGGCCTGTCGTAGTACGCGCTCCATTACCTCGACGATGTCGCCAGCTTTTCTAGCACATGGTGAGGAGCATGTAGATCACTTACGAGTCGTGCTGAGCAGGCTCAAAGAAGCAGGCCTACTAATCAAACAGTCGAAGTATCACGTAGATTGCACCGAAGTGACGTAACTAAGGCAGGTTGTGGTGGTAGCGCGGCCGACGAAGACCGTCAGTCGTCAAAGTAGCTGCAGTCGTGAACTATCGCCGACCAATCAGTAAGTCAGAGATAAGGGTTTGACTGGATATGGCTAGACTTAGGGGAGAAATCACTCCACACTTGCTAGCCCGTTACTGACGCTCTCAGAACGACGGAGCCAGTGGGGGTGAAATCGGACACAAAGTAGGAGGGCGCGTTTTAAGCGCTGAAACGAGCCTTGAGCGAGGAGCCAGTTCTAACGGTCCCCGACTTTTCGAAAGGTTCGTTATTCAGTGCGATCGAGCGATCGTGGCATGGAAGCTGTACTATGCCAAGAGGATGCGAACGGCCGGGAACCGCCAGTTTGTACTTCAGCCGCAAGCTAACTTGCAGGAAAGAGGCTAACCGTAATTCCGGAAAGGAATGTGGCTGCGTCGTGTGGGCAGTGCAGAAGTTTGCGTGCTCTGTAGTCGGTAACGCAGACGCACTAGGCTGGGCGTTCTAAGTAGTGCTACATTCATCCTCCCCGTGTCTTTCATTTCGCCTCTTCGTGAGCAGATTTTAGCGTAGCAGGTAGATGGGAGCAAAATTATTGCCCTCATTTGCTGCCTCAGTTGATTATTTCCGCACCGCGTGATTTCAAGTAATCAACCTTCGTTATCATTTAATGTCGTGTGTTACGTTTGACACTTAGTGTGAGTTCTTCTTTTAAGAGTTTTACGTCCCGCATGGGTCTCTTGGTGTAGAGGGTCCAAATTTGGGATAGACACTAGCTAGGACAGTTTGTCACGCTTTGGAGTCTGGTGTTCTGACAGAGGACAGAGGGTGCTTGCTTGCGCTTGGTGTTGCCTGTTGTCGGTCGGTTCTTTGCAAGCTCCAGAACGACGAGCAACCGGTGCTGAGGACAGACAGGAAGAGCCGGACGAAGCTGGTGGAGACACCTGGGCAGCACGGCGAGGTACCTGTGATCCGGACCTGGCGGGCGGTACCCGTTCATGGAGAGGAACTTGGTGGAGCCGCCCTTTTCCTGGGGCACTGGAGGTGTACCTGGATGAGCCTGGCGAACGAGCGCGCCCAGCATCCGAGCCACGTGGAGGCAGCTCGTCTTCACGGCGCATTGTCTGGCGGCGGGGGTGCTGTTGTGCCAGAGCGCCTGGCCCAAAGGCGTTGCACGAGGCGACGCGCCGACAGCGAGGCTGCGTCACGCCTCTCCCTTTCGTCGCTGCGGCGCGGCCGAATCCTGCATCTCGAAACGCTGCGGCGCGGCCGATTCCCTCAGCGGAGAACGACCCAAACAAGGGCATGTCGCTACGCCCGGAGGCGAGGTCACGGAGACCATCGTTTATAGATACTTCTATAAACGTTGACGGAGACGGCGGCGGCATCGCTCTCCCTTTCCCCATTGGCGGCGCAGCTGACTCACCGCTTCGCTACCATTCGTCGGAATTCAAACTTCAGGCAGCGAGAGCCCTGATTGGAGCATTTCGAACTTCTTGGGGCCACAACGAACTCCCGGGCTATAAAAGAAGCCCGGAGGCTCTCATCGTCGGCTTTCCTCGGCGGCTTCTCTCCGGCACCAGTCTCTTCGGAAGCACCGAGTGAAAGGGTGCTGTCGCCTTTGTGCGAGTTATGTAACGTTTGCTTACCCTGTACATACTGTATATAAATGTTACTTCAAGTTTTCGTCGGCTCGAGAACTTCTTCGCTCGGCTCTGCGCCGCGTCGATAGCGGACGGAGCAAGGCAACATCGCTACACCGGTGACTGCGCTCGGGTAGCCAGTCGCAACAGCGGAGACAGCGTCGGGATGGCTGATTCCCACCCTCGGTGACGAGCTGGATGCGAGTCACAACCTGGCAACCGCCTTGGGATAGTCATTCCCAACCTCGGAGACAACGGTGGGATCGTCATTTCCCAACAGTGGTGGCAGCGGTGGGATGGTCATTTCCCAACACCGCACGGAACTGCAAGCGGCTCGAACCGGCCCATACCACGGCAGCAACAGCTTATCGCCGCTCTTCGAAATCAACCTGATCGCGGAAAAGAACTTCCACATGCGAGAAAGTGGAAGTTAGTGCGGTGAAAAATTCTGCTATATATAGTAATTCGCAGTTGTAGAGATAGCGGCGGTCAAATATCCACCGCGATACTAAGCCTAAAGTTCACAACACCGAGCAGACCTGAGCAAACCAAGCCGGTTGCGAGCTTTTGGGGAAGCCGCTCTCGTCGCCGCGCGCGACTGCATTGCGTTTGGCTCTGAAGCGACTGCTTTAAAGATATTTCATTTTGTCTACACTGCTTCTCTTTTGTTTTTTATCGTGAAGTTAAAAGTGTGGTCATTTATTTTTGTTACTCTCACAACCAAGTGACCGCGGTCACCACACTTGGAATTTCGCGTGTAACAGCCAAAACCGCAGTTTGTGATAACCGCGTTCTAAGTTAAGTAACCACGGTTAAGCTTAACTGCGGTTACGTCCGCCGTGTAACTAGGGTATAACGATTCCTGGTAACGGTTACTAACTGCTTGAGTGACATATTTTGGTCTTTTAGAATTTAGGGTCTGTGTTCCAGCATATGCGTTCTATGACACATATTATACTAATTCCATAGAAATTCTCGCTTCAGCATCTTACGTTCAGCCTTCCAGTTTAGTATTTCAGTACTCTTAATCACCAATACTTCCTTGCGTAACTCTGACCAGTCCTTGGATCTCGTGTGTTCTGTTTTTTTTTTTTTAAACGTGACTAGCGATCGGGGCCCCTCTCAAAGGTTGCCGAATGCTGTAGTCCCCAAACCGAATTAATATTCTTTCAACGCGTAGCACAGATTACGCGTTTCTTCGTCCCTGTAAAGTAAAATAATTCAGCTTCCACCTAGTAACTTCCCAACGCCGACACACCCTGTGAATTAGCTACTCTTTCAGTGCTATGCTAATTATTTTACTCAAGAAAGGTATAGTGAGGAATTTTTATTGAAACAGAAACGCACAGTTACAGGAACCATTCATTGAACAGTTGAATGATATTGAAATGGAATGAGATGTTGTCCGCAACAATCAAGTGAACACAAACGTCGAAGAAGCGCCCTACAAAGTCACGTGCACGGTCGAGCGTCGTCGACTAAAATGTAGCGGTGTTTGCAGCGTTATCCCGAGCCATCAAACTGGATAGGAAACATTGTCTATCAAATAAACGTTTGATACACAAAAGTATCGACTAAAAGTATCTTCACATTAAATAAGGTCGCCCGGAGCGGTGCACAATATACAGAGGAAACCTCGGGTCAGCTCTAAAAAGCTGAAATAGCCTGGCGCGGATAGGCGATGGTAAAAAAAAAAAAAAAAAACCTTTTCGAAATTACACCGTGACTAGAAGCCCAAACGTGGCAACCCTATCGAGATAGTTGATGTAGTCCTGGAAGGTTGGGACATTTGTCGAGATATAGGAAGAGAAAAGGGCCATCTCCTCAAGCAACTTCTCATTCCTTTCTCGAACTTGCCGCGATGGCGCCTTTGCCACAGCAAGGGGGTCCCTCAAAAGGGCTTGAATCCGGTTTTGTGACGCGAACTGCGCGACTTGGAGGAACTGAATGAACTCTGAATGAACTGAATGAATGAGCTGGAGGAACTCAGCTAGGGCTGGGTGGTGAGCACTGAGCCGACTGTGGAGGCCATTATGCCACCCCTCTACCATGTTCGTGGTGCGGGGACCTTGGTCCCCAAACTGCCCCCAGACATCCTTCACAACCTGGTTTGATAGCCAAAACCCCTCAACATAGTTCGCAAACTGCTGCAGCCGTGCAGCCTGTAGTGGTGCCAGCGGTGGTCGCGTTGTGATGAGGTCCGCCGCGAATTCCAGGCGGAAGCTGTCTGGAAGCTGTCTGGGAAGCTGTCTGTCGGCAGGTGCCGCACCCTCCGCAGCCACTCGTTGACCGAAGGGTCGCTGTTGCAGAGGCCCCAAAGTCCGAGCTCATCTCGCTTCGTGTTTATAGCCTTTGCGAAGTGGAAAGCACAACCCTTGATCTGGAAAAAAAAAAAAAACAAAAAACACCAAGACCAGTTCACGCTTATGCTCTAAATTTAATGGTGCTAAATTTAAAACGGTAGTTTTCACTTTTGTAGTTTTCATTGAAAAACGGCCAAAGTGTACTAGTTTCACCAATCAACTGGAGGTAGAAAGCGCGACAAGCATGATTGAAACAACGAAAAAAAAATACTAATAGTCTTCAGTATATAGGGAGTGCAGGACTGTTATAAAGCGAACACGATGTCGGCGCACTTTCGGAGTTTTAACACTATGTGTAAGACGGAAATTTCCTTGCCGACACGAGAGCCACAAATTAAGCACTTCCGTAGAAATATGAACTTCGATGAAATCGGTTAATTTCGAAAAAAACAAAAAAAAAAAACGATCGCTTGTTCGCGCTAACAGTGTCGCGTCCTGTACAGTTCATGCGCTCAAATACAATGTGCAAAATTTGAAATAATGACCAGAACTAAGCAGCGCACTAGGCACTTAAAAAGTTACTCAGATGGTCAACCCGGAGAAATAAAAAGGAAAAGAACTGTAGATAAAAAATGGAAGAGGGAAGGTAAACTTTTTTTTTTTAATTCGAAAGTTTGCCCTGCGGCATAATAGATGTAGGCGCTTACAGAAACACGAACAAGTTAGTTTCGTGTATAAAGTTCAGGAGTTGTCGGTGACACGGTCCATGCACCCAGCGTTGCAGGTCAGGAGGGCGGCCAGGGTGGAGACCGGTTGCACGAAGGTGCCGCAGGCGAACTTGATGCAATCCCGGGCAGGCCCAGAGCAGGTGCTGCACATTCACGTCCCCAATGGCAGTGGTGCAGAATGGACAGGTGGATCCGTATGGGCCGCGGTATTCCGATGGCCAGGAGGCAGTCACGGACGGCGTAAGGGCCACCCCAACGCGTAATCTCCGCAGCGCAACCTCCTCTCGGCGAGTTAAGTCGCCAGGGTGGTTTGAACCACACGGTGGTATGAGTGCTCGTGTGGTGCGCCGAAGATTTTCCTTTTGTCGTTCCAGGTGCCCGCGAGCGTCTTCGGGGAAAGGTAGTAGTGGCCGCATGACTGTGCTCGGGTGGCTAGCTGAGTCTGCCTCCGTATTGCCAGGCACAGATGAGCGGGGCACCCATTCGATGCGTATCCGCAGCGCCGTGCTTGTTGCCAAGCGATGAATGACATCGGAAAAGGATGTCGATTGTGCCACGCGACGAATGTCATGTATGGCTTGCGTAGAGTCAGTCCGGATGATTAGTCGTGAGTACGGCCCCGCCCTGACAAAAGGTAGTAATGAGACCAGTCCATCGTGTATTGCAGCTAATTCAGTAAGATACACGGGTGGCAGTGGATTGGCGGCATATGAACAGGTTTGGTCAACCTCCGGTAGCTGGGGACACACCAGTGCGGTGTGTACCATGCCATTTTTAGCGCTGGCATCTACATACGCAATGATTGCGTCGGTGTCTGTACAATGAAGACCAGAGACCTGTGCCGTGGCCTTGCGAGGGACTGGGCGACGGAGACGACCGATGGGTTTGTTTTCTGTCAGCTGTACTCGCTGCCATGGAGGGAGTTCCGACCCTTTCACAGCTGTATCTGCTACAACAAAGCCCATGTAATGGGCTAGTGCAGCAGCTGCACCAATGTTCGAGAGCTTACAGGTGCGGGCAGAACGGCGTTGATGTACCAGCTCATCGATAGTGTTGAGCTGGGCCTCGGCCTGTAGAGTTGGAACCGGGGTCATTCGGGGCAGACCAGTAACAGCCCGCATGGCATCTCGGTTAATTGCTTCGAGGCGATCCCAGTCCCTCATCGTGAGATGGTGGAACTGGGCCTGATACACGAGTCGGGGTTGTAAAATTGACTGCACCAGGAGGCGAGCAATTCTAGTTCGCGACCCGCCAGCCTTCGTTGCTATTCTGCGTATCAGGTGGATTGTGCGTGCAGCACTCTCCTTTGCCCCCTTCACCCAAGGAGCCGCAGATACTGACGAGGCAACGTCGAGGCCAAGCACCCGTAGACTTAAAACTTCTTGTAGTGGTTGCTGATCAATAAACAACCGGACAGGTCGGTTCCCAAGTCGGCGGCGCCCGTTGTTATTAGCCACTGACATATATGCCGTTTTTTCTTTTGAAAGTTCAAGCCCTACCTTGGCGCACCAGGAGTTGGTTGTGTCTAACGCCATTTGTAGTGCTCTTTCTTGTACATCGATTTCAGGGTGCACAGACCATACAGTAATGTCATCGGCGTACATTACTTTGCGTCCGGAATTCCCGCCAACTGCCAGGCTAAGGGAAGCAAGGCGATATTAAATAATATTGGCGCCAGCACTGAGCCCCGTGGAACCCCTCGATACGAGGTGAAATGGCCTGTAGCTTTACCGGCCAAGCGAACAGAGAAGGTGCGGTTCCGAAAAAAGGCGTTCACAAATGTGCATACACGACTTGGAAGTTTGAGCCACTCAAGGATCGCAACAATAGCTTCGCGGCTGACGTTGTCGTATGCTTTCTTGATATCCATCGCCAGGACCGTTCGAATCCGACGAGAGCGACCTCCTATAAGGACCATAGAGGAGAAATGCTCGATTCCATCTTCAACACCCAATTGTGGCCTGAATCCAATTTGACCAGGGTGGTACCATGAATATCGCTCCAGCCACCACGAAAGGCGTGTCGCTAGCATGCGTTCCATCAGCTTGCATATCGTCAATGTAAGAGATAATGGCCGAAGGTTAGAAATTTGGTCTGGGGTCTTGCCTTGCTTCGGAATTGCAACAATTTCCGCGTGGCACCACGAATCCGGAATGATGGCTGTAGTCCAAGCTGTGCTTATAGCCTCAAGTAATACATCGAGGGTGGTACCTTCAGTGTTCTTGAAGAGCTCGTAAGGAACGCCATCCGGTCCCGGTGCTGTTCTGGGCTTGGCATGGTCGATGGCGGCCAAGAGTTCCGCCATTGTGAAAGGAGCTTCCATCCCTGCTATGTCTCCACTCGTAGGCAACGAACCGGCTCCATTCGGCAAGCTGTTTTGCACAGTAAAGGGAGCTGACTGGACGTCAAAAGCGGGAAGAAGCTACTTGCGGCTGTATAGGCGAAAGTGGACGGGTCTTGCCCAGATGCTAGAAGTGCACTAGCCGCTGGATCTGCAGGGCGTTGACCGCGTTCCATTGCTCGAAATGTTCGCCAGACTGAAGAATTCGACGACGAAGGGCCAAGCGAAGCGCACCAGTCTAGCCAGCGGCCGCGCGTCAGTCGTCGTTCATGTCGACGTGCTGCTGCTGTGAGGCATTGAAGCTTCAGCCGAGCGTCGATTGACGTTCGGTTCCTCACTGAAGCAAGTTCAGCTTGGCGGCGGGCGGCCCACAGACGGCAGAGCTGCAGGTCTGGAGCCGGCCGGGATTCCTCCACCCAGGTAGTGCGGGTTGCTGCATCCAAAGCCGCACGGAGCCTGGGACCATCGTAGCTGACGCCGATCGATAGACGTCCCAGTCCACCACCCGACACAGTCTTCGAAGGCGATCCCTACGACCGGGAGAAAGGCCGAGATGAACAGGATGGTGATCGCTGCCCCAACAGTCTGGTTCACACATCCACGTCACTGCGCCGCTTCCTAACCACCAAGCTAAGTCAGGCGAGCGAGGAGTATCGCGTGGACGTTCACACCGACGTGTGGGCACTGAAACGTCATTTAGTAGCACAAACTGGGCGTCCACAAAAGTGTCATACACACATTTACCACGCACACTGGAGGTGACATAGCCCCATGTAGTGTGGGGCGCGTTGAAATCCCCCGCGACCAAAATTGGGCATCCGGGATGCCGTTGACGTATATGTGATACCCAGCCAAGGCTCAGTCTGGCTGCACGGCCACTGTAGGGGCGAGCATAGTACGACACTATGATTACGTCCGTGTGAGGGAGGCGAACGAGTACAGCGACGACCTCTTGCCATAGTGTGCACCATCGCGCCAGGTCGATGCGGGTCTGAGGATAGCTGGAGCGGGCGTAGACGGCTACCTTTCCTGGGGGAACATTAGGCCTAAGACTCCGGCGGTCCAAGATGGATGGAGACGAATACGCCACAAATCCAGAAAGGGAAGGGAGACCATTAGTTTCCTGAAGTAGTAGCGCCCATGCACGTAGCTTCCCGCACAGAAGGCGTTGGCGAAGTTCTCCGACCTTTCCAGTTATGCCCCTGCAGTTACACTGCAGTATACTCTCAGATGAGCCCAAATTAACAGGTACCATCATTGGCGGAGGTTAGCCATTAAAACCGAGGTGAGAGTCTGGAGTTGTTGCACGACAAAACACAACAATTCACGTGGAGACATGGTGTTCGATGTACACCCTTGATTACCTGGAGGAACAGAGACGTTCGTGGTTTGGGTGTCCGTAAGGCGGGTACTCGCACGCCGGCGCTGAAGTATTGCACGACGTTCTTTGAGCCGCTGAATTTCTTTTTCCAGTGTATCCAGCCTGCTTTCAATTTCGCAGCCTTCATCTAAATCAGTAACTGGTAGCTGCTCTTGCACAGGTGGCGAACGTCGACGTCTGGCACGTGACACCTTGAATGCCGAACTGTGCGTCATCATTGTTGACGGTTCAGGTTCTGCTTCGGGGAAGTCCTCTTCTAAAGGTGTCAAAGCAGCGTATCGGTTGTAAATCGGCACCTTTTCGAGCACTGGGGCTTCGGCATGCCTTTCACTTCGTTTCAAGCGGCGCTCGCGGACTTTCTTGTTGGCCTCCAGCTTAGTAGGGCACTTCCGGGAAGTGATGTCGTGGTCGTTCGATTTGCAGAGGCCGCATCGAAAAGTCTGCGACGTTGTGGCCTCCTCAGGGTTTTCTTTTGGTGGATAAGGGCAGGAGGATTTCATGTGCCCCTGCCTGTAGCACGAGTAGCAGTATACCACAGATGGCTTGAATGGCCGAGGGCGCAATATGCATCCATAGTACACTATACGGTCTGGAGGAGAAGGCGGACCTCGCAGGGTGACGAGACAGGTGCGACTTGTGCCCATATACCGGACGGCAACAACTTCGTGAGTGGAGCAGGAGAGCTCCTGACGAAGCTGTTCAGGTGTCTCACCATAGTCTACGCCTGATATCACGTAGCGCTTCAAGTCAGTTCCAGCGGCCAAGTATGCCTGGACCTGTACACTGTCTGTCTGCGAGACCTGTATGTTGTTCAAGGTCTGGAGCTTCGTGGCCAAATCCAAGGAGGGAACCCACACTGAAATCATATTAGTGGGCTTGTGCACGGCAAACCCACGGAAACCTGGGACGTTCAGGCATGTGGCCACTGCAGCTTGAATAAACCGACTGGGCACTGTAGACATGTCGAAGTTAGCGCGGGACTTGATGACCACCTTATACGACGATGCCTCAGGTGGCATTGCAGCTGTTGTTGATAAAGGCGACGGGCGGGATCGTTTTGTCTGGTCCTGCTTTGCATTTTCCGCTGTGCTTGTAGACCCGGGCGGCCTTTTAACAGCGTTGGATGGCGGGACCGGAGCTGAACTTACTTGCGGTTCTGATGTGTCCATTTTCAAATCGTTGCCATGGCAGGGCTGGATACGCGGCGGCGGAGGGGCGCTCGACGGTACGATGGAGCTGCCTTGACTGCTCCGCTGGGTCCACGTGTGGAGCAGCAGCGCAGCGGCAGCGCGCTGCCGCCGCCGTTCTTGTCGGCGTGCTAAGCCTACTTGCTTGACCGAAGAAGGCGAGCGGCCGTGAGAAGCGGCAGGAGGATGCAGGGGACGACGAACCTTATGAGTCGGCGCCAGGGGTGGTTGGTCACCGATTACAACAGTTCATAATAGGCAGGGTGCCTGCGGTAAACACAGAGCGAGTCGAATCTTGCAATGGAATAATGTGGTACTTTGCTGACCTGTGTCGGCTTTAATATATTCTTACACCATAGCTTAAAGACATATCGGCGCGTTTGTTGACCGATTTGCGGCCCGCTGCTGCTTTAACCAATAACTACTCACTATTAACCAATAACTCTGACTTTGCTTTAAGGCACTGCCAAAATTTAGGTTGAGTTTGAAGGCAAAAAAAGCTTCTGCTTATATAATACTGCCTTGAATCTACGTACAGATACAATGGGTTTTTTTCTACGCTGAAAAAAGGAAGGACCTACCTTTGGTGTACTAGAAGACGTGCCAAACACGCTCTTTGTTGCCATGATTACTGCTGCCTCGTAATCGAATATCCACGTGGTAGTGGTCGCAAGGGCCCCCAGGGATCCGAACCTCCACATCATGGCATCTTTCAAACATGTCAGCAGCACCTCATACGCAAGTACGTCCACTGCCTGCATGAGCGCGTACACGAATGGCTGCGCTTCGCCGTTGACGACCGCGTGAAGGGTGTAGAGCTGGCCCTGGTTATGAAACTCATTTGGGTTGTACTTGAAGTTGCCGTCTCCGAGCACATACTCGGCGTTTTCTAGTGCATCCAAGTCTTTGTCGGCGAAGAATATAAGCATCCGCCGCCCTTCAGTGTTGTCTTGAAACCGGAGGAAGATCTGCCGCTCTGGCAGAATCGCGTCCACTGAGTTGCCTTTCAGCACGCAGAATTGACGATTTCTCGACAAAGCACGGCGCTTTGCTGCGAAGCCGTAACCAGTAACCATTTCTTTCCTGGTGGTCTCGTGGACTTCGGAACTCTGCTCGCTAAATCTGTCCTCGACAGATACTACTGCTTGATCAAAAGACTCGCGCGGGCGCTTCCGGCTCTGTCGGATGTCCGTACGTACTTCCATCATGTACCGACTGGCAAGTACTTTGGCCGCTGGGGCGTCGTTTTCCGGTTGGCAGCTGTGGGGTGTGGCTGGGTAGTCCGGGTCTGTCGTCATTTCTCCGTTCTCAAGAGTGAGATGTGCCACGGGAATCTTTTCGCCGGATTCTTTCTTTTTACTCAGTCGGTGACAGCTGAGGCATCTGTAGCACTTCACTGCTGGGTTTCTAGGGTTGACTCCCTTGAAAGAAAACTCCAAGACGGCGTTGTTCCATCTCCGACTCTCGTACTGTATAACCGGCCACTTGGAACGGTGGTAGATGGTACAAACGAAGGCAATCCAAAGTTTCGCGACATGGCATCGGAGGGTACAGTCACGGCTTGGCAAGGAACAAGCAGGGTTGTGACCGGCGTGGTGACCAGCGTTAGGCCTTTACCGAGCCCAGGTTTATTGCTCGAGCGCCTCTAGTTTATTCGCACTTTCCAGCAACGGTGGCGCCGCCGCGCGCCTTTTTTCCGAAGCTGCTTGTAGATTATCGGAGTCCCGGGCGAAGGCAGCCAGAGCGTTCGGAAACGTGGGGATTGAGAACGCAAAAGCAAAAAGCAATCGAATGTGCTGTGTACAGCGGTATAGAAATCGCTCAGTGCCGGGAAAAGTCAGCGTTCATACCTTTCGTAAAGATAAAGCCCCAAAGGTTTGGATAACTATGCTCCGCATTGGAAAATGTGTCAGCAACACAATGGGGTTTCCAGTATTCACTTCACGAAAGCTGACTTCTTCTGGAGCAAAATCCGTAAGTTTAGTTCACTCTCTCGTTATTGATGGTGTGTTTTTCGTGCATGTTGGGTGTGTCGTTTATTAATAGATGGTCTGCAGCCTATGGAACCGCGGTTGAAGAAAGCCGCCGTACCGCCACATAACATTCCTATGCGCATGCACGAGAAGAAAGTGAAGCGAAGAACAAACAGGAGAACGTCATTGTTCTTTCATTAACGTGCTGGTTTCTTTTAATAAATGCTGCATTCCAGTTGCATTTCGTGCTTTGTTGGGTTGTTTGTGCTCCGTTCTCTTTTTTAGCATTATGTGTGATTGCTATTTTGAATATGCTGCTTTTTTTCTTTCTCAAACCCCCACATGAATGGACGATGTAGGTATTTGTAATAAATAAATGCACTTGTTACTCCGGCATCGTCGTTTCCGACAGCGCGCTGAAAGCACAGCACTGCTGATGTAACAGGCCCTGCCGTAGAGGCGTCAGCGTCTGATATTTAGTTTCGGTATTTTTATTATTACCTGTAACCTGCATAAACGCCGTTGGAGCTTTCCTTGTAAAGACAGCCCACAAAATTATTATTTACTCGCATTATTCGCACTTAACCCAACACAATTGCGTAAGTGGGAATAACAAAACGCTGTGCATGGTTGCGTCTACCGCGCTCTGCTTGGCGCCTAATAAATATTCGTAAAGTGTGCTTGAACAATTCTACGAGCATGGATGGAAGTGTAGCATCCTTTATAGAACCTGCAGTGCCAACAAATTAACGTTCACGCAGTGCGGTTGGCAGCTTGCGGTGATTTGTTAAAGCTTGGACCTCTCGACTCGTTGGACCTTTTGACTCGCCTCAGCCGCGTCAAGAGGTCCACGGTGAGCCAAGAGGTCCAAAGAGACAAGAGGTCCAACGCGTCAAAAGGTCCAATATTGGACCTTTTGACGCGTTGGACCTCTTGACTCATTGGACCTCTTGACTCGGAATCCAGTCTATTTCCTCTATTTATTCTTATCAGCTAATTAGCTTCGTGTCTGGTGATCATGTAAGCCGTTCCCAGCTTATAGAACGAGCGCGGATTTGGTTGGCGACTATGAGTGTCAATAATTTTGTGTCTCTACAGCGAGGACTTATTTTTGCTTTTTTCGAGTCGTCGCGGTTTTCTACCACTACGCTGCAAGCCACGGTATTTATTAATCAGCTGTCGTTGACTATAGCGAAAGCGCACGCCAGCAGCCAAGTCACCACGGTGCCAATGATTTGGGTGAAAGAAAAATGAGCGTCCGTACTCGTCAGCTGCTTCGCGTTTGGTGAGCGCGATTTGTTTCGTTCTTGTGCAGTGCGCTGAACGAAGAGTAAGCACAGCCCCATTGCACGCAAGCAACAAACCAACAGTCTTCTCATTTTTGTTTTTATATTTTGATATATCGATGCGGTGTGTAAACAGCACGGGAGAAAAGAAGAGGCAGAGAGGAGGAGGAGTGGGAGGTACAGCGCTCAGAAAATTTTGTAGGGTGTTCTAGACACCGAAACAGCGCCCCTGGCTACGCCCCTGGTTAGAATACACTTGTAGCACGCAATGATCACATGTGCAGGCCTGGTGTTTTTGTAGAATTTCGGCATGATGCAAAAAAGCCAATCCAAAATGGCATGTCGTGCAGTGAACCTTCAATTTGCATGTACGTGCTTCAGCGCTATTTTTATTCCGCAAACTTCAAATATTCCTAACGATAAATCTGCGCTGCGAATCGAATAGCAAACACTATTCGCGAAGTATTCGAAGTTTCGGGCATTCGCGCTTCGCGTACAGGTTTATACCCACCGTCTACCCTAACGTGGAAGATTGAGCAAGTTGGTGAAGCATGGCAAAAAAATAAGCAGCGCGATAGGTAAGGACAGGAGCTGCTAAAAGAGGCTCAGCACGTTAGTATTGACAGCGAAAGTTCAACGCTTGCACCTGTAAGCAGCGACGAGAAACGTAAACACGACGGTGTAAAGTAAAAAAAACTGGACGCCCAAAAAACACGGTAGTCGTTACTTTCGAGGTGACGTCTGCGCGAAGTAAATATCTTTCTCGTTGAGCATATCGTTCAGCTGAACGCTCAAATTGTTAAAACGGCTTTAAAAGAACAAAAGCACGCTCTTTCTTTATAAAGAAAGCGCGCGCTGTTTCCCACGTAGAAAGACGCAGATAGGAACCGTTCGTATCAGCTAGAAGATGGGTGGGCCACTTGCATCGGTTGGTTCCATTAACCTTTGCTAATTTACAAGGAGACAGCGCTAAAGTGAAATAATAATGGTTACACACATTAGTTGTGACGGCGTAAGCCCCTTGTTTACGCTTGCTTGGTGTACGCAGCGACCGTTGACAACGGTGCACTGTGCGCCGTCGCGTTCCTCGGACACGTCGAAAACGTGCTTGCTGTCGTAAAGTTTGACGCCCTTTTAAATGCAGAGCATTTCTTAGGCTCGCCTCTTCCTGCGTCGGACGGTGTCAACAGTTCCGCGTCCGCAGCAGGTGCGCCTCTCCTCCTTCCCTCCTCTCTCTCAACAGCAGCTGGCGCGTTCGCTCCGTCGCGGTCTCGGCGTAACAGGTGCGTGATAGCAGCGCGGTGGGGCGTGGAAGGGCGCGCGCTGCTTGCGCATGCGCGCTCTCCCCCCGTACTGCTCTCCCTCTACTGCGCGCGCTGCAAATATAAAGCGTCTAGTGGTCGCTCGTGCTTCAGTCACTGCGTTGCTCCTTCCTTCCTTGGTTGACGCTCGCCCCCACGTTTACTCGTGTCTGCTACTCCAGCATCACGGAAGAAGCGATGGAAGCAACACTGCCTTCAACCAGTACTGAGGCCCCAATGCTCTGCATTTACTCGTGTTCCCCTCGCGGGAAGGCGCGGGAATTTTTTCTTCATTGGAGTACATAGCGTTTAGTAGGGTACTCCAATGTACTCCGCTATGTACCCCACCCAATACCCTGCCACCTGTAACTTCTGCCTTGTTGCTGGCTCCCTATACCACGTTGTATGGGAGTGCCAACGGACCCCCACTCTAACCCCAAATTACAACCCTACCTATGAGCAGTGGGTGGAGCAGCTCACCAGCTCCGAGCTCTCGGATCAGCGCCGACTGGTGGAACGGGCACGGACGGCCAGCCAGCTCCAAGGCATCTTGGAATAAGGATGCCTCTCACTGGGTGGAGGCCCTAAGAACATCCTCCTGCTCATTACTACAATATATGTTTGTCTCTCTCTCTCTCTCTCTCTCTCTCTCTCTCTCTCTCTCTCTCTCTCTCTCTCTCTCTCTCTCTCTCTCTCTCTCTCTCTCTCTCTCTCTCTCTCTTCATTGGAGCCAATA